>NC_083228.1:150276442-150596442 GCF_032191835.1 Heteronotia binoei | reverse complement strand
CCTAACCTAGCCTAACCTAGCCTAACCTAGCCTAACCTAACCTAACCTAACCTAACCTAACCTAGCCTAACCTAGCCTAACCTAACCTAACCTAACCTAGCCTAACCTAGCCTAACCTAACCTAGCCTAACCTAGCCTAACCTAGCCTAACCTAGCCTAACCTAGCCTAACCTAACCTAACCTAGCCTAACCTAACCTAGCCTAACCTAGCCTAACCTAGCCTAACCTAGCCTAACCTAGCCTAACCTAGCCTAACCTAACCTAACCTAGCCTAACCTAGCCTAACCTAACCTAGCCTAACCTAGCCTAACCTAGCCTAACCTAGCCTAACCTAGCCTAACCTAGCCTAACCTAACCTAACCTAGCCTAACCTAGCCTAACCTAACCTAGCCTAACCTAGCCTAACCTAACCTAACCTAGCCTAACCTAGCCTAACCTAACCTAACCTAGCCTAACCTAGCCTAACCTAGCCTAACCTAGCCTAACCTAGCCTAACCTAACCTAACCTAGCCTAACCTAGCCTAACCTAACCTAACCTAGCCTAGCCTAACCTAGCCTAACCTAGCCTAACCTAACCTAACCTAGCCTAACCTAGCCTAACCTAGCCTAACCTAACCTAGCCTAACCTAGCCTAACCTAACCTAACCTAGCCTAACCTAACCTAACCTAACCTAGCCTAACCTAACCTAACCTAACCTAACCTAGCCTAACCTAGCCTAACCTAACCTAGCCTAACCTAGCCTAACCTAGCCTAACCTAGCCTAACCTAACCTAGCCTAACCTAGCCTAACCTAGCCTAACCTAGCCTAACCTAGCCTAACCTAACCTAACCTAACCTAACCTAGCCTAACCTAACCTAGCCTAACCTAGCCTAACCTAGCCTAACCTAGCCTAACCTAACCTAACCTAGCCTAACCTAGCCTAACCTAACCTAGCCTAACCTAGCCTAACCTAGCCTAACCTAACCTAACCTAACCTAGCCTAACCTAGCCTAACCTAACCTAGCCTAACCTAACCTAGCCTAACCTAACCTAGCCTAACCTAGCCTAACCTAACCTAACCTAGCCTAACCTAACCTAACCTAGCCTAACCTAGCCTAACCTAGCCTAACCTAACCTAGCCTAACCTAACCTAGCCTAACCTAGCCTAACCTAGCCTAACCTAGCCTAACCTAACCTAGCCTAACCTAGCCTAACCTAGCCTAACCTAACCTAGCCTAGCCTAACCTAGCCTAACCTAACCTAGCCTAACCTAGCCTAACCTAACCTAACCTAGCCTAACCTAACCTAACCTAGCCTAACCTAACCTAGCCTAACCTAACCTAGCCTAACCTAGCCTAACCTAGCCTAACCTAACCTAGCCTAACCTAACCTAACCTAACCTAGCCTAACCTAGCCTAACCTAACCTAGCCTAACCTAGCCTAACCTAACCTAACCTAGCCTAACCTAGCCTAACCTAACCTAGCCTAACCTAGCCTAACCTAACCTAGCCTAACCTAACCTAACCTAACCTAACCTAGCCTAACCTAGCCTAACCTAACCTAACCTAACCTAGCCTAACCTAGCCTAACCTAGCCTAACCTAACCTAACCTAGCCTAACCTAGCCTAACCTAACCTAGCCTAACCTAACCTAACCTAGCCTAACCTAACCTAACCTAACCTAGCCTAACCTAGCCTAACCTAGCCTAACCTAACCTAACCTAGCCTAACCTAACCTAGCCTAACCTAACCTAACCTAACCTAGCCTAACCTAACCTAGCCTAACTTAGCCTAACCTAACCTAACCTAACCTAACCTAACCTAACCTAACCTAACCTAGCCTAGCCTAACCTAACCTAGCCTAACCTAACCTAACCTAGCCTAACCTAACCTAACCTAGCCTAACCTAGCCTAACCTAACCTAACCTAACCTAACCTAGCCTAACCTAACCTAGCCTAACCTAGCCTAACCTAACCTAACCTAGCCTTACCTAACCTAGCCTAACCTAGCCTAACCTAGCCTAACCTAGCCTAACCTAACCTAGCCTAACCTAGCCTAACCTAACCTAGCCTAACCTAGCCTAACCTAGCCTAGCCTAACCTAGCCTAACCTAGCCTAACCTAGCCTAACCTAACCTAGCCTAACCTAACCTAACCTAGCCTAACCTAGCCTAACCTAACCTAACCTAACCTAGCCTAACCTAGCCTAACCTAGCCTAACCTAGCCTAACCTAGCCTAACCTAACCTAGCCTAACCTAACCTAGCCTAACCTAGCCTAACCTAACCTAGCCTAACCTAACCTAGCCTAACCTAGCCTAACCTGATGACATCAGAGGGTGAAGCTGTGTTTCTCAGAGCTCTGTGAGTGAGTACGCAATTTTGCAATTTTCACCTATTTTTATAATTTTTTCTTGGAATTTTTTTTACCCCCCTCATTAGAAGACCCTTCCCCCCCTTTTTAAGGGGTTTATGGAACCCCCCCCGGCTGGGGGGGGCTCAAACGAGCAACGACACGAAAATCTAGATCAGGCTCTGAGGCCTAGTTTTTCCCTGAGAGCTTTTGTAATGGAGACTTCTGATCTAGGCCTGAGTGCTTCTGTTGCCTCTCAAAGCCAGGAATCCCCATCAACTCCTGCAGATTTAGTGAACTCTGTTGCTGAAGGCCTTGGGGGACCTGTTGTGAAGGAGGGTGACCTGCAGCAGGCCCCTGGACAGGAAAATTTGGAAGGAGCTGATCCTAAACAAGCAGCCATTAAGGCAGCAGCCATTATACAGAAGGACTTGAAAAGTTTTCCTGTAGATGGGCAACAATTTTCTAAATTGCCTTTGTGTGCAGCTGCTATAGAGACTGATAGTGTCTCTGAAGTTGAAGATCTAGTTGAGCATTTGGTTGAAGTTGAAGGAGAAAGGGACCTTTCTCTTCACCAGGAAGATATACACCTTAGTATGGAGACTTTACCCTCCACAAACCTGATTAATGACACGCCAGAACAGGCAGAAATCACAGTTTCTGGAGACCCATTTACTCTGACCCCAATTGAAGGCGTGGATAATTCTGATAACTCTCCCCCCACACCTATTTCACAGTCTCAAGGCTTGGGGGTTGCACCTATGGACCTATTAGAGCAAACTGAGGAAAGGGAAGCTTCCCTGAGACAGTCTGTACAGGAGGTTTCTCTACTAGCAGAGTCCTCAGTATTACCTACTCAGAAAAGACAAGCCTCTGTATTAGGGGAAAGTGCTGCTTTGTCCTTAAGTTTCAGTGCTCCAGAGGACCATGTCCCTATGGAGGGATCCTTTATTTCTGTGGAGAGAGGTGAAGAAGTTCAGGGCCCTGTGACACCCACTCACCTTAAATCTCCCAGCCTACCCCCTTCCATTAAAAGGCCAAAAAGAGAAAGGGCACAGTCTTCAAAGGTCATCCAGGGAGGACTGTTTGTACCTGAAGGTTCCTCTAAGTTTTCTACTCCAAAGAGGCCTGTGATGAGCACTATAGCCTGCAGGAACATTTGTGAATCCCTCTTTCCTGGCCTGTTACCCCCATCGGAACTGACCCCTGACCTTATGAGATCCCCAAAGAAATGCCCTCAAGGGAAAGAAGCTAAGATCCTTGCTTCCTGGGATCAGGAGAAACAATCATCTCTCAGTGATGGTTTAGCCATCTTAAACCCTAAGGTGATACAAAAGACAGATTTGGCAAAGTTTTGGGGCTTTTTTCTGTTTCATCTTCGGATGCCAGACGTCCTCACGATTAGTCTGGACAAACGCAGGAAAGATGACATTATTGACATGCTAGACAAAATGAAGGAGCTCTTATATGACTTTTTGTTTAACAAACGGGAAGATGATGAGGACCCGGATTTATTGGACAGAATCCTTTACGCCCGTAGCTTGTCCATTAAAATTACGGAACGCCTGCTGATTGGCAGGAAACCCAGGTCCTCGCTAGAAGAGTACCCTTTGTGGTTAACCGATTCGGGTTTTTTGAGTATGTTGAAAGATTTCCTCAGACTGGCAGAATATGTGGATACGAGGGCGGACTATTACCTTTGGGACATCGAAGGATCCGAGATGACTCCGGTCTCGAGACAACGATGGGCTGACTGGCTCAAGGCGGCCGTCCACGCTATGAAAATTCGTATCCGACGGAGGAAAGACCTTGAGGACAACCGACAGGGAACTCCGGGAGGAGAGGCGGTGACGACTGGAACTACATCTCGATGGGCCCTATATACCTGCCAGGGGGAACCTGCTTCTCAGGTCCCCCCGCAAACGGGTGAGGATTTGTCTCCTGGCACCTCAGAATCCATAAGACAGACTGTTCTCTGCTCTGCTCCGCCTCCTCCCCCTTTTACTTCTTCTTCTACTACTTCTTCTACTACTGCTCCTATTTCTTCCTTCTCGACTACCTCTGCTTCTATCTATGGTCCACCACTTATGACCTTTGCTCCGGCTATGGGAAGGGGGGCAACAGTGGATTTTCTTTCCATGCCATCTAAGACAGTTGAATTTCAAGCTACAGGGGAGTCTGAAAGATTGAACCTCAAACCCCCTAGGAAGGCTTCAGCTAGAATTAGCGTGAAGGAATTGACCAGGCCACGTTCTAAATATGATACATCTGAAACCCCTTCACCACCTCGAGCTTTAGCAAGTAACTGTAAAACAGTTACGGGGAAACTTAGGAAGGGAATACAACCAGACCGTCCAGCTCACACTCTTTTGACGTCTGGATCATCCGCTCAAGTCTATACTTGCTCAGAACCTGTACCTCCTGTTCTTGGCATTAAAGGCCTACACTTCAGAGCTAGTGATATACATGTTCCAGCTGGCTCTTCAAAGGGCTTTTCGATGCTGAGGGAGAGGGAGGTTATGTCAGGTGTGGAATCTCTGAGCTCCAGCGGAGGGGAGGATGAAAGGTGTGGTGGAGAGGGGGGAAACGCCAATTTCTCGGCTTCGTCGGGAACCTTGGTAGAGAGACAGAGCTTACCTACCCAGATGGTTGAGAGGGAGGAGAGGAGGGAGATGGAGATGGGGAAAAGGGAAGAACCTTCACAACATCTGTCCTGTCCAGAGTCCTTGTCCACTTCTTTTTCATCCTCAGTCCCGACCTTAACTCCAACCGCACCTGCTCACGAATTGCCGGAAAGCACGGAATACCTTGCCGGAGAGCTACCGACACGGGCAAAGGCATCGGGGACTGGACCTCGTCCTACAGGGGCGGCGGACATTGAACTGTCTCCGGTTATTCCATACATGGTGCCTAAGGGTCAGCGTCCTCCGAAGCGTCAACCGGAACCCAAGAACGCATCGACGGGCCGCAGTATGCCTTTAGACAATACTTTGCACGTTCCGGCTCTTAAGGACAATGTTACCGGTGTAACAATTGGGGACAATGAAGTACAGGAGTCTACAGTAACTTTGGTTGGTGAATCATGTCATTCTAATGCCTTTAATATTTCTAAGATCTCTAATACCTTTAATACCTTTGATACCACCGCGACCTCTGATAGCGGTTATGCTGGTAAGCACAGGATGATTGATGTAGATTATTCAGATGATAAGGGGGAGGGTAAATTGGACCCAAGGAATACGCAGAATGATCCTAACTCGATAGAGTCGTTTACCGTCTTAATTGCACAAGAGGGGAACACAGATAATTGTTCCAACCCCTCTACCCAGAAAGCTATTAAAGGGAGGACTGGGCTCAACAATGTTTCTACATTTCCGGTCACTGAGTTGCCTATACTGATTGGAGATGCACCCGAGGGTACAAGGTCTGCTTTAGACATGGGTACGGTTCACAAATCCCGTCAATCAGACAAACCAGATAAGCTCAATGAGACTAAGGAACTCGGTCTCTCACAGAAAACAGATCATAAAGGGACCCCAAATAAAGCTTCTCCGGTCAGTATTGGACTCGCCTCCCTAAAAGACCACTCTGTGATCCAACTCACTAATCCAGGTCCCTCGATTTCCTCAGCAGACCTGTCGGGTTTGATAGATTCATCAGTGGGCGGTAAGACTACCCAATACTCTCGAGAGGGCAAACCTCGAGGGGCTGAGGGTTCTTCCTCCTCTTACGCCAGCGCCGTACAGGGTAGAAATCCAAGGGCTCAATCGATGAGTGGCAACCAGGTTACCCCGCTTAGCGATTTGAGGGGTCAAAACTCACAATCGGAACAGTCTCGGGGACCCGCTAGAGGTGAACTCCCTAGGAGAGCGGTTAATTACGAACAGGAAAGAATGCTCGATGATAAAATTCTAGAGGAATTTTTTAACGAAGATATGGATGCGGAAGATTCCTTTGACCCTCGACAACGTTTTGTCACTCGTTTTAGATATAGGGGGAGTGACCCCCATAAGTTGTCAGACACTTATATGATCGACACTATTCTTGGGGATTTTTTGGATGTCCCTCGTGACGACATTTTAGCCGTTATTTGCCCTCCGGGTATGAGGGAAACAGATGTATGTGTTGTTTCTGAATTGGCTTTCCAAAGATTCTGGGCTCGGATTCGAGCGGCTACCGCCCGCTCTTCCGATCCTCTGGCCGACTTTGACATTGTTCCTTTATTTCGGGGAGAAGCAAGGGTTTTAACGGTGTCTTTAAGAACAACCACTGTACCGGAGGAGGACATAGAATATTGGCTGACGCAACACTGTAGAATACTTATGGCTCCCAAGAAAAAACTGAATACTAATGGCATCTGGACAGGGGAATACAAAGCTGTCATTGCTCTTCAGAGAGACTCGAAAAGCCGACTTCAGCACTTACCTAAATATTTTTTTTTAGGTCCAGAAAGGTGTGTGACTAGATATAGCGGCCAACCTCCCGCCTGTTTCCTCTGCGGAGGATACGGCCACATACGTCAGGACTGTTCCTCGCCCCTATGTTCTAACTGTGGGGAGTTTGGTCACCTGTCCACGGGGTGTAAGAAGGGAATTTTTTGCAACCTCTGTCGACAAATGGGTCACACTTATTTGTTATGCCCCTACGCCTTTTATAACATCCAATATCCTAAAGCGTACGAAAGGCTTAAAGAGACTCACTCCGATTTTAGACAACAAACATCTGCCAGACACACCTCCGCTTCTACTTCGCCTAAGAGAGGAGCAACTTCAACAGCCCCCTCCGTGAATGCTCCAGATCCTGACCCTCTACCTGTAGGAAAGGTGCAAGATACCCTAACCGATACACTAACCGAACCCGAAGAACAACTAGGCTGGACTCAAGTCTCACGGAAGAAGATGACCCCCATCAGGGGGATGGTATCTAAGGGTGTTTACAAGAAATTCAAACCTACAAAAGAACAGGAAGTCAACTTGGCTTCACGAAATCGTTTTGAAGCCTTACAGAAGGAAGAGGACCAAGGACTTCGATGCCGAGAGGACCAAAGGCCAAATGTGTGTGAGAATAGACAAGGGAAAGATGGCGATGACCGCTCAGTTGATATGTTAGAGAATGAAGAGGATGAGGAGTCGGGGGATGACGAAAAGGCCACCTCTGCAACAGTTAAGAACACATTACCAACTTCTCACTTTTTCTTCAACACTTCATCGCCAAAAACCTCCGGCGGGACAACCAACACAGAGAAATATGTCACCAACCTGAGTCGTTGGGGGAAGATGGTGACAGCTCTGGATGAAACCGAATTGGAGCAATTGATTCGTGAGATGAGGCAGGAGTATGCAGCGGCCAAAGACAATTTGGAGCGACAGGAGACCGCATTTCGGCGGATGTGGGAACAAGGTACGACACCATCGGGTTCTAAAGCCGAGGAAAGAAAGATTCGTGCTTATGAGTCGAAGAAACCCCGCTTAGTGGAACATCTTCAGATAGTTAGAACCCAGCTCGCCATGGCCACCAACGAGGCGGATAAAAGAAGGGAACTGAAGGACGTGGCTCGTATGGAGGAAGAGTCGGCAGGTTCAGACTCGGACCTCTCTGACATGGAATTCGTGGAGGCAGAAGCCAAAGACAGGCAGAAAGACACAGAGCGGGATGCCGAAAAGAAACCAAGAGGAATGGCTCAAACCGATCCAATGGACTCGAAAGACACAAACCAGGATGCAGACAATCAACAAGAGCCTCAGGAAAATCTCGAAGTTCATCAGATTTCGCAGGAAGGTACTCAACAGGGAGAGCGGCAACCGGCAATCCAGCAGCACACGCCGCTCGCTTCCGGACAACAAGGCGAAATTCCTTCTCGACTCCCATCACCTATTGAAGCGGATAACTCGCAACCCTGTCCTACTCTGCCTCCCAATCAGGAGCTTTACCTCTTACAGTCTCATCTGTACCCTTCGCCCGTCAACCTAAGTAAAGGGGATAAGACTTCTGAGGAAGCCTCCCCTTTACTCCCCAGTGAAGCCGCACTTCCCTCCCCTAGGGAAGGGGCGGGTAATCAAGGTTTGCCAACGCTCGAGACAACTGTAAACAAGACGGAGACTTGCTAACAGCCAAGACCCCCTTTCCCTTTTTATCTCAATTTTTTCTCTATCATGGCCCTCTCCATCTTATCCTGGAATTGCAACGGGCTTCGGCAGCCCTCCCGGAGAGAGGAAATTTTTTACGCTTGTGCCCATATTCAAACTCACATTTTAATTTTATTGGAAACTAACATCAGCTCTCCGAGAGAACGGAGTGAAGCGCAACGGGATTGGACTTGGGGACCTTCCATCTGGTCGCTCAAGCTCGAGCATGGGGCGGGGGGGATAGGGATTTTACTCAAAGCATCCAGCGAAGTCCAGACGATAAGGACGATACACGCCTCCCCCGGCCATTTAGTCGTATTAGACTTCAATTTCCTGACTCACCCTGGCCCCTCACTAGTTAAATATAGACTGTTGGCGCTTTACGCTCCCGTCGATGTTAAGAAACGGAGGGCTCTCTGGGAGGTCTTAAAAGATTTCTCTCGAACCCACAGAACGCTAATAGTGGTGGGAGACTTCAACAATCGCTCGGAGGAGGGGGACAGAGTAAGGTGGGGGGACAGCGGTCCGGCACCCGCCAAGCCTTTAAATGTGGAAGAATTACAACTAAAAGCTTTCTTGAAAGACCACTTGACTCTGACGGACTTGGGCTTAAGCCACACGGGTCGTATGGATTTCCTTCCCACTCACCACAGGGACTTTTTCGTAAAGAAATTCGGACACTACGGTGAGAGTAAAATGACCTACTACCACCCTCTAAACCTCAGCAGGATCGACCGATTCTGGTGTCCCTCATCTCTGCTTCCGGCCCAATTGAACTTAATCTTTACGATTTGGTCGGACCACGCCATGTTGCACGCCGTTCTTTCTACCCCTGCCCGACAGGCACCCGCACAGCTGCGATGGAGGCTGATGGACAGAGATCTTAAGGCCTTTTTGATGCTAAGGGAACTCCGTCAACTGATCTCTTATCACAGCTTATTCGTCAACGAAGACTCCATCGTTACCTGGTGGGAAAACCTTAAGAAAGCGAAGAAGACAGCGATGAGGGTCAAGGGGATTAACTCCTCAAAAGAACTGAGGGACTATCATAAGGCCATTGCCGGATTCCTGAGCATTCAGTGGAGAAGGGACAAGGGCATGGCCTATGATAAGGAACGCTTGGCTCAGCATCAGGGCACCATCAAATCGTATCAGCTAGCGCAGCGGCGGCAGCGGCGCTTAACTTTTCTGGCGAGAGCATCGGGACCCCTTCTCGTTAAAGGGGAATGGCAAAAAGATCGGCAGTCTACTCCGATGACCCGCCTGACGCTCCTGAGACCGGAGGCACCCACCGGGGACATCGTCGGCTCGAGAGACATCGCCTTCTACCTCTCCGAATTTTATAACAAATTCTATGAGACCCCTCCTAACGAAAGAGACGCCGTTTCGAATATGGAAAATATAGCACTTTATCTGGACTCCATCGAGAGCTGGAACTGCCGATTACCGGAGAGCGTGCAATCCCAGATGTGTTCTCCCTTTACCGAAGAGGAGGTCGCTTCGTCTATCGGTTGCGGAAGAAGGAATTCGACTCCAGGACCTGACGGTCTGTCGTACGCTTTTTACAGGGAACTTAAAGACCTCGTTCTCCCGATTTTAACCAGACTTTTCAACTTCATGCTAGAACGCGGCCAGGTGGGAACAAGTTTTAAAGAGGGAGTGATGATCTTTATTTTTAAAGGGGGGGATCCGACCAAGGTAACCAATTGGAGACCGATCACTATCTCCAACGTGGACTACCGCATCTTTACCAGGGTCGTGAATAATCGCTTTAAAGCCGTCATAGGGTCGCTCATCGATCACGGGCAGACGAGCGCGATACCGGGACGTAAAATGGTACACACCACGTGCACCTTTAGGCAGGCTTTCCACTCCATCAAGAAGGAACGGAGAACGCAGAGGTTGCTGCAGTTGGATCAGAGCAAAGCGTTCGACCGGGTGTCGCATCAGTTTTTATGGTCCCTGTTGGCCCGATGCTCCTTTCCGGCCGTACTGATCGATCTGCTGAAACACCTGTATTCCGGCGCTAGGGTTCAGCCGTGGGTGGACGGACAGAGCGGCCCTTTCTTCGAAATACACCGTGGTCTTCGACAGGGGTGCCCGCTGAGCCCTCTGCTCTATGTTCTAACCCTGGAACCTTTGTTACGGGCGGTAAAAACAGACCCTCTCATCAAAGGATTCGCTTCCACCGAAGTCCCTACTTTCCGTCTCTCCAGTATAGCACACGCAGACGATACTTACGTGTGGCTCTCGGACCTCCAGGATCTGGAGAGGACCAAACGCCACATTTGGCGGTACCAACGGGTTTCGGGAGCTCGTATCAACCTCGACAAGAGCAAGCTCTACTTGTTAGACGGAAAGTCCGAAATCATCTCGGTGAGCTCTGTTGAGTCTTGCACGGAACCCACGGAGCAAAGGTGTCAATACGAATCCTCCTCAGTCCCTGACCCGATCCCAGTAGGAGACAACGTGTTGAAAATCCTGGGCATCTCCTTCGATTTAACGGAAAACGGCTGGAAGGAGAACTGGTTCAGATGGGAGAGCGCAGTGTCCAAGAGGCTGGAATGTTGGAAGAACTGGCGCCTCTCCACTAGTCAGAAAATCCAGTTCTTTACCACGTACTGCATCCCCGCGGGGAATTATCTGGCAGGTGTGTTCCCCCCACCCGAACCCATCGTGGCCTCCGTAACACGAAGGGTGTTCTCGTGGCTTTTTGGCACCTTAAATTTTCCTTTGGCCAGAGCCGTATCCTACGACAGACAGCAAAACGGAGGGCTAGGACTGTTGGAAGTAGGCTTATGGTTTTTGTGCAATTTTTTCAACGTGAACTGGGGGTGGCTGGGTGATATTCAGAACTCAGGTTCGGATCCTACCTTAAGCTCGGAAGGCGCGCGCTTGCACTTTTTAAAATCTTGGATGGCAGTTTCTTGGGGAAAGGCGTGGTGGGTGGAGGAAGGACGTATCCCCCGGTTAAATTTGCACACCGCTAGAGCCACACCGACCTTTTTACTGGAAATTTGGAGGGCGGTGAAAAGGTATCAGTTCACGGCTCACCTGGTCAAGACCTCATGCTCGGGAGAGAAGGGCCGAACGGGGAAAATGTACTGGGAGGTGTTGAAAAAGGCTTTTCTTGACCCTTACTACCAGAGAAGGGCTCTAAAGAACACCATCTCGGCTTACCTGAGAGAACCCACGTTCCCCATCCCCAGCTTTTCTGATGCGTCCATCCCCTTTTACTACCGGGACTTGAGGTGGCGGGCTTATCATCAGGTACTATGGGTGGGGGGGCAACGGTTCGGACTACCGATGGAACAGAAGGCCTGCCCCAGGGTAGATTGCATCAGTTTTCTTTTGTCAGACCCGGGGAGGTTCGCGGACCAATACAGAAGAGAGGCCACCATAGAAACCGTACAGCACGCGGTATCCGCATGCGTAGCCGTTCGTAAAGAACGCGCATCCGTAGCCAGGACTCTTCGTTGGCCGTACTTGTTGCACCAACCCTGGGAAGTGATGGTCTCGGGATTAGAACCTCCGGAGGGGTACGGTCACCCGGGTCAACCATGGCCCCCGGCCGTTAAGGGTCACGGGGCGGCGATCTTATCCTCTCAGAACGTACCGCGTAAGGTGCCGTGGTCGTTGGTCCGTTTGGTTAATTTAGTTATTCTTTACGTTGTTTTTCAAAATAGACGACAGGAAATGGTATCCAAAAAGAGCACCCCCACAAAGAACACGGTGATGAGAGTCACACAAGCCCTTTCCCAAGTCAAAATGTGGGAGAAACAAAAGACTAAGGAATCTGTATGGTGGAAGAGGTGGAAGTGGTTTGAGGTGGTCAATCCACCCGTTCCTTGAGAAACATTTGTTTAAACTTTAATAAAGTTTAATAAAAAATTAATTTCTTTCCTGAAACAAAGTAAACTTTTCACTGTTGTTGAAGTCCACATCTGACAATTTCGTTCGTACAAAAAGTTATATTATGGTGTAATTATGTAACGGTATAGCTTTTAATTTCTGTAACCTAGGGTACGCAGGATCAGTATATGATGTATTCTATGGTACTTAGAAAATGTAAATGACATATTATGAGAGACATATCTGTATTTGAAATAATTTCCCTTTGTTTGTATGTGGAAAGGATAATTTAAATAAAAATCATTATTTTCCTAAAAAAAAAAAAAAATCATTATTTTCCTAACCCTAACCCTAACCCTAACCCTAACCCTAACCCCTAACCCTAACCCTAACCCAACCCCTAACCCTAACCCTAACCCTAACCCTAACCCTAACCCCTAACCCTAACCCTAACCCCTAACCCTAACCCCTAACCCTAACCCTAACCCCTAACCCTAACCCCTAACCCTAACCCTAACCCCTAACCCCTAACCCTAACCCTAACCCTAACCCCTAACCCCTAACCCTAACCCCTAACCCTAACCCTAACCCCTAACCCCTAACCCTAACCCCTAACCCCTAACCCTAACCCCTAACCCCTAACCCTAACCCTAACCCTAACCCTAACCCTAACCCTAACCCCTACCCTAACCCCTAACCCTAACCCCTAACCCTAACCCCTAACCCTAACCCTAACCCCTAACCTTAACCCTAACCCCTAACCCTAACCCTAACCCCTAACCCTAACCCCTAACCCTAACCCCTAACCCTAACCCTAACCCCTAACCCTAACGCCTAACCCCTAACCCTAACCCTAACCCCTAACCCTAACCCCTAACCCTAAAACTAACCCTAACCCTAACCCTAACCCCTAACCCTAACACTTAACCCTAACACTTAACCCTAACCCTAACCCCTAACCCTAACCCCTAACCCTAACCCCTAACCCCTAACCCTAACCCCTAACCCTAGCCCTAGCCCTAGCCCTTAACCCTAGCCCTAGCCCTTAACCCTAACCCTAACCCCTAACCCCTAACCCTAACCCTAACCCTAACTCGTGTCCTAACCCTAACCCCTAACCCTAACCCTCACCCTCACCCTACCCCTAACCCTAACCCCTAACCCTAACCCTAACCCTAACCCCTAACCCTTAACCCTTAACCCTAACCCCTAACCCTAACCCTAACCCCTAACCATAACCCCTAAACCTAACCCTAACCCCAACCCTAACCCCAACCCCAACCCTAACCCCTAACCTCTACCCCTAACCCCTAACCCCTAACCCTAACCCGTGTCCTAACCCGTGTCCTAACCCTAACCCTAACCTCGTGTCCTAACCCTAACCCTAACCCCTACCTCGTGTCCTAACCCTAACCCTAACCCCTAACCCTATAACCCCCACCCCAACCCTAACCCCTAACCCCAACCCCTACCCATAACCCCTAATTCCTAACCCTAACCCCTAACCCAAACCCAAACTCAAACCCTATAACCCCAACCCCAACCCCAACCCCAACCCCTAACCCCTAACCCCTAACCCCAACCCCTAACCCTGGAGAGTGGTGGCGGCAGCAGGGGTGGCGAGAGCAACAGAGAGAGCGGGAGGCATTGGAAACCAGGTGGCAAGAGCAGCAGGGAGAGTAGGGGAGGCAAAAACAGTGGTGGGGAGAGCGGCAGGGAGAGTGGGGGTGGGCAAAAACGCGGCAGCAGGTAGAGACATACAAGTGGAATAGCTGTTTGAGTGGACTGGCTGGGCTGCCATCCCCAGCTCCCATCAACCAACCCAGCAACAATAACCCCCCACCCCTCCTACCCCCACCCCAAAATAGAAGACCACAATCAACTGAACCTGATTTCAAAATGCAAGAATGATAGAAAGAGTAATCAGGCAACCAGAGGAAGCAAGTCATAAAGAGTAACACAAGACTGTATCAGTAATACAAACTGCAAGATCCACCCAGGAGACAAGGGTCAAAACAAATGTTTGTATGAGACAAAACAGCACACAGAAGCACAGCAACCCACCAACACCCACCACCAGTCCCCTCCCCAGCAACCAGAATGGGGGAAGAAGGAACTTTAAAAAACCAATCCTAAGTTCACAACAAATCACAATGTGCAGCAAAAATAAAAAGCACACACACACACAAACAAAAATACAACAACAGTATCCAGGAGAGCCAAACAACAAGACAAAACCCCACAACAGCAGCCAGTAAACTCTTTAAAAACGTATGTTAAACATTCACAAAACAGTAACGATTAAGTCTACAAACCACCACTAACACAACGTGATCAGAAATGTAACCAAACAATTAACAACAGTGTATAAAACACCCTGCCCCCCATCCAACAACAAAATAATAACAGTTGTAATACAGTAATATCTTGAATTAAAATATTACAATATTTCTACAACAAGTTTTTTAACCATGCACAATTTTTTTAACTCGTAAAGAATTGACCAACCACCCCCACCCCAAAAGAAAACCCTAACCCATTCCAAGCTGGCACTCACACGGAACAGGGACACTGTATAAAATAGACCAGCTGCTTTTTGAAAACCAACAGAGTCTGAATTCTGGGGGAAATTAAAAGCTGAGCAAGTTATTCTGTCCATTGAGATAGGAAGCCAATATCTATATGAAGTCCTGGGGGTTCCTTGGTCTTGAGTATTTTTGCAGTGACTGCTCTCTCAACTTTGTTATCATAGATAGAAATGCTTCTTTCTTCAGATGTGTGCCATGCTAGAACCAAGAACTAGAATAAGTACAGGGCAGTGACAGGTTTCCAAGTTACTTGCTTTTAAAAGAAGACTAGAGGTGATATCCACGCAATTTATTGCCACATACATTAAGGGTCCCTTTGAGCAGCCTTGACTTCCCAGAAGCTTCTTTTAAAATCCAAGTGTCCTGTTCCAGTTTCCAAAATATTCTAAGTTACAGTGCAGTGTTACAGGGTTCCCCCCAGGTATTTCTTATGTAGGGCTGTGGTTCAGTATGCAACTCCTTTGCATGTGGAAACCCTACGCCCCATCTCTGCTGCTTGGCACTTGTGTGTTCAATGCACGGGTTCTGTGCTGCAGTCCCTACAGAAAGCCCCCCTCCCAATTTCTAAAATATGAGAGATTCTCTCATTTGAACTATGGTCCTCTGCATTGAGCTACCCTTGCCATAGTCTCACTTGTTCTACTGGGCAACTATGTTCCTAGAAAGCTAGCACCCTCAGCACACTTGTCTTGACTGCAGAGGAGGAGGATTCTCTAGGAGAATCTGACTTCTGCCTGGGGTAGGTTTTCCCATCATGGTGCCTCTAGAGTTGAACCCCCAGGCCCAATCCTTTTGGAAGTTGGGGGCTGAGAAGCAGCCTTGCAAATTTGGTGCCTCTCACCCAAATACCCTCACCCTAGAGGCACTTTTCCCTCTGTAATGAAAGTGACTGATTTCCCCACCCTCCATCATAGGTGGAAAGGGCCCTTTTTGGGTGCTCCTACCATTAGACCCCCTGGTCCAATCTTTTGGAAACCTGGGGGTTCTGTGGGGGAGAGGCTCCTGCAGCAGCCTGGCAATTTTGGAGACTCTAACCCAAACTTCACTTCATTGTATTCTATTTTGCCATTGACTTCAATGGTCCGTAGGGTATAATGGAGGTATAGGGGCAACCTCTTTGCCCCTATACCTCCCCTAGAATTCGATCCCAGCCCCAGCCCCCCCAGCCCGAGCATTACTACTACTGGAGAGATTAGCTCTGTTGTGTGGCATCTGAGCTTCCATGTAGTCCCTTATCTGGGGTTGGGCAAGGGTATCAAATGTGGAAATTCTCAGTTGTGAAGTTGGGTGTAGCTGCTGTGTGTGGCAAAATGGCACTACCTGTGGACCCCTGGGTCCCAGTCTCCTGGGGACTTGTGAGTTCCATGGGGGAGAGTCCCCTAAAGCATCCTTCCAGTTTGGGGGGCTCTCCCTCAAACCCTGAGCTCCCAAGAGCCACTTTTCCCACAGCCATTTCAGAGGGGAAAGAGGCTAGTTGGTTTCCTCCCACCATTGGGAGCAATGGACCTTTTGCGGTGCCCAGAGACTGGGACCCCCTGGTCTAATCTTTTTGGGCCTTGGGGGTTCCTTGGGGGGAGAGTCCCCTGCAGCTTCCCTGCAAATTTGGGGTGGCTTTCCTTATAGCCTAAGTTGCCATTGAGTTCAATGGTCCATAGGGTATGATGAGGCCGTATCTTCGGGAATAGCCAGATATCTCCCGTATAATTGGCTATTCTCAAATACCACTATTCAGAAATATACAGTATGCCGAGCTTTTCATAAATATGTTTTTGCTTTTTCGTGTTAAATGCCTCTCAATACTTTTTTGTGATAAAAAAATAGAATTTCTAACAGAATTCTCTAACACATGTTGCATGTGAATATGACATATTTTAATCCTAAAATAGCAATATAAAAATAACAAAATGGTCACTTTTTGTTGCATGTGAATTGTGGAGAAACGCCATTTTAGTCAATGTTGGTGCTTCATTGGGAGGGAAAACATGAAACTCCTAAGCAGGCTGTGGCCTAGCCTCCCTCCAACCCCCCCCCCTTCCAGAGCCAAACCAACAACGCTAGGGGGAAAGTCTCCTAGAGAGGCAGGAAGTTCTTTTGTTCTTGGGATTGGAGTTAGCAGGAAGAGAAGGCAGTTGTGCAACTGGCGCTCGAGGGAGCATGTGGTGAACATGGGGGCTCCTGCCTGTGAGGCCCCAGGCAGTCAGACCAAGTAAGTCATCCCCAAGGCGGGGCAAGGTTAGACCAGGGACAGTAGGAAACGTTCATAAATACCTTTTCTTTGTCATGCTGTTTGCTGTGCGGGTGCTGTGCTGTGTAACCTTTTACAAGCAACTGTTTTTGTTTTGTTCTTCTTTTTTTTTCTTTTTCTCTTTTAAATAAATATTTTTTTTTTGCTGTTTTGAATGCTGGCAGTCAAACTCTGTACCACATAGATCCCGACCGTTTAGACCACGCTGCTTTATAAAGGGGGCCCCGGGGAAGGGGGAAGGCATGCAGTTGGATAAGGTGCCAATCCTCCAGGGGTGCCCCAAAGAAGTGCTGAGGTCTCTGTGAAACCCAAGTACAGGGTGGCAGAGGACCTTGAGGCCTGGCCTCATAGCTGGAGAGGGGGATTGGGAGTCCTGTTCCTCTCAATCTGAACCCCTAGACTGAGCAGGTGGTGGCAGCGAGCCCAAGGGGCAGGAGGAGAAATAGCTCCCTCCAGGAGTTGGCGACTCAAAGAGGGAGTTGACGGGACCGGGTCTGAAGGCAGAATCGGGCCGGTTCCGTCACATGAATATAACTAATTTTAGTCCTAAAATAACAAAATGTTAATAGTTATCCACAATTATAAACATTTATGGTGCTTTACATATTTTTCCATGGGGGCTTTTTTCTATATGGGCTTCTTTCCAGTTACCATACGTGTGTGTGTATATAAATATATGTGTGTGTGTGTATGTTTACACACACACACACACATATATATACATATACACATATACAGGGCTTTTTTTGAGCAGGAACACCCAGGAACGCAGTTCCAGCTGGCTTGGTGTCAGAGGTCGTGACCTAATATGCAAATAAGCTCCTGCTGGGCTTTTTCTACAATAAAGCCCTTTGCAAAAAAATGGTGACATCAGGGGGTGTGGTCTAAAATGCAAATGAGTTTCTGCTGTGTGTGTATGTATCTTGAAAACATGCTTAAAAGATTCCCACTCTTGCAGTATTTTGGTTATTCTCTGATAACTGACACCTCTTGTTCTCAATTATTACATCAACATCTGGAGACAATGTCTGTGCTGTAGCAATCTTGAGTATGCTGTGAAGGTGTTATTCAGTTGTGTATCTGTAAATTGCAAAACTACTTTTGATTTCTAGACATTCATTACTGAAATCTCATGGCCATTGTTTTCAGCCAAAGATCCAGAGAAAAACATGAAACGGCTGGGCATTGTGAGCTTTTATGCATAAGTTGCTTATGGGCTAGTCAGCCAATAGAGAAAATAAAGGCTTTGGTCTGTAGTTGAGTTGCCAATCCCCAGGTTTGGATCCCCCAGTTTGGAGGCCCTCTATCTGCATCAGGTGAGGAGAGAGAAGGGGAATGTCTGCTGGGCACTCCATTATTCTCTATGGAAACTGATTCCCATAGGGTATTGTGGCGGAACCGGCCCGATTCTGCCTTCAGACCCGGTCCCGTCAGCTCCCTATTGAGTCGCCAACTCCTGGAGGGAGCTATTTCTCCTCCTGCCCCTTGGGCGCGCTGCCACCACCTGCTCAGTCCCGGGGTTCAGATTGAGAGGAACAGGACTCCCAATCCCCCTCTCCCGCTATGAGGCTAGGCCTCCAGGTCCTCTGCCACCCTGCACTTGGGTTTCACAGAGACCTCAGCACTTCTTTGGGGCACCCCTGGAGGATTGGCACCTTATCCAACTGCATGCCTTCCCCCCTTCACCTGGGGCCCCCTTCTTAAAACAGCGTGGTCTAAAGCGGTTTGGGGATCTATGTGGTACAGAGATTGACTGCCAGTCTTTAAAACAGAAAAAACATTTATTTAAAAGAGAAAAAGATAGGAAAAGAAAACAAAAACAAAAACAGTTGCATTTACAAAATTAGCACAGCACAGCACAGCTCAGCACCCGTACAGCACACAGCATACAAAGAAAAGTTGATTATAAACGCATCCTGCTGGCCCTGATCTAAACTTGCCCTGTCTTGTGAATTACTTACTTAGTCTGCCTGCCTGGGGCCTCCCAGGCAGGAGCCTCCATGCTCACCACATGCTCGCTCGAGCCCCCGTTCAAATCTGCCTTTTCTTCCTGCCTAACACATGCCAAGAACAAAAGTACTTCCTGCCTCTCTAGGAGATTTTCCCCCTAGCGTTGTTGGTTTGGCTCTGGAAGGGAGGGGGGGAGTGAGGGGAAGGCTACAAAGCCTGCTGAGGGATTTACTGACCCCTGCCAAATGAAGCACCACCACTGACTAAAATGGCGTTTCTCCACAGGTATAATGGAGAATTGACTGCAGATATCTGGGGCTCGGGGGGGGGGTTGTTTTTGAGGTAGGAGCACCAAATCTGAACAATAGCATCCAGTACCTCTCCCCAAAATACTCTCCAAATTTCTAAAAGATTGGACCAGAGGTCCAATTCCATGAACCATCAAATGAGGTGTCCCTAGCCTTCATTATTTCCAATGGAGGGAAGACATTTAAAAGGTGTGCGATCACTTTAAATGCGATGGCCAGAACTCCCTGTGTTCAATTATGCTTGTTGCAACCTTGTTCCTGGCTCCTCCCCAATGTATCCTAGCTCTACCCCCCAAAGTCTCCTGGCTCCACCCCAAAGAGCCCAGATATTTCTTGAATTGGACTTGGCAACCCTCTCTGTAGCTCCTGTGTGACTGAGCAAGCCCGGCAAAGCAAGAAGGAATTCCGCAAGAGAGGGAGAAAGAAACAGACAGCAAGGAGTTGCTCACAGGCCTGAGAGGAGCCCTCTGAGGGCCTGATTCAGGTCACAGGCCACGCATTTGACACCCCTGTAAATGTACCCAGCAGACCCTCTAGCCAGCTCCCAGTTTCCTGTGAGGAGACCAGTTCAGGAACTTACTACCAGGACACTTTTAAGCTGATATCAAGGGGGAGGCAAAGCTCTTCCACCTTCCCCCCAGGTTGCTGCCACCAGACTCGTATTTTAGCAGGGCCCAATCCTCCGTTTCCTCTGAAGGATCAACAATATCCAGATAACCAAAGAGATGCTTATGGCCTTCACACCTTCTTCTGAGTAGGGCCAAAAAGCACTGGTCCCTTTGCAAGCCACTGACACCAAACAAAAGCTTAAACAACAATGTATTCTGACAGGACAGGTCCTCTCCCAACACCATGGAATAAAATAACAAAACACTTTAAAAACTGTTTATTTACCTTGACCCTCAGGCCAACTGTAGGGTTCAGAGTTCCACAGGCGCTCCTTTCTGGGACAGTCCAGCCAAACCCACCAGGCTTCTAAGACTCTTACTGACCCTCTGGCCACCACAGCTCCTGGCCTCAGCAAGCAGCCAGAAGACTGCGACTAGGAGGAGAAACCTCCTCTTTTAATAGCCCACCAGCCTCTAAGTGGCAATCAAGGCCTGATGCCTTGCAGCTGGGGGCTCCAGCCTGGGGCTTGCAACAGAAAGTGAAAGATCCTGCAGAAATTAGTCACGGAAACTTTCACCCTGGCACAACACCCTCCCCCTAAATGGAAATGGAGGGGTGCCAATCCCAAATTCCATTACTTAGCTCAAAAGGGATAATGCCCTCCAACACCACCCACATGTGTACCTTTAATAATGTAAAAGACATACGTAACAAGACAAAATTAGCTTTTTTAACACAGTACATTTAGGAGCAGCAAAACATTCTATAATTTTAATACTCCCAGTTACTCATCTGATGGTAAACCCCGGATAAAGCACCAGCGGTAACATTTCCCTTTCCAGACAAATGGGTCGCAGGAAACAGATAATCCTCCAAGGCAAGACTCCTTTGAGCCCCATTCCAGAGCCTCTCCCCACTACCACGGCTCTGCCCCCTTCCACCTCCCGTTGCTACTCCTACTGGCCAGAGAGCCAAAGTGGGGAGGCCTGCCTCAGCGAATGAAATGAGGAGGACAATTTCCACCCTTGTGTGAAATCACGGAACAGAAAGACTGGCTGGACTACTTACAAAACTGAAGGACTCTCTGGAAAGCTTTAGCAACCTCCCGGATGCCACCATTCCACTCACAGCTACTGAAGACACGATGGGATCCTCAGAGCAAGAGCAAAGAACTCTGAGAACCGGGGCTTTTTGGAGCAGGGGCGCAGCTTCATCTCAGAGGGTGTGGCCTAATATGCAAATGATTCCTGCTGGGATTTGTGGCAACTCTTGCCAAAGGTGTGCTGAAGGTAACAGTGGTGTCCCCTGAGACCAGGATTGGGGAAACCTGCGTTCCAATCTGAGTTCAAGTGTGAAACCCACAGGCAGGCTGGACAGTACTGGAAGCCCAATCTTTCTCGCAGAGCAGCTGGGGAGAGTCACCACGCCGGCGGCGACTCCTGCGATCTTGGCGTGGCACGCGAGTTCTCCTCCAGCAGTTCCCGGGGGGGGGCTGCTCCCCCCGGCGGCCTTCTCCTGCTCCCCCCCCCCCTCACCTGTGCCGGACTTCCTCGCACTCCCTCCCGGCCAGCCAGGCAGCCACGTGGCGGAGTGCGGCAACGAGGAGCGCGCGGCGGGCAGTAGTGCTTGCGCACCATGGTCTGGGCTGCCTCCGCCTGGTGCCTCGTCGCTGCTGCGGCTCTCTCGCTGCCCGCCCGCCGGCCGGCCTCTGTGCAGAGAGGAGGTGCCTCTGCGAGCCGGGCGGCCGCTGCTGCTGTTGCCGGGCAGGGGCGGGCTGTGAGAGGCGCACTCGCGCGGGCGGCTCGCCCTGCCCTGGTTTGCCTGCCTGGAAGGCAGCGGCGGCTCCCGGTGTCTCCTCCCTCCGGCGCCAGAAGGCTCCGTGTGCGCTGCCCCATGGCGGGGGCCCAGCCCGGCCCCTCTGCGTCCCGGGCAGCCTCCGGAAGGGCGCTGCCGTCGCCCAGAGACGACCTGAGTGCCCCCCGTCCGGGCGGGAGAGGGGGAAGGGGCCAGGCCTGCAGTGGGGGGGGGGGGTGTCTCCTCCTCTTCCCGGGCGAGCGGAGCCTCTTGGTCACTGTTGACATTACCCCAAATATTAGCCAAGGAAATAAGATTCCTGGGGCCTGAAAGCTGCAAATAAAACAATTCAATGCGATGCCAAGAATGTCCCTAGTTGCCCCCCCCCCCAGGGAATTTGGAGTCTGAGGTCTGGGAGCGCAGCCACAGAAGGGGGTCAGGCCTCTCCCTCTGACTTGCCTCTGCCCTGAAGGAGCGGCCAGCAGTGCTGAGTGTGAGGATCTCCTGCTCTTAATCTCTGCCTCTTTCTCCCACTGTAGCCCAGGGTGCCCGTACCCTTTCAAGAGGCCCAAAGCTGGGGGTGCAGGTCTGCTCCCTGAAGGCTCCCAGGAATGGCAGTGATGCCTTTCTGCCTCCCCTGGCAGAGTTTCCCACTAAGGCAGCTCCTGGGGCTGCTCAATCCCAGCATTTATTGTTCAGGTCTTTTATTTACTCTGAAAACTGTGCCCAAAAGTGCCTGCATAGAAAAGGCAACAGCAACCCCGCCTTAGGGCTGACAGGTGAGGAAAGAGAGGCGTGAAGGTGAGCAGCAGACTAGCAGCAAGATGGCCAGGTGTCCATATGGTCCGTTCTGCGGATGCTTTCTCCTCCTGCTGCTCCCAGATGAGGCAGATAGGGAAGGGGCAGTCCATAGGGAAATTTGCTACTCCTTGCTGCTGCTGAAGTCTGTCTGTCTGTCCTTCTGGGGAGCACTTTCTTTTTTTGCCACTTCTAAAGGAAAAAGCAGAATGCCAAGCAGGAGGGAGAAGGAAACACAGCAGCAACATCTTCCAGGCCACTCCCCAAGCCACAGGGCACTGCTGCAGACAGCTGGCTGGGCCCAGGACCCTAAAACACCGATTCCACATTGCCCATCTCCACGTAGACAGTCTTCAGCTGAGAATAATAAGCAATCGCTGCTCGGCCATTCTCTCGGCCAAACCCTGCAAGAGAGAAAGAGATCACTGCGGGCCCCACCTGCTGGGACTCTTTCCCCCTCTCTGGGAGCCTGCCTGGCAGGAGCAACCATTTCTCCATGGCAGCAGAACTGGGCTTTGCCATGCCTGGACTCCCTCAAAGGACTAGTCTGGTGCCTTGGGCAAGGTGATGCAGACAACCTTCTTTCTAACATCTCACAGGGTCACTCCTCTAGACTTTTAGCTGGTCTGCAAACTGGATCAAAATAGGTCCTACAGTCACATGGACGCTTGTCTGGGAAAAGTGATCCTAAAGGTGCAAAGGTTCTCTTCCCTCTTTTAAATCCATCAGTGACAAAGATGAATTTCCATAAAAGGTAGCACAACTCACTCATTCCTCTGCCTTGCCTGACTTTCCCTTACCTGGTTCATCCTATGTGAGCCTACACTTAAAACCATTTTAATGCCATAACCCCTTTGCAGTAGTTTTCTTGTTATGTCTATTAGAGGTCACCAAACACAATAGACATTTTCACATGAACGTTACTTTGCATTCATAAACAATGGAAAAGCTTTGCAGCTTCCCTGGTTCAAATGCAGTTTCATTCACATCATCACAGCATTGTTCTAGGAACAATCACACCATAAATCAAAAGCTATATCCATACACCCTCTGGTTCTTCTTGGGCTCTCTCTTGTTGTGACTGTGTCTGTGTGTATGCGTTATCTGGACATCCACAAAATTACACTTCCAACACAAAACTGGGTACAACTTCTTCTTTGAGTGGAATGCTGATTAGTTCTGCTCACCTTTCTCCTCGAATCTGTTCTGGAATAGGTAAATATAGTCCTGTGTAAAGTAAGTTCTCTCCTTGTCTCTCTAAAGCTACCACCTTTATTTTCTGAACCTGTAGGAGTGTTTTTAGAGTGCTTTTTCAATTAAAGTTTATTTTTTTATTTCTTTTAATTTTCTTTAATAAAAAGCAATGTCATTAATTAAGGCCTGATTCGTTTGATGAGGCTGTATTCAGAAGTGCCTCAAAGCAAGAGTCACAAGATGTTCAGGGAGGGAGGGAGTGGGGGGGGGGCCTGGCTTCCCCTTCTCTTTCCACCACTGCAGATCCTCTTGCTTCTGAACCAAAAAGCCTCTCCTCCAACTGCTTCAGGGAGGTCTTCTTTGTAAGCAAAAAGCTGTATGTACATTTGGCTATTTAAATGTAATTTGGCATTTTATTTATTTACATCCCCTTCCCCCCCACCCCATTTTATTTAAAAGTAGAAAAACTGCTCTGGGAAGGCAAGAGGACTTTTAACACCACGGGGCAATCAGAGCACAGCCAGGTTCCCAGGGTGAGCTTAAACTCTGTGCCCCTGAATGACACCGTGACCACCCTCCCACTGTGGCCTGCTTACTCTCCTTGTGCGCCTCTGGTAGCCCTATTTAATCCACCAATCCATGTAGCTTGTGTGTCGTGAAGGGGAAAGATGGAGTTTCTAATTCTTCAGAAGAGCAATCAAAATTGTAAAACCATGCAAATACATTTAATGCATTGTTGGCCTATTTTCCTCAACAGTTCCATCCGCTTATTATGTGGCACCCTTAAGAACATAAGCGAAGCCATGTTGGATACAGTCAATGGCCCATCCAGTCCAACACTCTGTGCCACACAGTGGCCTGAAAACCAGGTTCCATCATAAGAACATAAGAGAAGCCATATTGGATCAGGCCAACGGCCCATCAAGTCCAACACTCTGTGTCACACAGTGGCAAAAAATTTTATATACACACATACACTGTGGCTAATAGCCACTGATGGACCTGTGCTCCATATCTTTATCCAAACCCTTCTTGAAGGTGGCTATACTTGTGGCCGCCACCACCTCCTGTGGCAGTGAATTCCACATGTTAAGAAGTACTTCCTTTTATCCGTTTTAACCTGTCTGCTCAGCAATTTCATCGAATGCCCACGAGTTCTTGTATTGTGAGAAAGGGATAAAAGTACTTCTTTCTCTACTTTCTCCATCCCATGCATTATCTTGTAAACCTCTATCATGTCACCCCGCAGTCGACGTTTCTCCAAGCTAAAGAGTCCCAAGCGTTTCAACCTTTCTTCATAGGGAAAGTGCTCCAGCCCTTTAATCATTCTAGTTGCCCTTCTCTGGACTTTCTCCAATGCTATAATATCGTTTCTGAGGTGCGGTGACCAGAACTGCACACAGTACTCCAAATGAGACCGCACCATCGATTTATACAGGGGCATTATGATACTGGCTGATTTGTTTTCAATTCCCTTCCTAATAATTCCCAGCATGGCGTTGGCCTTTTTTATTGCAAACGCACACTGTCTTGACATTTTCAGTGAGTTATCTACCACGACCCCAAGATCTCTCTCTTGGTCAGTCTCTGCCAGTTCACGCCCCATCAACTTGTATTTGTAGCTGGGATTCTTGGCCCCAATGTGCATTACTTTGCACTTGGCCACATTGAACCGCATCTGCCACGTTGACGCCCACTCACCCAGCCTCAACAGATCCCTTTGGAGTTCCTCACAATCCTCTCTGGTTCTCACTACCCTGAACAATTTAGTGTCATCCGCAAACTTGGCCATTTCACTGCTCACTCCCAACTCTAAATCATTTATGAACAAGTTAAAGAGCATGGGACCCAGTACCGAGCCCTGCGGCACCCCACTGCTTACCGTCCTCCACTGCGAAGACTGCCCATTTATACTCACTCTCTGCTTCCTATTACTCAGCCAGTTTTTGATCCACAAGAGGACCTGTCCTTTTACTCCATGACTCTCAAGCTTTCTAAGGAGCCTTTGATGAGGAACTTTATCAAAAGCTTTCTGGAAGTCAAGGTAAACAACATCTATCGGGTCTCCTTTGTCCACATGTTTGTTCACCCCCTCAAAGAAATGTAACAGGTTAGTGAGGCAAGATCTTCCCTTGCAGAACCCATGCTGAGTCTTCCTCAATAACCCGTGTTCATCAATGTGCCTACTCATTCTGTCCTTGATAATGGTTTCTACCAATTTTCCCGGTATTGAAGTCAGACTGACTGGCCTGTAATTTCCCGGATCTCCTCTGGAACCTTTTTTAAAGATGGGGGTGACATTTGCTACCTTCCAGTCCTCAGGAACGGAGGCAGATTTCAATGAAAGATTACAGATTACATCAGGAGGTCCATCAGTGGGGCAGGACACTAGAAGCCCTCCCACTGTTGCCCTCCCATGCACCAAGCATCAAGAATACAGAGCATCACTGCCCCAGACAGAAAGTTCCATCTATACCTTGTGGCTAATAGCCACTGATGGTCCTCTGCTCTATGTTTATCCAATCCCCTCTTGAAGCCATCTGTTTGTAGCCATTGTCACCTGCATTGGTCTATGTGTTTATTACTTTTTGGGTGAAGAAGTACTTTCTTTTATCTGTTCTAACCCGAGTGCTCAGCAATTTCATTGAGTGCCCATGAGTTCTTGTATTGTGAGAAAGGGAGAAAAGTACTTCTTTCTCTATAATCTTGTAAACCCCTGTCATGTCACCCTTCAGTCATCGTTTCTCCAAGCTAAACAGCCCCAAGCGCTTTAGCCTGTCTTCTTTAGCCCTTGATCCTCTTTGGTGCAGACTGCCTCGCCAAACAACACAAACCCTTCCAGTGAAATCCTTCCTCTTTTGTCTAGCACATCTTTTAACTAGGCTCACTTTTCTTTACTTATCTGAATATTTCCCCCCAGACTGTTCAGCCCAAGACTGGCTCCCAAAGCAGCCAAGATACAGTAAGGAATAAGCCACCGCTTCTGTTCCCTTGCCAGTTTCTATATGAGGCTGAGGTACAACAGGCAGCTCCAGCCCCAAAAGCCTCATTGGTCGCTCTAAGGTGCTCCTGGGCTTGAATCAAGCTGTTCTACTGGTGCAGACCAACATGGCTGGCTCCCCTCTGAACCTGACAGTCAAAGAGATCAGGGGTGGGTCACCTGACATCTTGTATCCTCCAAAGGGCAGCTCGACAGGAGTGACGTTGTAATTGTTGATGAAGCACGTCCCCGCCTGGAGACCAGCCACCACCCGGTGAGCCCGCTGGAGATCCCTGTGGAGCAAAGGGGGGGGGGGTCAAGCACAGCTTTCTCTTTCCCAGCACGAAGCACCTGCAGCCTTTCCTAGAATGAATGGCAGAGTGCACCAGATTCTGCTGGCGCTAGGCAAGGTGCCAACAGATGAGGCTGAGCAAAAGCAGTGGGAGATGCGCATGCTGCTCTCTGTGTTCAGGGCTGCCCTCCTGTTTTCTCCTGACTCTCAGCCTTCACGAATGCTCCACTCCAGAGGAACAAGAACTTAGTGGGGCCCCATTCTTCTTTCCCATCCACTCCTTTCTCCACACGCACCCCAGCAATACCTGGTGAAGACGCCCCCTGCCAGGCCGAAACAGGTGCTGTTGGCTCTTCCCAGGGCCTCCTCCTCCGTATCGAAGGGTAGGATTGACATCACAGGCCCAAAGATCTCCTCCTTCACGCAGGTCATGCTGTCTTCACAGTTTCCTGAGAGCAACACGGGAAACAATTATTTGGCTCTCAGACACTTAAGAGAAAGACACTCTTCCCAGCCACGGTTCTCCTGCAGTTGAGGAAGCTGGTGGGAATCTGAGCTACAGGATTACGTGTCACAATTGGCTGCCCCAGGAAGAGGAGAAGTGGGTGAACTAGCAGCCCAATCCTAAATGTTACCTTTGCCTGATTGGACTTGCCGTAACAGTCCTGGACTAGAACTAGGAAAACTTGGGTTCAAATGCTCACTATGTCCCATGAAGTTCATTGGGGGGTTCTTTGGGCTCATTGGTTTTTCTCAGAGGGGATGTGCAAAGACAAGGAGACGCGCTATGACATCCCTCTGGAAAGAGTGGGATAATCAGATCAGGAGAAACTGGTTACCAGACTTCACACTCTGACTTGCAGGCTCAAGGATTCTACAAATGAGAGTTCCGGACATCAGCACAAGAAGTAATCTGATCCTTGCCACATTATTTCACTATGCAGAAATTCTTTACTTAGGCTGCACTCAAACGTACACTCCTTCAGCTGCAGTTTGAAGTTGTTGATCTAATGCTGGGCAGCGGAAGGGAAGGGCTTCCATTTCTTCCCCTGGAAACTGGTTTTCACCCTCCTTTGCAGGGCTGGAAAAGGTCCAGCTGGTGCACTGTCGAGCAGCTAGCCTTCCCACATGACGCCAATGCCACCCCAAGGGTTTTGGCACGTTTGAGTCAGGCTCCACAATAGTGTCCATACCTAACACACAGGGAGACATGTAGAAGCCACTGCTCAGCTTGGGGTCATCTGGTACATACGCTTCTCCTCCGCATAGCACCTCCGCACCCTGGGAACGAAAGAGAGCAGGAGCGAGGAGAAGGCACCCTCTTCATCTTGTTCCCCTAAGAACTGTCAGCCACAAGTGGGAGGATTCCAGAAGGGTTAAAAAAGGTGCAGCAGGATTCTGAGGACCCAGCTGCCAATCACAGGCCCTGCCTGCATGGGGAAGGGAGCTCCCACAGATCTACATCTACATGGAAAGCTGCCTGAATAAGTCAAATGGAATAGGCACATTTCTAGATAAGAACCTATAGTAGCTACATAAAATTATACTGCCATTCTGGAACTACAGTACAGATCTGCCCTGAAACTTGCCCGGCAGAAGGAAATCAGCACAGCCTTGCATGTGTAATCCTGGTCGTCCAAAAAGGCTATTCCCACTGGAGCGTTAATCCAGGAGGACCCACCTTCCTGTTCATTGCACAAGAACCAAGCTTTGCAGCATGTGTGTGTGTGTGTGCCTGCAGGCACGAAGGCTTCCAGACTCAGCGGGGTTCCGGATTAGAATCACATCCATGAGAATTGCTACGTGGGTATCAAACCAAGGTGTGTGCTAGCATTTATTTCCAATAAAATATTCCAGCAGATGACACCCGTGTGCTTTATCAGGCCTTTTCTTTCTTTCTTTCTTTGGGGCTTTTTTGTTAAAAGCTGGCTTGGTATCACGGGATAGGGCCTAATATGCAAATGAGTTCCTGCTGGGCTTTTCCTGCAAAAGAAGCCCTGTGTGAAACAATGGGGATGTCAGGGGTGTGGCCTAATATGCAAATGAGTCACAATGGGCTTTTCCTGCAAAAGAAGCCCTGTGTGAAACAATGGGGATGTCAGGGGTGTGGCCTAATATGCAAATGAGTCCCTGATGGGCTTTTCCTGCAAAAGAAGCTCTATGTTTTATCAACACATGGCAAAGGGGAGAGAGGATGAAAAACGTGGCCAATAAATTTCATAAATAACAGCATCTAAACAGTGACCTTACCTGCTCCTTGGCTTGTGCAACAAAACTCAGCACCCTCTTCAGGTGGGGGTGGTTAATAAGCGCCCCCATCCTGGTGTCATTCAGCAGAGGATCTCCAATTTTTATTTTTTGGGTCTGTGTCACCACTTCCTTGGTAAAGGCATGCAGGATGTCCCGTTGTACGAACACCCGTGTTCCATTGGAGCAAACCTGAAGCACAGATGACGATCTCAGAGCAAGCCCACCAGTTGCCCCTCCTCACCAGCTCTGGAAGCACCAACATGACCCACCCCTCACTCACTGGGTCACTGCTCTTGGCCTTCCCGTTTAGCCTCTGAGCACAAGCAAACAGGGCTCCAAAACATTGTGAGCTTGGTCTGTTTTCTCAGACCCTGCCACACATTGTGTTAACCTTTAAGGTGCTCTTTTCTACTGCTGCAGACAGACTAGCACAGCTATCCCTCTTGTTTTCTCAGAGCCAGTTTGATGTAGTGGCAAAGAACAGCAGACGCTAGAGAAGCAGGTTCGATTCCCCACTTCCAACCTTGAAGCTAGCTGGGTGAGCTTAGGCAAGTCGCGCACTCTCAGCCTCAAAAATAAGCACAGCTCGCCTCCTAGTGGTGCCAAAGAAGAGATACAGCTGTGGCAGCCAAAAAATTCCTCCAGGGAACTCCTGCTACTCCAACACACACGAGGCCATGCCATGATTTCAACCCGTTTCTCAGAGTTCTGTGAGGAAACGAGCAGCCACGAGTGCTTTCAGGAGCAAGCAGAGTAACCACGGGGGCTCCCAGTAGCAGCCCCCAGTCCGTTCAGAGGCTCACAACATCAGGCCACCAGAAATGTCATCAAAGCCTAGAAAGGTTTTGTTCCCTAAGAAAAGAGAACTGGAGAGCACTGCAGCCTTTCCCAACTTCTTCTAGCGCTGGGGGAGGGGGGGCTGGCTGCCGTGCCCCGCAGGATCCGCTGTCCTGAGGAGGCCCTACCCCCAGTCCCTCTCTCTGCCTCCTCTGCTCCTGCAGCAGCCTACCTCGCCTTGGCTGAGGAAATTGGCCATGAGGGCTCCTTTCACCGCATTCTCCAGGACACAGTCAGAGAAGACGAGGAGGGGTGACTTGCCCCCTAACTCCAGAGTCACGGGCTTGACCCCATGGGATGCCATCTCCATAATCTAGGGGGTGGGAGGAAATAAAACCAGTTCCGTGAGAATGATGAGCCAGTTTATTATGCCAGCACTGTCCATTCTTTCAAGTGACCGATGGAAGGGGACAGCCATGGCACCCTCCGCCTGCAAAGCTGCAGGACCTCTCGCAGCTCCCTCCCACCTGCTCCCCTTTGTTACATTGCTGCAATGCATTCTTTCTGGGGCTGACCTTGAAAAGCGCTTGGAAACATAACTGGTGCAGAGTGCTGCAGCCAGTCGGTTGGGTCATCCCTGAGAGCCAGCTGGGTGTAGCGGTTAAGAGCCACAGACTCTTATTTCAGAGCTGTTCTTGCAAGAGCTCTCTCAGCCCCACCTCCCCACAGGGAGGGGAAGGGAAAGGAGACTGTAAGGGCAGGGTATAAAGCCAGTCTCTTCGTCTTCTTCTTTCTCTTCCTCCAGTTCTACCAGGCTGTCTACGCTGGCTCCCAGTCTGTTGGCAGACATTATTCACAGTGCTGCCAGCATTGGCCCTCTCTCCCAGCTTGGGGCCAGCATGCCCAAAGAGCCACCTGCTCCTTTCTGGGCCTGCCTGACTTCTGCAGCCATCTTCTGAGACCTGCTTCAGGTGCTCAGGTCGCCTGATCAGGGATTGTGCTGCTCTACTAGGTGCTGCCTTCTTCTGAATTCTGCAACCTGCCCGAAGCCTTGGCAAGACAGGCAGAGCAGAGGCGAAGGAAGGGAGGAGAGGCCAGTCCCCTGACCCAAGCCTGCTGTGTGGACAAGCTGGCTAGGCACTTGCATCCCCCCCACCCCCTCTCGGTCTGCTTCCCTCTCAGATCCAACTAGCCGGGAGAAGCAGCAGAGAAGACAGAGATGTGTGCTGGGGAAGGTTCCCTGTGCGGTGGCACTCCTGAGCTGGCCACAGCAGGAGACAAGGGACACCAGCCACAGGCAGCCAGACAGGTGGGCTTCCCCCCCCCCCCCGCAGCCTTTTTACCTTGATGCCTGTGGAGACGCTGCCAGTGAAAGAGACCTTGGCCACACTGGGGTGCTGGCACAGGAACTGGCCAGTGGCAGCCCCCCCCTGCACCACGCTGAAGAGCCCTCTGGGGACGCCCGCCTGGCTGTAGATCTCGGACAGCATCACGGCAGAGATGGGGGTGCACGGAGACGGCTTGAAGACCATGGCGTTCCCTAGGGAATCCGGGCCAGCAGACAGAGGCGAGTCTCATCCTCCCAGCTGACTGGGTGAAGGCAAGAAGCCCCCTCTCTGCCCCAGAACCCAGCCAGTGCATGACGTGGCCCATTCGTGGCCAGCTTGTAAATCAAATTTATCCCACCTTCTAAGTGATGGCTGGATTTGCTGTGTCTCCTCCCTCTGCCTTGGTGCCCAAGAGAGCAGAGGGCTGTTGCCTGCCCATCGCAGCCTCCTCAGGCACTACCTCTGCCCTGTAGCCTGACTCCGGCCTCCCCCCCCCCCCTCGACGGCAGAACCCATTCTTTACCACAAGCCAAGGCGGGGGCTGATTTCCAACAGGCGATCTGGAAAGGGTAGTTCCAGGCACCGATCCCCACACACACGCCCAGCGGTTCTCTTCTGGTGTAAGCGAAGGACCCTCCGGGCAGCTGGGTGTGCTGACCTGGGCAAGGACGAGAAAGCAAGAGGAGCAGGAGTGGCCGGACTGCCCACCCTCTGCCAGGGATCCCAGGCAGCCAGAGCCCAGCCGGCACACTGGTCAGTGCAGGCAAGCCCCACAGGGGAAGGAAGTGGAGGCCTGCTGGCCTCCGAGGCGCTTCCACCTGCCAGGGAAGCCTGGGCTACATGAGGCTCTGCACCTGAGCGGGGTGGCAAAAGGCTCCATTTCCCAAGGCTGCCAATCTGTGGGCTGGGCAGGGATGAAGAGTCATAGAATCCTAGAGTTGGAAGGGACCTCCAGGGTCATCTAGTCCAGCCCCCTGCACAATGCAGGAAACTCACAAACCCCTCCCCCTAAATCCACAGGGTCTTCATTGCTGTCAGATGGCCATTTAGCCTCTGTTGAAAAACCTCCAAGGAAGGAGAGCCCACCACCTCCCGAGGAGGAACCCTGTTCCACTGAGGAACCGCTCTTAACAGTCATAGAATCCTAGAGTTGGAAGGGACCTCCAGGGTCATCTAGTCCAGCCCCCTGCACAATGCAGGAAACTCACAAACACCTCTCCCTAAATTCACAGGATCCTCATTGCTGTCAGATGGGCATCCAGACTCTGTTTCAAAACCTCCAAGGAAGGAGAGCACACCACCTCCCGGGGAGGAAGCCTGTTCCACTGAGGAACCACTCTAAACTCACAAACACCTCCCCCTAAATTCACAGGATCTTCATGGCTGTCAGATGGCCATCTAGCCTCTGTAGACAAACCTCCAAGGAAGGAGAGCCCACCACCTCCCGAGGAGGAAGCCTGTTCCACTGAGGAACCGCTCTAAACTCACAAATACCTCCCCCTAAATTCACAGGATCCTCATTGCTGTCAGGTGGGCATCCAGACTCTGTTTCAAAACCTCCAAGGAAGGAGAGCCCACCACCTCCCGGGGAGGAAGCCTGTTCCACTGAAGAACTGCTCTAACGGTCAGGAAGTTCTTCCTAATGTTGAGCCAGAAATTCTTTTGATTTAATTTCAACCCTTTGGTTCTGGTCTGACCTTTTGGGGCCACAGAAAACAATTCCACACCATCCTCTAGATGACAGCCCTTCAAGTCCTTGCAGATGGTGATATCACCTCTCAGCAACCTCCTCTCCAGGCTAAACATCCCCAGCTCCTTCAACCTTTCCTCATAGGACTTGGTCTCCAGACCCCTCACCATCTTTGTCGCCCTCCTCTGGACCCCTTCCAGCTTGTCTAGATCCTTCTTAAAATGTGGTGCCCAAAACTCCAGGTGAGGTCTTACCAGAGCAGAGTAAAGCGATACCATCACTTCACGTGATCTGGACACTAGACTTCTGTTGATACAGCCCAAAATTGCATTTGCCTTTTTAGCCACCGCATCACACTGTTGACTCATGTTCAGCATATGATCCACTAAGACTCCTAGATCCTTTTTGCACAGACTACTGCTAAGACAAGTCTCCCCCATCCTATAACCATCCATTGGATTTTTCCTACCTAAATGCAGAACTTTACATTTATCCCTGTTAAAATTCATTTTATTGGTTTTAGCCCAGTTTTCCAGCCTGTCAAGGTCATCCTGTATCCTGTTTCTGTCTTCTACTGTGTTTGCAACCCCTCCCAATTTCATATCATCTGCAAATTTAATAAGCATTCCCTCTATTCTTTCATCCAAATCACTGATAAAGATGTTGAACAAAACAGGGCCCAGGACAGATCCTTGAGGCACTCCACTTGAGATCCTTGACAGATCCTTGAGGCACTCCTCATCCAAGAGGATGAGGAACCATTCACAAGCACTCTTTGGGTGCGATCCGTCAACCAGTTACAGATCCACCTAACGGTAACAGGATCCAAACCACATTTTACATTTCATCTCCTGTGTCATCCTTTTACCAACTGTAAATCACAATTCTGTGTGACCCACTGCTGAAAACCAAGTTTGAAGTGCACACAGGTTCAAATAAAACAGCATAGGAGCCTGCTGCTAGGCTACAGGCCAGTCCACTACAGAGTGTTTCTGCAGCCAATAATGATTTGGAAAAGAAAAAGGGGGCAGCAGCAGCACCAAGGTGACTGTGGGCTCCATTAGAGTTACAAGCCAAGCAGAGAGCTGGCTTCTGGGCACCTGCTGCACAGATGGGAGCCACACTGTTTAAAGGGTGTTGAGCAGCCAGCTAGAGCGATTTCTTCTGGAACTAGCTGGGGGCAAACAAACCTCAGTCTCTCACCTGCGATAGAGCCAGCTAAGCCAGCATAATACTGCAGACACTGCCAAGAGGTGTCAACATCCATCCGGGCTTCAAAGATGGGCTTCCCATTATTGATTGTTTCCATGGTAGCAATTTCTTCCCTCTGCTCCTGGAATTCCAACACACACACACAGAGTTATTTCCTAACTGCTGTAGTTCGGAATACATTAGCAACTGTCGGAATCAGTTCCAATAATCCTGGAGTTACTTTGCTCAACTTATGCACCGCAAGAAAACTCTTCCCAGACAAACTTGTGGATTGTCATACTGAGAGACACAGATTTATGCCTTTCTCTTATTCTCTGCAAATAAAAAAAACGCTAAGAGACACCATAAATTTTAAACAAGACAGTGTAATGTAAAGGTCAATGGTGTTCTGACAAAACTTGCACATAGAACTTCAAACAGAAAAGAGCATGTAGCAAAAAAATTTAACAGTTCAAAAGCAGTCTTTCCAATCACAAAGGAGTGACAATATTCTAATATTTAGTTCATGGAACTAAAAGAAGCCCTTCCAAAGACGTCTGTTCTAGATATCAAGACGTTTCAATCCGTCTTTCTTCAGTTTGGAGGCTTATTTATCACTGGAACCCAAACTTTACAATACATTCACAGGAGACCAACAAGGTTCAGAACATGTACGTAAGATTTTCAGGTTCCCTTATTCTCAGCTGCAGCCATCTCTGTTCCAGAACAGCTGCCCTCCAATGTGCAAACAAAAAGAAAGGGGGGAAGGGTACCCTAGGCACATCATGTAGAGTGGCATTCCCTCATCCAGCAACCAAAAGGCCTGCCTTCCCAATACAGTTGTATTGACTGCCAATAGGGGGAGGGATTTGTGTGTTTCCTGCATTGTGCAGGGGGTTGAACTAGATGACCCTGGAGGTCCCTTCCAACTCTATGATTCTATATCCCAAGAGTCAGCACGGTTAGAATGTTGGACCTGGATCTGAGAGCCCCAGGGATGAATCCCCACACTATGCCATGGGACAGCTGCACGCCCTCTCAGCCTAGCCTACCTCACAGGGTTGTTGTTGTGAGGATAAAAAGGAGGACAACGTAAGTTGCTTGGGCCCCCAGTGGGAAGAAAGGTGGGATAGGAATAAGATGGACCAATAAACATATCACTTGAACACCGCTGTTCCTTTGGCCCCATGGATCAAGCAGCCAGGCTCCGTGGGCAGCTGACGAGGCCTCAGATTACAGATTTTTGTTAGAAGATCCACAAGTTCAACTTTGAGTTCTTTTAGAACTCTCAGATGTATGCCATCCAGACCTGGTGACGTATTAGTTTTTAATTTGTCTATCAGTTGTAGGACCTCCTCTTTTGTCACCTCAATCTGACTCAGGTCTTTCAACAGCCCTTCCAAAATTAGTGGTTCTGTGGCGGGCAAAAAGTTCTCATCTTCCTCAGTGAAGACGGAGGCAAAAGATTCATTCAGCTTCTCAGCCATTTCCCTATCCTCCTTCAGTAATCCTTTTACCCCATGGTCATCCAAGGGCCCCACTGCCTCCCTGGCTGGTTTCCTACTTCTAACATATTTGAAGAAATTTTTATTGTTGGTCTTTATGTTTTTTGCAATATGCTCCTCATAGTCCCTTTTCGCCTGCCTGATCACAGTCTTGCATTTGATTTGCCACAGCCTGTGTTCCCTTTTACTAATCTCACTTGGACTGGTTTTCCTCCGCTTAAAGGAGTCCTTCTTACCTTTCACAGCTTCCATTACTTTGTTTGTTAACCATGCAGGCCTTTTCTTATGCCTGTTTGTGCCTTTCCTAACTTGTGGTATGTATTTTATAATATGCATAGTATTGTTGCTGAAACAATCCAGGTTCAACACTTTAATGAAATGAAACACACAACAGAGGATTGTAAATTCATAATTTTAGAAACGGTAAAACAGCAAAAATATAATAGAATTAATGTACAGCAGGCATCGTTACGAAGAGAGTCCTCCCACATCCACAGATCAGAAACTCTGGCACTGATTTCACCTCCTTGCTGTAAAAGGCATTGCGACTTTAAGTGAACTGTAGTGCTATTAACTAAATGAGTATTTAGGTAAGCCTTTCTGATATTGTGTTAAGATGTCTGAGGTGATATGCTGGCTTGATTCCATTGCTCATAATACTGGACAAGGTAACTTAATGAATTTATGTAACTGTTCATTTTATTATTTATTACTATGCATATTATAAAAACATTGTAATGATGATATACACATTTTTTTTACTAGAAACAGAAAATTAGGAGATTGGGAAGAACTTTTTCAGGAAGTTCACACATTGCTTGATTGCAAGTATCTATAAAATCATGTTTACGTTAGAATTAAAAAGCCATTAAATTCATTTATTAAAATAATATTTATTTCATTGTAGACAGAAAATCAGAAGTAAAATTGAAATTAATTTGACATCCGGATTAATTTGATTAAAGGTCAGCCTGTGAGAAATAATTAAGGAAATGATTTGTATTAATTATTATTTTGTATGTAGTTGTATGAAATTAATACATAATTATGTATCATATTTTTGTTAGAGCCCACACTACTGTGGAAGATTGAAAACAATTGAAACAAAGTAATCAATACCTGGGGTCTTCATACGGACTTGGGCTGAGATACACAGAGTGGAACTCAATTGTTATTACATTATATTGCCTGGTGTCAGGTGTTTTTCACAAATAGTTCAAACCGTCACTCCATTTATTGTTTTCTACATACAGCTTTTCCCTTCCCTAATACTATAAATTCCAAAATCACACGGTCACTACTGCCCAGGATGCCCACTACCTCAGCAACCAATTCTTCCTTGTTGGTGAGAGTCAAGTCCAAGATAGCAGATCCCCTTGTTTCCTTATTCACTTTCTGGAAAAGGAAATTGTCATCAAGAAAAGCCAGGAATTTGACTTTTTATTTTTAGCTGAGTTGGACTTCCCACAGATGTCTGGGTAATTGAAATTTCCCATTCCCCCAGAGAGTGCTGAGGTCGGGGTCTCAGAACCTCCTTATAATCCCTGGGCCAAAGGAGGCCCGTCTGAAAGCGACCAGGGACAGGGCCTTCTCGATTGCAGCTCCCTGTTGGTGGAATCAGCTCCCGGAGGAGGTGAGGGCCCTGCGGAACCTTGAACAGTTCCGCAGGGCCTGTAAAACAACCCTCTTCCGGTTGGCATATAATTAACTGTGAGCAGAATGCCTGAATATTAAATCTTAAACATCAGATTACTGAATATTGGAAATTTGAAGGACTGATTTAAGGAATAGTAGCATAGTGTATATCGATGTGAGTTTTATGTATTTTTAGGCTTTTATGTATTTTATTGTATAATTTTAATTGTATTTAAATCCACCTTTGTTAGCTTTTATTGTTGTAAGCCGCCCTGAGCCCACCTCGGTGGGGTAGGGCGGGATATAAATCGAATAAAGTAAAGTAAGTAAAGTAACTTTGCAATGAAGAAGAAGAGGAGAAGGAGACTGGATTTATATCCCATCCTTCACTTGGAGTCTAAGAGCAGCTTACAATCTTATTTCCCTTCCCCTCCCTACAACAGACACTCTGTGAGGTATGTGGGGCTGAGAGAGCTCTTTCAAAAACTGCTCTTAAGAAAGCAGCTCTTTCAAGAACTGTGACTGATTCAAGTGCTTGTGAATGGTCCCTCATCTGCTTGGAGAGGAGTAACAAGTGGAGTGCCTCAAAGATCTGTCCAACCCCCTTGTCAAGATGACTCTTGGCATTTTTTCCCCCTGTTCTCTGAAGTACTTCCATTTCCCTGCATCTCTGCTTTGCCTTGCTCCTATCTCTATGTAACAGTTACCACATTCCTTTTGCCTGGTCTCAAGAGTTACCAAGGTCACTCTTGCCGATTACGTGCAAAGGGGCTTGAGAAAGGCTTTGAGGGGAGGGACTGCTGCTTCCTGCTTTTCTTTGAAAATGTAGCGGTTTTAGCTAGGGCTAAAGGAGGACAAAAGGTCGCCAAGCCAGTTTTCACAAAGTCTGTCCTGCCTTGGGTTGTCATGTATCAATAAATAGCCATTCCTGAAATGGACTGTTTGTGATCACTGAACTGCCGGGGTCGTGAAACCCCTGCTCAGTGCAGGATCAGCCTAGAGCATCCCTGACAAGTGTTTCTCCTAGGACAGGACTTCCATTGCAGCTATTTCTGCACTGTAGACAAAGCTGGCAGACAATAAAAGCAGAAATCCCAGAAGCCTGCTTGGGTATCCAAATTATTCGCAAAGTTATCACCACCCATGGCTTCTGGGCTGTATGAGACCCAACCGAGGAAGGAAGGACGATCCCAGGGCATTCAGGGAAGATATGTGGTTGTCTGCTGAAAGAGTGAGTCTAAAGACAATGTTGACTGTGGCAACCTCCATCCCCCTAGCCCCGGCAACCACCTCTTCCACAGATGAAGATCCCCTTTCTTTCTTTGTTCTTCAGCAGTGTCACTTTGGACCAGACATGGGGAAGTAGAAAGGGGCTAAGATTTGCTGCTACTTCTACAAAGCTGTGTGACATGAAGTGAAAGTGAAAGTTGCGATGCTCTCATGGGTTCGTTCTGTGCACTTCCTGCTTGCCAGAAGACTCAAGGAAGGAGAGGTGTCTTACCTCCCTTTGCAAGGAGTTTTGGAGAGGGCAGCACATGTCCCTCTGGTAGGTTCTGCTTCTGCAAAGTCCCATGCAACATAAAACACAGAATCTTCTCCCCTTGGCATTCTCTGTGCACCCCAGCGGATTCAAGTCTTGGGAGGGGTTGGTGGCAAGTGCAAATACGATACAGCTAGCAGACTGAGGCCACATTGGGCAAAGAGTGACAGCCTCATGGATTCCACAAGAAAACTGGGCCAGTCCATGCTGCTCTTTGACTACATACCTGGATGATCCTGGCAGCCTTCAAGAGCGTGCTGCTCCGTTCCATGCCTGATTTCTGGCTCCATATTTTAAATGCAGCTTGTGCATTCTGAACAGCCAGATCCACCTCCTTCTCTCCAGAGAAGAGGCACTTGCCAATAACGCGGCCTGAGGAAGAAAAATTTAATTCATATTCTAGTGACTGACATGCATCTGTATTGCAATGGACACCTATACGAGAGCATTAACTGTTTGTGGGGTCACTGGAGTTTCACGGTTGCATCATACAAAATGCAATAGTTACCAGTGCATTTATTCCTGCAATCTCTGAATGTTCTCTTACAAAAATCACCCAGAGAGAGGAAGGAAAGAGAACCTGGCACAGCTAAGGGCTAAGCATGCAGCTAACATTATGTGGTGGGACAGATTAGACAGAACCACAAGAAAAACAGAATGCTGCAATCTATTAACACAGTTTTCTTAATCTGTTCTATGTATTAAGTAATTGGAAAAAGTGCAGAAAAGGGCAACTAGAATGATTAAAGGGTTGGAACTAGGGATGTGCATTCGGTTCGGCCGAGCCGTATATACAGCCGAATCACCACTGATTCAGCTGTATTCGGAATCAGCTGTAGCCGATTCCCATTGCAGCCTATTATGCGGCAGCCGAATACGGCTCGCCGTATGCTTCCAAATAGCTATTCGGAAGTATACGGCTGTCAAAGCTGTCAAAGCAAAAGGCGGGAATGGCTTCTGCAGCCTCAAAGGAGCTGCTTTCCCGCCTTTAGTGGCCTCTTCCCGCCTCTTCTATAGCCTCCCTGGGATTAGGGAGGGGGGGAGGGGGAAGAGGAGCCCCAGCAGCCAATCCAAAGCATGCATTTGCAAAATGCATTGCAAATGCATGCTTTGCAGGGCTTTTGTGTAGCTGATGGCCCAGCCATCAGCTACATTGTTGTTATTTTGATCTCTTGCTTAAGGAGTCTTCCTGCTGGACTCCTCCATTGCTGTGTTGGTGTGTGGCTTGGTGTGTGTGAGAGAGATTGTGCTGCTGCTGGTGGCTGGCCCTTGGCTTCAGCCTGCTGCTGCCTGCTGCTAATTTGCCCATATCTTAATTTAGTGAGAGGACTTTTAAAAGTGCAGTGTCCTTTTACTTCTCCTGATTTGGGTGGCTTGGATTTCTTGGGGGGGGGGGTTTGGGGGGGGGGGCGGGAAAAGTTCCTGTATTGTTAAAAGTTGAGTTTTTTACTGTTTCAGTGTTTGATTTGTTGCTGCTGTGTTGTGGTGCTGCTGTGTTACTTTTCTCTTTAGGTTATTGGGGGGGGGGTGTTGTTGTTGACTGATTTGGCCTGAGCTTTCTTGTTGGTGAAAAGGCCACTTTTTTAACACTTGGCCTTTTGTGATTCTGCTGGTTTTGTTTTGGTTTTTTTTAATTACCTCTGGTTGGTGTGGGGGTTGGCGAGGGTGTGTGTGGGCTGGGTCACTTTCTTGTTTTTATAGAGTACATTGTGTGTTCTGTGGCAGGGAAGCTGGCACCTGGGTGAGAGACCAGCAGGTTTGTTGTGGTTGGCCAGCTCTCCCCGTGTTGTTTGGGGCAGGGCTGGAGAGCTGGCATCTGTAGATTGTGTGTTCTGTGGCAGGGAAGCTGGAACCTGGGTGAGAGACCCAGAACCAGCAGGTTTGTTGTGGTTGGCCAGCTCTCCCCGTGTTGTTTGGGGCAGGGCTGGAGAGCTGGCATCTGGGTTTGCTGCAGCCAGGTCTGCAGAGCAGACCTTGAGCAGATTGTGTTTTGTGTGGCAGTGACGTTGGCAACTGGGTTTATATTGCTTCCAGGCCTGCAGGGTTCATAGAGTAGATAGAGGGATGTAGTGCATTTGGGTCCTATAGAGATTCTCTGATGTGGTTAGGTTTGGCTTTGGGTGCCCCAGGAATTGGACCCCTTGGTCCAATTTTTTTTGGCCTTGTGGGTTTTGTGTGGGACAGTGCCCTGAAGCTGCACAGCAGTTTGGGGGGCTCTCCTCAAAACCCCCTGCTCCCCAGAGCCACTTTTCCCACGACAATTACAGTGAGGAAGTGGCTAATTGGGCTTTCCCCATCATTGTTAGCAATGGGCCTTTTGGGGAGCCCAAAGACAGGGACCCCCTGGCCCAATCTTTTTGGGACTTGGGGGGGTTGGAGGGGAGAGTCCCCTGCAGGTCCCCTGAAAATTTGGGGGCTCTCCCTCAAACCCCCTGCCCCCCAGTAGCCTCTAATTATGCCCTATGTTGCCATTGATTTCAATGGCCCATAGGGTATAATGATGGAATAGGGGCACCCTCTTTGGGTGCCCCTGGAATGGGATCCCCTGGCCCAATCTTTTTGGGACTTGGGGGGGTTGGAGGGGAGAGTTCCCTGCAGGTCCCCTGCAAATTTGGGGGCTCTCCCTCAAACCCCCTCCCCTCCAGGCGGCTTCAATTATACCCTATTTGCCATTGATTTCAATGGCCCACAGGGTATAATAGGGCCGTATATTCGGAAATAGCCGCGCATTACCGTATATGCGGCTATTCCGAATACGGTATTCAGTAGTATATGGGGAATCCGAATGTTTTTTCCCCGTATACTTCCGAATCCGTGTAATTCCGAATTTTTTTTTTTTGCACATCCCTAGTTGGAACACTTTCCCTATGAAGAAAGGTTAAAACGCTTGAGGCTCCTTAGCTTGGAGAAACGTTGACTGCGGGGTGACATGATAGAAGTTTACAAGATTATGCATGGGATGGAGAAAGTAGAGAAAGAAGTACTTTTCTCACTTTCTCACAATACAAGAACTCGTGGGCATTCAACGAAATTGCTAAGCAGTCGGGTTAGAACTGATAAAAGAAAGTACTTCTTCACCCAAAGGGTGATTAACATGTGGAATTCACTGCCACAGGAGGTGGTGGCGGTGGCTACAAGCATAGACAGCTTCAAGAGGGGAATCGATAAGCATATGGAGCAGAGGTCCATCAGTGGCTATTAGCCACAACTTATTGTTGGAACTCTCTGTCTGGGGCAGTAATGCTCTGTATTCTTGTGCTTGGGGGGGCCCAGTGGAAGGGCTTCTAGCCCCACTGGTGGACCTCTTGATGGCACTTGGGGTTTTTTGGCCACTGTGTGACACAGAGTGTTGGACTGGATGGGCCATTGGCCTGATCCAACATGGCATTTCCTTTTGTTTCTGAGGGTTTACCCAGCATTACCTACATGCTTTTAAGAGCTCCGTAGGGCCAAACATATGGAATGTTTTTAACAAGGCCGGTCTGGACCCTCGGCAGCTGTACAGGGGCTGTGAGGAATGTTGTTTTAATGCTGAGGGAGGGGGGCTGATTTGGCTCAGGAGTCTGTGCATGTGAAGCTCCAAAATGGGGCAAGTAACTGCCCCTCCCGGCCACCTTGGGACTGAAACAGTGCTCACCTCAGCAGCACATATACTACAAAATTGGGACTGGAACATGGCATGTGAGAAGGCAGGAGCTTCTCCCATCCTGATGTCTTGGACCAAATAGGGTCACTGAACACTTTTAAAATGATGTTTCTTTCCCCATAGCTAAAAGTGTGGGGAGGGGGGCGTGGAAGCTGCACTAAGTGGGTGCAAATTTTTATGGAAGCACTCCGGTGGATCCAATTATTGCCTTGTCGACATGGGATTGCTACCAAATGAATACACCATTCTGTCCTGCAGTGGATTCCTCAGCTGCCTGTTGTTGCTGCTGCTGCCTTCAATCAGCTGTCACAGATCTGTCCCTTGTCCCCCGTCCCCCACAACTGCATCTCCCCAGGACATCACCCTAACCACAGAGAGAATTACCAGTGGCCGGCTCATACAAGTCCTCGCTGTGTTTCCCATCCCCCTAACCACAGAGAGAATTACCAGTGGCCGGCTCATACAAGTCCTCGCTGTGTTTCCCATCACCCTAACCACAGAAAGAATTACCAGTGGCCGGCTCATACAAGTCCTCGCTGTGTTTCCCATCACCCTAACCACAGAGAGAATTACCAGTGGCCGGCTCATACAAGTCCTCGCTGTGTTTCCCATCACCCTAACCACAGAAAGAATTACCAGTGGCCGGCTCATACAAGTCCTCGCTGTGTTTCCCATCACCCTAACCACAGAGAGAATTACCAGTGGCCGGCTCATACAAGTCCTCGCTGTGTTTCCCATCACCCTAACCACAGAGAGAATTACCAGTGGCCGGCTCATACAAGTCCTCGCTGTGTTTCCCATCACAAGGCTGGACACGGGCCCCATCCCGGTAGTTGAGAGGTTGCTGCAGTTGGAACGTGCCAGAAGCCGTGCTCGCGCAAGTCCAGTGGAAGAGACGAGGGAAGCCAGGAGGCAGGAACAACAAGCCGGAGGGATGGAGAAGCATCTGAGGGCTGGAGCACAGGAGAAGCCTACAAAGGAAAGTCTTTGGGAATTGGGAGCACAGCTCAGTAACTAGTACGTGGTCTTATTCTGGCTCCTGATGCACACCTCCCTTTCACATTGCCGCTAGGAGGAGAGACTCGTGTGCACATTGTATCCCTCCCTGACCAGGCGCATCATGCAAGGCTGCCTCCGGAACCAGGAAACCCAAAACACAAGCCCATGCATTTCTCTTTTAGCTGTACTGACACACTCAAGCAGGGATACTGGCTGTTTATCCCATCTCCCACTAATTTTCTCCTATGGCAAACTATATGTATGTTACATGTTAAAAGGTAAATTAGTTGGATGGGAAATCTTCTGATATATAAATACCTTCCTTTTGACCCAGGCTTAATACAATATAGACATTCTTACATTTTGACATATTACTGTTTTATTGCTTTTGCATAGCCATGATACTCAGATCAAAGGTTTGCTCAATTTGTTAATTTTACTATTCTGTCACTGAATCTTAAATTTGAACCATTTTGCATTCTAAACCACTCCCTACCAGACAATTTTACTATACTGTCATTGAATCTTAAATTTGTACCAGTTTGCATGCTAAGCCACTGACTACCAGCTATGTGTGGCTTTGCTCACTGTACCGGATTCCTCGTCTGATGAAGTGTGCTTAGAGAGCACACGGAAGCTGACGTTCTGAATAAAACTAAGTTGGTCTTAAAGGTGCAACTTGACTCCTATTTTGTTCTACAAGCCCGGAAGGAAAGAGGGATGCCTTTGTCTGTCCCCTTCGGCACAGGGTGGAAGGGAGACAAAAAACACATAACCAGAAAGCAACTGTATGAAAAACAAAGAAAATAGAAACCAATAAAAACCAGTCACTTTGACAAAACTTGATTTGTGGCTATATTGCTTTAAGCAAAACAAAGTTAGCCTTTTAATCCGAATTGTGTTCTTCCCACTTGGCTAGTCTAGGAGGAACCAACCCAGAGAGAAGACAGGTGAGGGGATGCCTGGACTGGGATCAGGCGTGGTGGGATAAATGGGAAGAGAACTTGGGTTTAAAAGCATTGTTGGAGGAAGAGGGTTTTGGTTTTGGAGGTGAGACAACTACAAGGATAGAGGGTTGGGCGGAGACCACCCTTCTTCTGCACCTGGATTTAGGAGGGTACCAGTGGAGAAAGCCTGCCATCTGCTGCACAGATGGAGAGTCTGTGACGGCACAGATCCAAAGTGTTAGAGCGTGACTGCTCACTGGTGGGCCTTGGACTGTGTTGTCTGCTGCCTTTTCAGAACCCCATTCCAGCATCAGGGCAGGAAGGAGTAGGGCAGGCAGCCAAAGTGGGGCAGAGAAGCCCAGCAGGGGTGGCCTGGAGGGGGGAGTGTGGGTCAGTGGACAGACTGGGCAGGAGGTGGGGGAAGGGAGCCATGTCACGGCCATGAAGGAGAAGGGGGTTTCCCTTTCCCCTGAACCCCCTCACTTGTTTAATTCTAAGAGACAACCTTCCAGTAGGCTTACCTGTGTGTTGTGAAGCCAAAAACCTTCTTTAAAAATCAAACACATCCCAAGCCTACCCCAAGGCAACTTGAGCACCTTTCTTTCTGGGTTTTCAAAATTGGACAATCGCCTTGGGAGGGGGACACCCCCCACAGGCCATCCATCCCACCTTCACATTTTTGTTCACTACTGCCCAGCCAAGGGTGCTGCAGCTGGCAAAGACAGCCTCTGCCCCCCCCCGCACGATTGGCCCTCCTTGCCAGCAGAGAGGAAGCCCCCCTCCCCTCATGCTGGCCTACCTTCCAGGGAAGGTTTGAGGATTCCTGGTGAAATGAGCCTGAGCTTCTTTCAGTGCCCTCTGTGAAGGCCACCTGGGGGGGAGGTCTGCTGACCGACCAGTGGAAGCTGCAGGAGAGTCTCCAGGCAACAGTCCCTGTGGAGTTGGAATGCTGGAGGGGAAGGGAGAGCCAGGGATGGGAAGAAGAGCCTGGAGTGATTCCTGGGCTTCCTCTGAGCACAACCACCACCACCACCACCCAGGAGACAGAAACAGAATACAGCAGGGGTGGCCAATGGTAGCTCTCCAAATGTTTTTTGCCTACAACTCCCATCAGCCCCAGCCAGCATAGCCAAATGGCTGGGGCTGATGGGAGTTGTAGGCAAAAAACATCTGGAGAGCTACCATTGGCCACCCCTGGGATATAGGATGACCTTGACAGGCTTGGCCAGAGACCCAGGATTTGAACAGGGAAGTGGCACAGCACCCGGGGGGGGGGGGGCTCTCTGGCACTGCATCTTGCCCTACAAAAGTTAACACTGCCCTCTACTGCAGCTCTGAAGAAAAATGCCCCGTAATATTTTCTAATACACATTTTGGGAATGAGAAAAATGTAAAGCTTGAGTTTTAGGCTCATTTAAAGGGGTTTTGCTGTTATTTGCAAGGAATCAATGTGTGTGCAAATAAGGGGCAGATTTCATAAATAAAAATAAAGCAAACATGAAAAACTTGTCTGAAAGTCTCAGGTGGCTTGATTTGGTCCCTCTAGTCTAGATGGCTGTGTGTTTCCCCAATCTGTTCTTTTTTTGACGGAGGGGAGAGCCTTGGGTCAGCTTGATTCTCAGCACCACTGTTTAATCGTGGGGAGAGGAGCTTCAGGTAACAGGGAAAGAAAGGGAAGAAATGCTATTAAATTAATTGAACACAGACATTAGTGGGGGTGGGGGTAAAAGAACAAACAACAACATTCACTAGCTGCTGTGAGAGTTGCTCTCATTCCCATCCACTTCTTGACACAGGTGTTTCTTTGCACATGACCCCGAGGACAGAACACCTCTCTCTGGCACCAGAGGCTGGGCAAAGGCGGATGAGGAGGTCCAGAACAGCAGCAGCATCAGATTAGCAAGGAGGGCCTCCTCTTAAGGAAAACTGATGGCAGGACTAAGAATACTTGGGGAACGATTCCTGGCCCAGGAAGCCCTTGTGAAATCAGGCCAGGATCCTACTGCTGAAGCCTCGACACAGGTTGTTACCAGAGGAAATCAGAAAAACGACAAATTATTGAGATTTGCTTCCTCTTGCTTGCCATCCTGAGACTGTCACGAGACATGCTCAGAGCTGACAAAGCTGTCTCCATCCTGGACAGGCAGGAAGCGATGCCAGCCCATGCACAGTTCTCTTCCCAAGCCTTGTTGGGATCTTGGAGGCTCTTAAGGCAAAACCTTTCGGATGTGCTTTTGGTGGCTTGTGAGCAGAGGTGGGGATGGCCTGGTCTTTTCTTGCTGTTTGCTCTGCATTTTTGTGAAATGAGATTTTAGCTGGTTTTAACGACATAAGCCACTTTGGGACCCAATGCTCAGGGGAAAAGTGGGATTTTTAAAAGGAAGCCCCTTTTCCATGCTCCTAGGCCAGCCCCACAATGTGTTTATAAGGGACTTTTCCTTGAATTCCCCATGTACCAGAAAACAGCATCAGTTTTGAGAGCCTTCAATGTGGTCAGAACTCGGCATACTTTGTCTGGAGGGTTAGGGCTGGAATTAGTGACAAGAGAGTCTTTGACCCACTAGATGGGAGTCACCTCCAGATGAGCTTATCCAGACAGGAACAGGAACAGGGCTTCTGTAACAGGTACAGAAGAAGAGGCCACTGAAGCCGTGCCAAGAAAGATTGGATCATTGTTATCTGTGAGGAATCTCTTTGCTCCAGTCTGTGCTAGAATAGTTAATGAAGAAACTCATTCCACCATGACAGTCAACCATCAGTTTTGTTTAAGGTCAGGCCATCACAAGACTCTGTCTTCTACAGTATTTGCTACTGCAGTCCTCAGTACTGAAGTCCTAAACTCTGCTCACGACCGGAGTTCGATCCCTGGCGGAAGCTGGATTTTCAGGTAGCCTGCTCGAGGTTGACTCAGCCTTCCACCCTTCCGAGGTCGGTAAAATGAGCACCCAGCTTGCTGGGGGGAAACTGGAGATGACTGGGGAAGGCAATGGCCAACCACCCTGTAAAAAGTCTGCCGTGAAAACGTCGTGAAAAGCAACGTCACCCCGGAGTTGGAAGCGACTGGTGCTTGACAGGGGACCTTTCCTTTCCAATTTAGTATCATCTGCAAATTTAATAAGCATTCCCTCCAAATCATTGATAAAGATGTTGAACAAAACAGGACCGATCCCTGAGGCACCCCACTCGTCACTCCTCTCCAAGAGGATGAGGACCCATCTTTGGGCGCGATCCCTCACCCAGTTACAGACCCAGCTAAGGGTGCAAACCCCATTTTACCAAGGGCCATTTCCAGCCTTTCCCCTCCCCAGAGAAGTGCCAGTCCTGGCTAGGGCCCGCCCCGCCCACCACGCAGGCGCGAGGGATGAGGCGGGCTTCCGGGGCACGTGACCAGCGGGCGGCCAATCAGCGCCAGTCACACGGCCCCGCGCGGCCCTGCCGGTGGTCGGGGGAGGAGGAGGATGGTGCTGCGGCGGCTGCTGCTGGCCCTGCTCAACGACCCGCGCCTCCTGGACCGTCTGGCCGAGGCCCCGCCTATCCGCACGGCCGCGCGCCTCACCGCCTCGGCCCTCACGCGCGGACTGCGCCTGCGCGACTCCTTCCTGCGCGCCCTCAAGGACGAGGCCAAGGACGCCTGGCCCAAGAAGGGGCCGCCCCCGCGCGACACGTGACCGCCTCCGGAGGCCGGAAGGGGCGGGACTCGGCCCGGAAGCTCCGTCGCCCCGGCAACCGCGTCTTCCTCGCGGACCCCGGAAGGCCCGCCCCCGGAGGACACGCCGAGGCCTGGAGAGGGAGGCGGCGGCGACGCCCGGCGGGCCACCTTCAGCCGCAGCAGCAGCGGGGACGCCCTGGCCCACAAATCGGCCTGTCTGGAGACGGGGGCTGAAGAAGACGCCCCGAGACCCCGGAGGGCTGCAGAGAACCGCCTCCCCCGGCCAGGTCTCAAATCGCTGGCGATGATTTGAGGGAAATGCTTCAGGACGCCTTTACAACAAGAGGGAAATAAACAGGCTTGGAAATAAGAGGGCAGCATTGGCTCACCTGGCAAGTGGGTGGGGAGTGGGATATGCGAGAGCGCTCCCTCAGAGCTTTAACGAATATATATATTGAAAATAATCACAATATTTCCACATTAATTGAAATTATTTCACAATCCATTTTACAATAGGCAATGTTTTTCTTCGTTTGTAGGACTTCCTGAGGTCCAATTCACCAATGCAGGTGTGGTTGCAGCTCCCAACCGGGGTGGCTGCTTTAACTGGGCGGCTGCTTCTGTCCTCCTCCAGGCAGCTCACCAAGGGACTGACACGTCACAAAACAAATTTTTCCTGTTAACAATGTTCAAATGCATTTTCTAGAGTCTTATTCAAGGTACTCCCATATATACTCTCCTATATACTCACTACAGTTTCAGTTTGGCTGTAGTAACTGGAAAAATTTATTTTGTGACGTGAGCTGCCTGAAGAAGGATTCTCTGAAAGTGGACAGAAGCAGCAGGGTCTACTCTCTGGAGAGCCAACACTCCACTGATCAGATACCTGAGAAAGGGAGCTCTGCTTCCCAAAAGTGTATACCCCAGAAGTCTTGCTGGTCTCAAATCCAAAGCTCTTTACGCCAAATTCACTGTCTTGTTTGGTGCTAGAGCAACAAAATGGACTGCAAGTCCAGGGGGGAGGGGGGGAGCTCTTTAGACAGTAGGAACTACAAACACTGTTTTTACTAAATTGAATAGTTAGATGTGGTTGTTTTCTGTTTTTCCCAATGCTGAAGACTGATCTTTATAATTGAGATCAGTTTCATAAGCATTTTTAAAAATCCAGAGAGGGAGAAATGAATGTTGTATTGAGATGAACTGCAATCACTCCACTTCCTCCTGGTTTAACTGAGACTACTAGAATTTCAGCCTGGATGAACAACTTTGATCTTAGCCAAACTGACCTGTTTTCATCAAAGCACCTTTAATATCAGCTCAGCAGTAATTAATGCTTCAAAGTGAAACAAATCACCTGGTACCTGTAAGACAGACCACAGTTCCCTCTGCCCAGTGTTTGCTAGGGAGACACCTGAAGACTCCATTGTTTGTGTTTGCAAAGCCTGCCCAGTTCCCTCACTGGTTATGCAGACCCCAAAGGCAGAGCTATCCAGCCTGTGGCACTGTCAAGCCCACGAGGACCAATGTGGCCTTCCTTCTCTGAAGGGGCAGTTGCCTTTCTCAGGCTGCAGCCAGGCCATTTTGCAGCCCCAGCCAAACCACTCACCAACGTGCCCACCTCACCGAAAGAGGGATGGATGGAAAATCTGAGGTCCTGCTAGCTGCCAGGGCTCTGTGATGTGTCGCCAGAAGGCCACGTGGTTGAGTCAAGATCAAAAGCCAGGGCAGAGGGATAGTGTGAGAGGAGGAGACCTGGGCATGCTCGGAGGGGGCTGCTCTTTGCAAACGTGCTGAGGGGAGCATGCTCCAGGCGCCACATAGGTCAGGGTAGGCAAAGGACTGCTGGGCTGGATGGAGGGATTGCTGGAGGCAGGTGGGGTTGGGGAGGAAGATCAGGGGAGCAGATCCAGCGTAACATGTAAGAGCCGCAGAGCATGTGCTGCAAGAGGCCACTTCTCGCCAGCTGAGTCACAAGTTGGACCATTGGCTCCTCCAAGCAGCTGCCTGCCAGTCACACAGGTGGGGGGCGGGGAGAGGCAGGGGCCCTTCTGGTTTCCAGTATAGCTGCCCTTTTTCCCGCTCCTAGAAGAGGAGCAGTCACCATGGTGTTGCCCTGTGGCACCGCTTTCCACTGAGCTGCAGGGATGAGGGGAGCAGTCTCTTCCCCCATTGTTGCTGGATTCCAAAGCAGCTGCTAGGGGTGTGCGGGGGGGGGGGGGAGGTGAATATTGGCAGTGCATCCTGGCCCAGTCACTTCCGCTGAGGCAGATGTGCAGCAAGTAGCTTCTGCCTTCAACCCTGCCCAGCGTCTAGTTGAAACTGCCCTGCTCCTTGAACAAAGCAGGAGTAAAGTTTCACCTTTAAGACCAACCAAGTTTTATTCAGAATGTAAGGTCTGATGAAGTGCGTTCTGAATAAAACTTGGTTGGTCTTAAAGGTGCAACTTGACTCCTGCTTTGTTCAACTGCTTCAGGCCAACACTTGGATCTGCTCCTTCTTACCATTGTCTGTAGAGAGAGCGCTGCTCTGTTGGGGACACCAGAATCCTGAAAACAGGCTAGATACAAACTGGACTGTGACGGAACCGGCCCGATTCTGCCTTCAGACCCGGTCCCGTCAGCTCCCTATGGAGTCGCCAACTCCTGGAGGGAGCTATTTCTCCTCCTGCCCCTTGGGCGCGCTGCCACCACCTGCTCAGTCCCGGGGTTCAGATTGAGAGGAACAGGACTCCCAATCCCCCTCTCCAGCTATGAGGCTAGGCCTCCAGGTTCTCTGCCACCCTGCACTTGGGTTTCACAGAGACCTCAGCGCTTCTTTGGGGCACCCCTGGAGGATTGGCACCTTATCCAACTGCATGCCTTCCCCCTTCCCTGGGGCCCCCTTCTCAACACAGCGTGGTCTAAAGCGGTCTGGGGATCTATGTGGTACAGAGATTGACTGCCAGTATTTAAAACAGAAAAAACATTTATTTAAAAGGAGAAAAAGATAGGAAAAGAAAAACAAAACAAAAACAGTTGCGTTTAAAAGGTTAGCACAGCACACGCACAGCAAACAGCCTGACAAACAAAATGTGTTATAAACGCGTCCTGCTGGCCCTGATCTAAACTTGCCCTGTCTTGTGAATTACTTACTTAGTCTGCCTGCCTGGGGCCTCCCAGGCAGGAGCCTCCATTGCTCACCACATGCTCGCTCGAGCGCTGGCTTCCAACTGCCCTTCTCTTCCTGCTAACACACATGCCAAGAACAAAAGCACTTCCTGCCTCTCTAGGAGATTTTCCCCCTAGCGTTGTTGGTTTGGCTCTGGAAGGGAGGGGGGGTTTGGAGGGAGGCTACAAAGCCTGCTGAGGGATTTACTGACCCCTGCCAAATGAAGCACCACCACTGACTAAAATGGCGTTTCTCCACACTTCCCCCTCCTTAAATTCTGAGCCGGAGGGGTTGCCTCCTACAGAGGTGACCCCGTAGCAGAATCCAATCAAACAAGGAGAAACCCATTAACCAAAATATTACACAAACATTCAGGTATTTCTCCAATAATACACAAAGTCCCACAACCTAGGTGTCCGTGTCCCTTCTGGACAAAACGTTGCATTGCTGCATGCAGAAGGAATGTCCAATCTTTAAGATGTACTCCTCCATCTCCCAGGACCACCTCTGGAGTTTGGTGCTCTCCCTCCGTTGCTGCTGTTGCTGGGATGAGTGGTCCATCAAAGGAGGAAATCCCTGGCCCCACATATGGGGTTGGAAACTGCCCAGTTCCCACACAGTTGCTTCTTTATCCCTCATTGGTGGGATGTTCCCCCTGTCCACTCTGACCTCCCCGAAAACCACCTCTGGGGCTCCAAACAATTGCTGTCCCAGCTTCTTTTTGTCTCCTTCCTTCCTACCTATATGCAACACCATGGACCTCGCAGAGAATGGCTGTGGTATATTCACCTGCACCACTTTAACTGCCTTTCCCGTCTTCTCCATAGCCACCACATAAGTAGCATCGTCCAGGTCATCCACAATCATATGGGGTCCCTCCCATTCCACTTTCCGTTCACCAGTATGAAGTGGTAGGAAATCCATCCCCCTATCCCCTGTCTCAGCTTCTGAGAACTCCACTTCCTGGTCCCTTGCCACCTCACACAGTGGATCCAGCCTAGGGTCACTTTGAACCTCAGACAGGAACATTTCTGGCTCCCCCAGACTTCCTATCATCTGTTCCTTCAAGCCACCCCTAGTCCCACTGTTTCCAGAACACTCAGCCAAAGTTTGATCTGGGTTCTCCGCCCCCTCAGTTGGTTTTTCAGTGTCAGCCAACTGAGCTCCTTCCTGCCTGGAAGGCTCCACAGCATCCTGCTGCCCTTGCGGAAATTGGCACCCCTCTTCCCATTGGGCACACCCTCCTGCAGGGCTTGAGACAGGCTGGTCCTCCCCCTCCCTGGTTGGTGGTGAGGTGGCTTCCCTAAAGTTGCCTTCCTCCCCCCACCTTCCCCTGAGGGTTTGGCTTGGGTTCTCAGTCCCCTCGGTTGGTTTTTCAGCACTACCAAACTGACCCCCTTCCTGCCTGGAAGGTCCCACAGCTTCCCAGGATTCCTGTCTGCCCTGCTTCAAGACGACCTGTTTTGAGAGCGTCTCGGACGATCCCACTTCCTGATCCACAGCTACTTGGTGAACCGGTTCCAACCTAAGGCCGCTCCGGACCCCCTTCTGGAACCACTCCTGTTCCCCCAAGCCTTCAGCTATGTGCTGCTCTGAGCCCACATTAGCCTTGCTGCTCTCAGAACCTCCTGTGAAATCTCCACTCTCCACCTTGGTCTCTTCAGCATGCACATCCTTTATGCTAGACAGGTTCCTTTCCTTGCTAGGAACATCGACAGCCTCTTGCTGCACTTGGGGAAAGCTACACCCCTCTTCCCCTTGGGAACACCCTCCTCCAGGGCTTGAGATAGGCTGGTCCTCCCCCTCCTGGGTGACTGCCCTCTCTTCGTCCTCAGTAACCTGGGCTATTTCCCCCTCCCTGGTTGGTGGTGAGGTGGCTTCCCTAAAGTTGCCTTCCTCCTCCCACTTTCCTCTGAGGGTTTGGCTGCGGGTTACAGCATTGATAGAGTACTGGCCAACCAACAAATCCCGGCCCAATAACACTGGAACTGTTTGTTCCTTCATTACCCCACATTCAGAATAGGATTTACCTTCTTGTGGAGCCAAACCCCTGAACTGCTTTCGGGAGTGGTCTGGCCCCAGTTTAAACCTTTTAAATACAGTGGCTTTATAGGCCGCAAAAGTTATCCCCCCATCTTCCATAGGCATGCTGTGATAGATGGCTGAGAGTTCTCCAGTCAGGACGCTACAGAGGTAAGACATATAGTCTTCCTCTGCAATCCCCCACTGTTTGGCTGCCCTCTCAAAGTTGGAGAAGTATATGGAGGGGTCTTCTCCCTCTTGGTACACTGCAAAGTCCTTGGGGGTGACTTGGATCTCTTTGCTTAGTTCAGCTTCCAGACGTAGCACCTCAAGCTCATGGCGACGTTGCTCTTCCTGCTCCCGTCTGCGGATTTCAGCTTTCTCTCTTTCCTCCTGTCTGCGGATCTCAGCTCCCTCTCTCTTTGTCTTTCCTCTCTCTCTCGTTCCTCCTGTCTGCGGATCTCATCCCTCTCTCGTTCCTCCCGTCTGCGGTCTTGGTCCGCCTCGATACGCATTCTCTCCAGTTCCATCTGTAGCCGCAAAATTGCTTCTGACTGGGTAGGGGGCACTTTTGCAGGTGCCCCTGCATGCTTATGATACTCCAACAGGAGGTCTGTCATATCTACTACAGTCATGTTGTCACACTCCAGCTTGTGCTTTGCACACTCTTCCTGGAGCTGTGGCTTTGTCATCTCAAGGATTTCCAGCCTCTTAGCACGCTCCATCCTAACTAAACTGAACTTTCCCTATTCCAGTTGACCCGAAAATAAAACAAAACCGCTGTTGCTTCCTCTGGGTGCCTGCACGTATCAAAAAAAAACAACAAAAATGCCTGGCCAATCAAGTTCTCTGTTTGTTCTTATCCCACCGCTGCCACCAAGTGTGGCGGGACCGGCCCGATTCTGCCTTCAGACCCGGTCCCGTCAGCTCCCTATGGAGTCGCCAACTCCTGGAGGGAGCTATTTCTCCTCCTGCCCCTTGGGCTCGCTGCCACCACCTGCTCAGTCCCGGGGTTCAGATTGAGAGGAACAGGACTCCCAATCCCCCTCTCCAGCTGTGAGGCTAGGCCTCCAGGTCCTCTGCCACCCTGTACTTGGGTTTCACAGAGACCTCAGCACTTCTTTGGGGCACCCCTGGAGGATTGGCACCTTATCCAACTGCATGCCTTCCCCCTTCCCTGGGGCCCCCTTCCTAAAAACAGCATGGTCTAAAGCGGTCTGGGGATCTATGTGGTACAGAGATTGACTGCCAGTATTTAAAACAGAAAAAACATTTATTTAAAAGGAGAAAAAGATAGGAAAAGAAAAACAAAACAAAAACAGTTGCGTTTAAAAGGTTAGCACAGCACAGCACACGCACAGCAAACAGCCTGACAAACAAAATGTGTTATAAACGCGTCCTGCTGGCCCTGATCTAAACTTGCCATGTCTTGTGAATTACTTACTTAGTCTGCCTGCCTGGGGCCTCCCAGGCAGGAGCCTCCATTGCTCACCACATGCTCGCTCGAGCGCTGGCTTCCAACTGCCCTTCTCTTCCTGCTAACACACATGCCAAGAACAAAAGCACTTCCTGCCTCTCTAGGAGATTTTCCCCCTAGCGTTGTTGGTTTGGCTCTAGAAGGGAGGGGGGGTTTGGAGGGAGGCTGCAAAGCCTGCTGAGGGATTTACTGACCCCTGCCAAATGAAGCACCACCACTGACTAAAATGGCGTTTCTCCACATGGACCATGGAGGAAAACAGCCAAATATCCAACAAATCTCCCCATGACAAATGCTCAAATATAAAATGCGTTTATGAATCACAAATAATACAATTTTACAAAAAATCATTGCATTTTCCATCCGTGATATAATAAACAATCTACACCCAGTGCTACAAATTATTCTTTTTCATATACTACTACTGACAGTATCCAACTGCATCACAGGTCCATACAAATAGCACAATAGATGGCTTTTAAAGATGATTGTCCGTATCCTAAATAACACAGTAGTCTTTGACAACATATAACACAGTAGATGGCTTACAAAATTAATTGTTTATATCCAATAGATTCCAGTCCTTTGTATTCATTTTGGATTGAAGCCTTCCAGGGCTCAATTCCAACAAAATGGTTGTTATAATTCCATGAGTGCCTGTTACTTCCTTTGTATGCCTTTCAACCTGAAGGTGTTCTCAGTTGTACATGATAAGCATGCCAAATTATCCACAAGAGATATATAGCGCTTTCATTCAAACAATTTTCAACTGAATGCTACTGTCATTTCCTTCAAGTCAGCAATAGACACTGAAAATCCAAACAAGAGTATTAAGATGGAAATTGTTGGAGGAGGACCTAATAGAAAATTATATTGCCAATCCCAAGTACAGTTTTCTCCTAAAAATGGCAAATAGGGTGCCCCGGTTTTATTTATTGCCCCAAATACACAAAGGTCTGCTTCCACTCCCAGGAAGGTCTATAGTATCCAATTGTGGATCAGTGATCAGTTTTGTAGAAAGGCCTTTAGAGTGGTTCTGATTTTAAAGCACTAGTTCACAAATTAGATCCTATTTAAGGGATACAATGGATTTTTAAAACCATATCATAGAATCAGAGTTGGAAGGGACCTCCAGGGTCATCTAGTCCAACTCCCTGTACAATGCAGGAAACTCACAAACCTCCCCCCCCCCTAAATTCACAGGATCCTCATTGCTGTCAGATGGCCATCTAGCCTCTGTTTAAAAACCTCCAAGGAAGGAGAGCCCACCACCTCCCAGGGAGGAAGCCTGTTCTACTGAGGAATCGCTCTAACTGTCAGGAAATTCTTCCTAATGTTGAGCCAGAACTTTTGATTTAATTTTAATCCATTGGTTCTGGTCCTACCTTCTGAGGCTACAGAAAAGAATTCCACACCATCCTCTATAGGACTGCCCTTCAAGTACTTGGCAATCATATCACCTCTCAGTCCCCTCCTCTCCAGGCTAAACATCCCCAGCTCCTTCAACCTTTCTTCATAGGACTTGGTCTCCAGACCCCTCACCATCTTCACCGCCTTCCTCTGGACCTGTTGCAGCTTTATCCTTAAAATGTGGTGCCCAAAACTGAACACAATACTCCAGGTGAGGTCTTACCAGAGCCGAGTAAAGCGATACCATCACATCACATGATCTGGACACTAGACTTCTGTTGATACAGCCCAAAATTGCATTGGCCTTTTTAGCCACCGCATCACACTGTTGACTCATGTTTAGCGTATGATCCACTAAGACCCCTAGATGCTTTTCATACATACTACTGCTAAGACAAGTCTCCCCCATCCTATAACCTTGCATTGGATTTTTCCTACCTATATGCAAACCTTTACATTTATCCCTGTTAAAATTCATTTTATTGATTTTAGCCCAGTTTTCCAGCCTGTCAAGGTCATCCTGTATCCTGTTTCTGTCTTCTACTGTGATTGCAACCCCTCCCAATTTAGTATTATCGCAAATTTAATAAGCATTCCCTCTATTCCTTAATCCAAATCCTTCATAAAGATGTTGAACAAAACAGGGCTCAGGACAGATCCTTGAGGCACTCCACTCGTCACTCCTCCAAGAGGATGAGGAACCTTTCACAAGCATTTTTTGGGTGTGATCCGTCAACCAGTTACAGATCCACCTAATGGTAACAGGATCCAAACCCCATTTTACCAACTTGTCAATAAGGATAGTATGTGGGACTTTATCAAAAGCCTTACTGAAATTAAGATATACGATGTCTGCAGCATTCCCCTGATCCAGCAAGGTAGTCACTTTCTCAAAAAAAGAGATCAGGTTAGTATGACATGACTTGTTCTTGAGAAACCCATTCTGGCTCTTAGTAATCGCATCCATGCTTTCTAAATGTTCCAGGACCGACTGTTTGATGATTTGTTCTAAATCATCAACAGTATATGGAAGTGTTATTTGTGACAGTGGATGTTGTTTCCCTTTGCACCAGTATGTCACAGGATGAAGTCTCATGTTTTATGTGAGGTGCTTGAGAGGAGAGAGCGGAATCTGTGTGATAGCTGAATTATGCTTTAAGGAATATTCCTTTCAATTCCAGAATAGCTCTCTTGGGGTTTGTGGTTTTTTGTGTTTGTTTGTTTGCAAGTTTCTGGCACTGCTATGGGCTGCAAGTCTGCTCCTGAGCTGGCCAATTTTTTTAAATGGAAAAATTGGAAAACAACTTTATTTTTCAGGAAACAACATCTATATGAAATACATTGCCCTTTATAAAAGATACCTGGATTATATTTTCATTATCTCTGAGGACATTGGGGAACTATTAACCTCTTTTGGTCAATACATTAACACTGTCCATAAAACCATTAAATTTGATATATAATTGGTCTAGATTAAAAATCTTAGATGTTGAGGTTTAAAACGTTGGTACTGCAATACAAAATGATGTCTTCGGAGAACCTAGAGATGCCAATTCTTGTCTAGCAGGGGACAAAAAGAATCTGCAACTTTTCCAACTTTTGATTTTAAGGAGGAATTGTAGTTTGGATTTAGATTTCTACAAGGAAACTCAGGAATTTATCAGTCAACTGGCCGAGAGGGGGCATTAATCTAAAATGGGAGTCAAACTCATTTGTTATGGGTACCAGATCTGACATAAATGAGACCTTGTTGGGCTGGCAATGTATGTCATAAAATGTAATGCCAGGCAGCAGAGATATAGAAGAAGAAGAAGAAGAAGAAGAAGAAGAAGAAGAAGAAGAAGAAGAAGAAGAAGAAGAAGAAGAAGAAGAAGAAGAAGAAGAAGAAGATGATATTGGATTTATATCCCGCCCTCCACTCCGAAGAGTCTCAGAGCGACTCACAATCTCCTTTACCTTCCTCCCTCACAACAGACACCCTGTGAGGTGGGTGGGGCTGGAGAGGGCTCTCCCAGCAGCTGCCCTTTCAAGGACAACTTCTGCCAGAGCTATGGCTGACCCAAGGCCATTCCAGCAGGTGCAAGTGGAGGAGTGGGGAATCAAACCCGGTTCTCCCAGATAAGAGTCCACACACTAAACAACTACACCAAACTTTAGGAGTGGCCAATGGTAGCTCTCCAGATGTTTTTTGCCTACAACTTCCATCAGCCGCAGCCAGCATGGCTGATGGAAGTTGTAGGCAAAAAACATCTGGAGAGCTACCATTGGCCACCCCTGTAAGGGGCACAAACACAATTAAAGGTTTTTTAAAAGAATTAAAACATGCTTTAAAAATTAGTGCACTTGCAATATTTTGTTTATCTCTGATAACTGACACTGCTTGCTCTGAATTGTACCAAAATCTGGAGACAATGTCTGTGCTGTAGCAGTCTTGAGAATGCTGTTCAGGTGTGTATCTATAACTTGCAATCCTACTTTTGATTTACTGACATTCATTACAGAAATGTCACGGTCAAGGCTTTGAGCCTAAGACCCACAAAAAATATGATATGGTTGGGCATTGTGAGCTTTTGTGCATAAGTTGCTACATGTTCTGGGCAGCCAATGGAGAAAATTGTTCAGTGCTCTTCACTGAACAAACCTGGCAAAGCAAGCTGTGATGCAGAAGGAAGCAAGAGAGAGAGAAGGAAGCCGACAACAGTGAGTTGCTCATGGGCCTGAGAGGAGCCCTGGGGAGCTGATCCGGCCTATGAGCCACATATTTGACACCACTGATCTAAAACTTTAAAACATGCCTTTTGTAAGGCCAAAAGGTGCTCCAAGATCATCTTTGTTGATATCCAAGGTTAGAAAATAAACAATAGAGAGGGGAGGTCTCGCCTTAGTACACTACAGCGTCTACACCTAAGTAAGGAATAATACAAAGATACTGGTGCTTCCTGTCTGGTATCCCAAGGTGTTCTCTCCTTTTTACTTTCAAAAATCCAGAAATTTTAAGGACATGCTAGGGAGTACATTAAGAGAACCCACTACTAGAAATACAACAATTGATAGCAAAAATGTGAAAAAGTAATTTCCCTTGTAGACATTGTTCTGTGTGTGCCTATACTGTTAAAAGGAAGTCATTTCAGAATTCATCTGACAATAGAATTTTTCATATTAATTCCTTTGTCAATGACAACTCTGGAGGCATAACACAGGGTATATGTTGTCCCTGCAGTCTGATGTAAGACAACATCCAAAGTGAAAGTAAGTAAACCAAAAGTAACATAAATCCAAAGTAAAAGTAAATAAATAAAAACAGATAAGACAGGCATTTGTGAACATGGGAGCTGTACTGGAACAAGACAGCTGACAGCTCCATAAGTTCAATGCTTTGTAACCTGGTAAGGAACTTTGCTTCCAGGCTCCTAAACATCTGCCAGCTTCGTCCTCTCAAAAGCACAGACTTTTAAAAAGAAGGGAGACATTCTGGATCTTCACTTTGGAAGCACCCGCACCACAAGCATTAGATGAAGAAATCAACGGGATGAGTATACAGTGATTATATACCTTTCACATGGACTGAGTTTATATATCTGTGGAATGCTGTACAAATGGTTTTTTTCCCCTGTTAAAGATTTGTCATGCCTCCCTTTCCCTCCCCCTCTTTCTCCTTCACAGTCCCCCCACCTTTTCTTTTAATACTCATTCATCCTGTGGATTGCATTAAAAAAAAACCTCCATACACTAAACGTGAGGTTTTTGAATAGCAGAAAGTTATTGTTACTGTCACTTAAAGGTTGATGCATAAATGTGCACTTCAAGTGTTTTGAGAGCCATGGACAGGTATGTATGTTACAAGGTTTATTTTAATTGCAATATGTTGTGTCCTTAATTAATTGAACTTAAACTTTGTCATATACATTTTTTACAGAGAGAATTCTTGAATCTGCATTCTTTGGATGTGTGTGCTTCAACATTTAAGAAAACTTTTCATACACTCTAATTCTATTGCCACACAGAATATTTGGAATGCATTAATTTCCCCCTCTATAAAAATAAAAAAAAGTTTTATGTAGTTGTATTGTTTATTTTTCGTGTATAAATTATTGAATAATTATAGTATTTATTCATTTTCAGGCCACATAATCAGCCTGCCTTGCCACTAACGCGTGTTTATGTATGTCATGGTTTGGACCACCCGGGAAGGCCTTGGAGGCTGAAATGCATCTGTGCGCCAGAGGCCGTGGTCTCCCAGAGATCCCACCAAGGACTGCCCTGTGGGTAGTCCTTTGCAGTGGACTCTATTCCAGCTCCAAGCAGTTAACCAAACACTGCCAGGAGTGGGGAGTTTTACCCCAGAGACTGACACACAGCCATGCCCAAGCTCAGGATGCACATTTCAACACACACAGAAACAGGCAGGAAGAAAACTACTGTCCCAGCCATCCCCTCCTTTACAGCCCAGGCTTCACCATACTGAGAAGAAAGCCATGGGAAAAGCCATTTCCCAGAAGGAGGGTGGAAGAGGACAACACATTTCCTTCCTAGCCACCATTACACAAACTGCAATCACGTCTATGCATATGGAGAACTTTTGGTGCAGATGGAAGGCGGTTACACCAATAGAGCCAGGAACTCGTAAGCAAGTCAATACCGACCATCAAGACTGCAGCCAACAGGCCACATCCATTATTTTCCTTTCCTCTTTTCTCTTGCTAAAGTTTCCTAGAGGTGTCACAGGTAGCTAGCGTCTGGACTCCAAATTCTCACTGTCAGACATTGTAACTTACTTGTTTAAAATGCTTTAAACTGTTCATGTTCCCTTGCCCTAACTAACTCCATTTTGAATGGCTCTACTAACCCTCTGCTTAGGAATTTACATTTCAAACACTGTTGCAACAATAAACAGCTCCCATGGGAATAGCTCTAACAAATGTAGCCGGGCTTTGAAGATACCTATGCGCCTCAAGGTAACCAGCAGGGGCCCTTCCTTGGGAAAGAGATAAGGGAGCCTGAGAACCATCTATTGCTTCCCAAATGTGTGAGAATGACTTTATTGTTTAGCTTTTGATGTTAGAGGTTAAAATGGCCTGTATCGTTTTGAAATGTATCAATTCCAATTCATCCTTGCTACAGACAACTAGTTCTCAAATAAAATGGATTAAGCTGCTACAAACTATGGTCCGTTTGCTTTGAAGTTCCGACACTCACATAGTAACAGAATCCCAGACTTCATTGGTCCTTTCTAGGAACCAATCAGTAGGGCAAAGATCATGTGTCCACTCCAATCAGAGTTACTGCCCAAATGGCCACTGTCCCTTTGCCCATATTATGAATCCAACTATTTAAGGTCAGGTAAGTGGGTGTTCATTGTTCTCCTGGTGGTACTCCCCTCCCTTTTATTGCCAGCAGAGAGAGCCCCCATACCCTGATCAAGTCTGGGTCTGTTATGGCGAGATCCACTGGTTGGTTCTTGCTACCCCTTCCCTACCTTCTGTTGCTTCTGAGACCTTCTCTTCCTTTCGGACAGGTAATTGTATCACCTGTGATCATCGCTTCAGTCCTGCTAATGCAATGTCCCTATTCAGCTTTCATCTTTGTATATTCCTAGTTCTTCAATGATTGTGTGAAAGCTAGTGTAACTGTGTGATTGTGGGATCTTTATTCTCAATAAAAACACCTTGAATTTTAGCAATCTCCTCATATATTATTGGGTCTTTGGGAAAGTCTGACTCCCATAAACATAGGTTGTTGATCCATTTGCCCATTATTTTAATTCCCCAATTCAATCTCAGAGGCAATTTGGCTAACATATCTGGTCCTGTTTTAATGTGGTTCTGGGTTATCAACCTAGAGATATCAAATTGTCGCTTTTGGTTTATTGATTCAAGGCTCTTAACCTAGAAATATTGAATTGTATCGTGTTATATAGATTTTGGACTTCTTCGTTCTAATATTTGCTACTTAAAGGGCAGAATATGCCCGTATTTACAGTAGAGTGAGTGTGCTTGGTAATAAATACATGTATTTTGTTTAATTTATTTCTCATAATTTTCTTTCACCCAGCCTTTGATTACCCAGCTTTGTAGCACTACCTGGAACAGCTGCCTGAACAAGCACAAGCTCTCTGTTAATATATAATGGATGAAGATTTAGATGAGCTTTTGAAGGAAAGAAATGCAGCAGACAAACTAAGTTTCCTGTTTTGCATCAGTTAGTTTGTTGATCCACTGTGGAAGACAGCAGATTCCCAGCATGACTCAGTCATGGAGAAATGGTTGCTTTTGAGACAAACCAGTGCAAAATCCTGAGATATGCTAACTACCCCCCAAATAGTTAAATAATTGGCAACCATTTTAATTTTGATGACATTAGGAATGCTTTCCTATCTTAATTGGAGCTTCATGGTACCTGTCATACATAATAAGTTTCATGCTTACCACCATGTGCACAAGTTAACTCTTACAGCTGCAACATTTCCACACACTCAGAAGGCCCCTCTATGTACTGGAGACACATGTTGTCATGGCGCACAGGAGCTGGGAGAAATCAAATGTTTAGCCAGGCCAAAAGAAGGCGTGGATGGAAAAGAGGAGCACAAGGCAGAAGGGAGGCCCAGCATCACACATCTCTTCACTACGGAAGTGGGCAAGCTGGATCTTGAGCAGGCCATCATGCGATCTGCTGATTTCATCATGGTTGTGGGCTTCATTAGGTTCCCCCAGTTGCATTCTATTTTGTTGAATGTTGATGTGTTGATCACGAGAAGTGGAATGTAATGCAACTAAGACTTGCCATCAGCAGAAGAAAGGCGTTCACAGACTCCAGAGCTGCAATGCAATATAAGCCGTTAAGAACAGATAAGCAGCATTATCTATTCCTTTCCAAATGTGAAACTGCCCTAGACAAACCATTCATGCATTCTGGAATTACTTCTTCTGATTGCCAGTGGCTTTCCAAGGTTTCAGACCTCTCTCAGAATATAAGGAAAGCCCTGACAGAGCCCCTCAAATGTCCATCCAGTTTCAGCACAATGACTATTCAGATGCCTCTAGGCATGTGAAGAGGCAATACCTTTCCCACACTGCCCCCCCCCAAACTGTCATTCAGTGGGGGCTACCTCTGAATCTGGAGGTTTCATCCAGCCATCACCACTGATACCTTTCATGAATCTGTTTAACCCCCATTTAAAAACAAAGCTCATGATCACTCCTTGTTACTATAAATCCCAAAAAATTGTGTTTTGTGCAGAAGTTTTCTTATTTCCTTCTGGAAACTGATATCCTTCCCTTTCAATTGGCCACACACATACACACACACAGCAGCCTTTAGTGTCTCCAGTGTGTGTGTGTGGGGGGTTCACATCCTCTCCTACCTTTAACTTGAGGTGCATGGACTGAACCTGGGCCCTTCTGGGATGCAAAGTTGTCCCTTAGCCACTCCCCCCCCCAAAAAAAATTAAAAGCCCTATTTCCCCCCCAGCCCTTGTTCTTTTCTGCATCTATTCTAACTCTGCAATATCCTTTCTGATGTAGACTGAATGGATACGCAGCACACATCCATAAAGCGGCACTGCAGTACCTGCTGGTTTTTTATAATCAGTTTCCTTTTTATCCCCTGGCACATTTATTTATTTATTGCTAATGGTGCACATTGAGACATTGAACCCCAAGATCTCTACTGTGTTCAGTCACAATCAGATCAGATTGTCCCAGAGCACCATTTTACACTTTGTGTTGCTTGGCTCCTTTTGCTGCCTGTTCACTGAGTTTGGAGGGGTCCTTGTGCAGGCTTTTCAGTCTGGGTGTCGGGACGGACCCTTCACAGGATTCCCCATGGTCTTATCACATGACAGGCTGGGAAGAAAACTATTCTGGCCCATGTGCTCCTTTCCACACCCCAAGCTTGAAATTGACAGATGGGACACTTGGAGAGGGAGATGGCACGCAGGCTTCAGCAACCACTGAAAGTGTTCCTCTCTGCCCACCCCCCCACTTGAGTTTAGAATTAGGGTTTAGCATTTAGAATTGAGTTTAGCATTTGGTTTGGCCAAACCCAATAAAACCCCAGATAGCAGCTGATTCAGCTGTATTCTGCCCCAATCAGATTCTCAGATGCAGGGGTGTCAAACATGCGGTCCAGGGGCTGAATCAGGCCCCTGGAGGGCTCCTATCAGGTCCCCAAGCAGCTGCTTCCTTCTCTTTCTCTTGCTTCCTTCCACATAACAGCCTGCTTTGCAAGGCTTGCTCAATCACACAGGAGCTACAGAGCAAAACCTCTATTATCTCCATTGGCTGAGGCTCCTCGGGAAGGAAGAGAGCTTGCTTTGCCAGGTTCTCTCAATCACCCATCAGAGCTACCCAAGTCTCCCTTCCTTCTATTGGCCGAGGTTCCTCCCGCTCTTGGTCCCCTGGGAAGGAAGAAAAGAGCCAGAGTTTCCTTTGTCCAGTTCCCTGAATTCCATGGGGAAAATACCAAGAAAGCACCTTTAAGACCGAGTGCTAATGTTTTAAGGATTTTTTAAGTTAAAAAAAAATCTTTAATAGTGTTTGTCTGTGTCCTTTCTAACATTTATATCTCTGCTACCAAATCTTAAATACGTGGCCCAACCCGACAAGGTCTCATTTATGACAAATGAGTCTCATAACATTTATGACAAGATCTCATAACAAATGAGTTTGACACCCCTGGTATAATGTTATTCGGGGGCCAAATGCAGCTGGCTGAATACTACCGAATACTGATTCAGTGGTGTTCGGTGATATTCAGCTCCATTATACCCTATGGGCCATTGTATATGTCCTGGACATATCTACAGAGTGCCCTGCTGCTGCTCCCAATAGCCATACAAAGAGGGGGAACCACATTGTAAGTGTGGTGGAAATGCAAGCACAGCGGCAGAATGCAGAAAGCAGGGAGTGGGGCTCTGCTCTCTGCTTATTGCAATAAACTTTTTTTGCTTCCTCTTCCATCGGACTTTGCTGAGTGTTTCTATTGGTCAAGAACACTTAGAGCACAGATTTGTGTAAAACTAGTGAGGCTTCCTCTGGTTAGCAAGCCATCTCTGAAACTTCACTTTTCCTTGTTCATATCAGAAAGGCTAACCTTGCAGGTAGAACCGCGGGAAGAGGAAAGAAGAGGGGAGTTGTGAGTCCCACTCACCGGCTCTCGAACACTGGAGAGACTCCCAGCCTGCAAGGGACTCCAAGAATGGCTGACCCAGCCAAGACGAGTAAGTTGTTTTCTCCCCAGCAGGCACAATTTCAGTCGTGGAATCCCTGAATATTAAATCTTGTCCTTGGAAATCTGTGGAATTGAACATTTTAAATCCATGTCCATTGTAGTCGTCCCCAAAGAAATCCTGAAATCCAAGCAGAGATTTCCCATTATACCAGGAAGCTTCTCAAAGTTAACACATTTAAAAACATTTCCTTTCAGTCCCAGGAGGTGTCAGAGACCTTCCTCTGGCCCACGGATTCCTTACAGGACAGGCTGTTTTGGTGGGAGGGTGCCGGCCCCGGAGTCAAAGGGCTTCCCGTCCGCACAGGTGGGAGGGTGCCGGCCCCGGAGTCAAAGGGCTTCCCGTCCGCACAGGTGGGAGGGTGCCGGCCCCGGAGTCAAAGGGCTTCCCGTCCGCACAGGTGGGAGGGTGCCGGCCCCGGAGTCAAAGGGCTTCCCGTCTGCACAGGTGGGAGGGTGCTGGCCCAGGAGTCAAAGGGCTTCCCGTCTGCACCCTTACAAATTGGACTCTGCCATTTAAGACCAGCTGAATGAAGCCCTGAATGAAGCAACCAAAGCGGGGGCCTCGCAGGCCTGGAGCTCCCTGCCCCAGGTGCACGTCCTTGCCCTTCCAGAGGGGGGTGGTGAAGAGCGTACTTCCTCAGAGGCCCCTTCGGGCAGGTGGCTTCCACCAGGCGGCCATTCCTTGCTGACGGCTTGGCTCTTGTTTCTCTCCTTCTGCCTGGGTGTTCTCTGGCAAGCCTGCTCTTGTTCCTCTTCCATGGACAGGGCAGCTACGATCCCTTACCTGCCAGGTCTGCTCTTTTGTGCTGCTCTGGGTCAGGATTATGCAGCTTTCATTCTTGCTGCTTGTTCTTAGGCTTTAACAGTGGGGTTTTTGTGCTTTTTGCTTTGGAAGCTGCTCTGAGAACCATCTGATAGAAAGAGGTGGTGGAATCTCCCTGGGTATGTTGGGGCAGTAGCCCCTCCTCTGCGGCAAAAGCCAAGCCTCGGATGGCCACAGTTGGAAGAGTCACCAGAGACAAGTTAAGCATACTTGCACAGTGACTCTGGTAGGTTGCCATCCTCCAGGTGGGACCTGGAGATCTCTCTGAATTACAACTCCAGACAGCAGAAGTCAGTTCCTCTGGGACCCATACCCTGCTGGCCTTCTCAGGATCCACCCCCCCAATCTCCAGGTACTTCACAACCTTGAGCTGCCCCTCCTGGCCAGTGAAGGAGAAAACTGGCACTCCTGATCGACTCCAGTGCCTGTTTCAAAGAAAAGCTTCTCTGTGAACTTGTGTCTGGTACCTGAGCTTTGCTGAGAAGTCCATACACAGCCACAGCATTGGTGTCTGGGTGGACCATGACAGCCCGAGCAGGCACCTTCCCCCAGTGACACCCTGCAAACTGGCTGACTTCGGCACGGCCCCCGTTGGGACACAAGAGCTGGAAATCCGTCGACCGCAGCTGGGAGGCCCAGGAGTCTTTGTTGTTACCTGGAAGGGAGAAGCAGACTCAAGGAGGAGTTTCAAGAAGGGAAAGCAGGGATTGAGGGGCTGCAGCATCTCAGAAAAGAGCATCTCACCATCTGTGCTTTCAAAGACTGAAGAGTGCTTGACAAAGGCCACCTCACCACGCTGCTCAGCTAAACATCTGCAAAGAGATATAGCCATGGATGGTTTGGTGCAGTTTTATTACAAATATTCAGCCCTGGCACCACCACGCTACCCCCTCTTGGTCCCTGCGGAGCAGACTCCCTTGAATCAGCCTGATCTGGCAGCTTTATCTGCTGTGAGGACTGAGCTTCAGTTCTCTATGCAGGGCAAACCCTGTGCCAAAGGATAAAGGGACACAAGTCTAGCATCAGGAACCACAAGAATGAGAAGCTTGTAGGAAAACAGTTCTACCTTCCAGGACATTCAGTGGGTGACCTCTGTAGCTGTTTTATTGCAAAGGAACTTCAGGAACAGAATATAAAGGGAAATTGCTGAGTTGCAATTTATTACAACACTCAGAGCAACGCAATTCCCAGGACTTAACAGGGATATTGGTTTCTTATCTTATTACATATGCTAACCTCATTCAAAGAGCCCCGTGGTGCAGAGTGGTAAAGCTGCGGTACTGCAGTCAGAGCCCTCTGCTCATGACCTGAGTTCGATCCCAGCGGAAGCTGGTTCAGGTAGCCGGCTCCAGGTCGACTCAGCCTTCCACCCTTCCGAGGTCGGTAAAATGAGTCCCCAGCTTGCTGGGGGGAAAGTGCAGATTACTGGGGAAGGCAATGGCAAACCACCCCTTAAAAGTCTGCCGTGAAAACGTTGTGAAAGCGACGTCACCCCAGAGTCGGAAACAACTAGTGCTTCCACGGGGGACTACCTTTACCTTTTTAACCTCATTCATCCTTTACATATATATTCTCACGAATCCCCCAGAATACATCCTCTATTTTATGTTATTTCTCATATGGAATAATAGATTGTAATAGTAGATTGTAACATAAAGTGTAGTAGAATGTAATGTGCTTTGGAATGGTAGTTCTCTGATCTGGGGACAGGAAAGATAACCTCTACATAGCCAATTGCTCCACTTCAAAGAAGAAGATGCTGTAAAGTCACCTCCATGCTTGAAGACTGCAGGCTGAAGAAGAAGACTGCAGTTTTATACCCCGCCGTTCTCTCTGAATCAGAGACTCAGAGCAGCTTACAGTCTCCTATATTAGAGCCAGTTTGGTGTAGTGGTTAAGTGTGTGGACTCTTATCTGGGAGAACCGGGTTTGATTCCCCGCTCCTCCACTTGCACTAGCTGGAATGGCCTTGGGTCAGCCATAGCTCTGGCAGAGGTTGTCCTTGAAAGGGCAGCTGCTGTGATAGCCCTTTCCAGCCCCACCCACCTCACAGGGTGTCTGTTGTGGGGGAGGAAGGGAAAGGAGATTGTGAGCCGCTCTGAGACTCTTCAGAGTGGAGGGCGGGATATAAATCCAATATCTTCTTCTTCTATATCTTCTTCCCCACAACAGACACCCTGTGAGGTGGGTGGGGCTGAGAGGGCTCTCACAGCAGCTGCCCTTTCAAGGACAACTCCTGAGATAGCTATGGCTAATCCAAGGCCATTCCAGCAGCTACAAGTGGAGGAGTGAGAAATCAAACCTGGTTCTCCCAGATAAGAGTCCGCACACTTAACCACTACACCAGACTGGCTGAGAGGAGACAAATGGAGTATAACAACAGAGACTTAGTTAATTACTCTCAGCATTCCATGTTTAAGGATACTTCTGCTCATCAATCTCCAATTTAGACATATTTATTTCCTTGACTATGTTTCTCCCCTGAATTAAACCCAAACAAACGATAACCATATAAACCAAGCATGTTATTGTTGTTTGAGCCTTCAGTCTCAATTTCCGTTTCCATTCTATTCCTGAAGTTCCTTGCAATAAAACAGCTACTTTGAGGTCACTCACTGAATGTCCAGGAAGGCTCAGTCTTGTGATTCCTGATGCCAGATTTGTGTCCATTTATCCTTGTGTAGGCCGGGTTTGTCCTAGTTGCCCTATGTAGAGAACTGAAGACATTTAATGTCATACACAATGTTAGCGGTGTCACTGGACTCTAACCTTGTTCTGCTCCTTTACATCTAATCTCCTTTACACAGAGAATGATTCAAACATGGAATTTACTGCCAGAGGATGTAGTGATGGCCACAGGAATCAACAGCTTCAAAAGGAGATTAGATCCATGGATGATACAACTATCAGCGGCTACCAGCCATAGTAACTGAAGGAAACCTCCACATTCACAGAGACTAATCCTCTGAATTCTAGAATAGGCTTGCCAATCCGCGGGTCCCAGCAGGGGCTCTTCCGCTTTCCCAGGTTCCTTTCCGCCCCAGTCAGCTGGCCGGCAGGGGGGGAAGCCCCGCCCCCAGAGGACCATGTGCCCTTCCACCTCCGGAGGCTTCAGGCTCCGATTGAAAGGCTTCCTCTTGGGATGGTGTGTCTGTGTTACTTTGAAGAAGTTGGCAGCAACTCATGAGTTGCCAGAAACAGGGGGGGGGGGGGGAATGTCTGCTGAGCACTTCATTATTCCCTGTGTGGAGATCAATTCTCGTAGGGTATAATGGGGAGTTGATCTGGAGGTTTCGGGGGCTCTGGGGGAGCTGTTTTTTGAGGTAGAGGCACCAAACTTTCAGTATAGTATCTACTGCCTCTCCCCAAAGTACCCCCCAAGTTTCAAAACGATTAGATTATGACCCCCAAAAGAAGCTGCCCCTATCTTTCATTATTTCCTATGGAAGGAAGACATTTAAAAAGGTGTGCTGTCCCTTTAAATGTGATGGCCAGAACTCCCTTGGAGTTCAGTTATGCTTGTCACACTCTTGTTCCTGGCTCCACCCCCAAAGTCTCCTGGCTCCACCCCCAAAGTCCCCTGGCTCCACCCCCAAAGTCCCCAGATATTTCTTGAATTGGACTTGGCAACTCTATTCTAGAACCAGGAGACAACCTTGGCCTCTGTGCCCTGTGGTTGGCCCTCCAGAGGAACTGGCTGGCCACTGTGTGAGGCAGGAGGCTGGACTAGATAGACCTTCACTGATCTGACCCAGCAGGGCTCTTCTGATGTTCTTCTCAGGGGAAGGCCTCGGCCTCTCTGCCCTGTTGTTGGCCCTCCAGAGGAACTGGTGGGCCACTGTGTGAGACAGGAGGTTGGACTAGATGGACCTTCACTGGTCTGACCCAGCAGGGCTCTTCTGATGTTCTTCTCAGGGGAAGGCCTCAGCCTCTCTGCCCTGTTGTTGGCCCTCCAAAGGAACTCGTTGGCCTCTTTGTGAGGCAGGAGGCTGGACTAGATGGACCCTCCCTGATCTGACCCAGCAGGGCTCTTCTGATGCTCTGATCAGGGGAAGGCCTCGGCGTCTCTGCCTTGTTGTTGGCCCTCCAGAGGAACTGGTTGGCCACTGTGTGAGACAGGAGGCTGGACTAGATGGACCCTCTCTGGTCTGACCCAGCAGAGCTTTTCTGATGCTCTGATCAGGGGAAGGCCTTGGCCTTTCTGCCCTGTTGTAGGCCCTCCAGATGAACTGGTTGGCCACTGTGTGAGACAGGAGGCTGGACTCGATGGACCCTCGCTGGTCTGACCCAGAAGGGCTCTTCTGATGTTCTTATGAAGGCCTCAGCCTCTCTGCCCTGTTGTTGGGTGGCCCCTGTGTGAGACAGGAGGCTGGACTAGATGGACCCTCACTGGTTTTATCCAGCAGGGCTCTTTTGATGATCTTCTCAGGGGAAGGCCTCAGCCTCTCTGCCCTGTTGTTGGCCCTCCAGAGGAACTGGTTGGCCCCTGTGTGAGGCAGGAGGCTGGACTAGATGGACCCTCCCTGGTCTGACCCAGCAGGGCTCTTCTGATGTTCTTCTCAGGGGAAGGCCTCAGCCTCTCTGCCCTGTTGTTGGTCCTCCAGAGGAACTGGTTCGCCCCTGTGTGAGGCAGGAGGCTGGACTAGATGGACCTACACTGGTCTGATCCAGCAGGGTTCTTCTGACGTTCTTATGGTTTATGGGCTAGGTTTCTGTGGTGCTGTTTTTTAATCTACTGCTGTAAAACAAGGTATATTGATCCATTGCTTTTAATTAATATTGTCACCTACCTTTAGTTGGGAGGGAGGGAGGGAGGGAAGAAGGAAGGAAGGAAGGAAGGAAGGAAGGAAGGAAGGAAGGAAGGAAGGAAGGAAGGAAGGAAGGAGGGAGGATGGAAGGGAGGAAGGAAGGAAGGAAGGAGGGAAGGAAGGAAGGAAGGAAGGAAGGAAGGAAGGAAGGAAGGAAGGAAGGAAGGAAGGAAGGAAGGAAGGAAGGAAGGAAGGAACTCACCCACCCACTCACTCTGGGCACAATCCAAAAACATGTATATAAAAGCAATCAAAGAACTGGCAGCTGCTCTTTCTGGGAAACTGCTATGCTATGGAAGAGCCTCCATTAGCTTACAGCTGCTGTTAGGAGACAGTGCAGCAGACCACAGGGTGCAGAAGGGGAAGAATCTGGACTTCCAAGGCTAGCAACCAGGCTAACAGCAACCCAAGGGCCGGCCAGCCACAGCAGAGAGTGACCAGCAAGACACATGTCGTTTTGGAGAACTGGGTCAGGGTGGGGAGGCAGAAGGTGGAAGTGATACATCAGAATGGTCATGAAGCGCCTGGACAGAAGATGAGAAAGGCCGTTATGCCAGCCGCGGTGGGAGCCTGCCAAGCTTCTAGGTCAGCTGAGAGCAGCCATGTGCACGGCTCATTAGCCAGTCCTGGAGAACCGTGTGGCATTCTGGCTTCCCAAACCGAACAGCTGATGGTCACAGCTGTTCTCCCCTTACCTGAAGGCTCCAGTGTAGCCGAAGTAGCGCTCCTGGTTGCTGGCGTTGCATTTATTATCCCCGTTGTTGTCCCCAATGCAGAGTTCACAAAGGCTGGCTGGGTAATTGTCCTTCTTGGCAGTGGGAACACAGCTGGCTGAGAAAAAGGAACTCACCGCTGCAACAAGAAGAAGGAGAGACTTTGCTAGTGTCGCAACAATGATGCTCTCTGGGAGAAGGGGGAGAGCTCTCCAGCCTCCCGCCTGGCCAGGGTTCCTGCCGTTCTCACAGGACTGGTGGTGTGGCCATCTAATGGCCAGAGGGGCTGGAGCCAGGAGCATGAAGCACCCAGGCACCGGCTGAGCTCACAGGCTGACCACAGGGCCAGCTGCTCACTGGATGGGTGGGCGCGCTTACATGGCCATGGGGGAGTGCTGTACACTATTGGACCATCTAGCTCTAAAGTGCCTGGCAGCATCTCCCTGCAGCATCAGAAAGAGCTCTGCCAACACCAGCGCTACCTGAGAACCTTTGAGTGCCACTACTATGGCCCCACCTCAAGCATCCCATGAGGCCTCCTGATGATGGCCAATCAGACCCTTCTGCCTGCCACCAGCTGTGTCCGCTCTGACAGGCAGCGAGCGAGTGACACTCCAGGACCACAGGCAGAGGAGAAAGGCCTTTCCTGTGTTGGAGACCCGAGTTCCTTCAGCTAGCAAGCTCACCACGAAGGTTAAAGGGGAATTCCCCCAACATCCAGAACAATGACATTTGATTTCTTTTCTTTTTTGCCATTTTCTGGGCATGAAGTAAGTGTCCTGGGGGTGTGGGGAGAGGTTTTTGTGAATTTCCTGCATTGTGAGGGGGGGGGGCTGGATTAGATGACTCTGGAGGTCCCTGCCAACTCTATGATTTCTGAAAGAGGGAACTTTACAAAAATGAGGGGACTAGTCAAAAGGAAGTTGAAAGGGAGACTCAGGACACTCAAATCCTCCCCGGACACTTTGGAACTGTGTAAACCCACCTCAATGGAATCCCAAGGGGTTGGAATTACATCAAAAGAGTTTCCGGCTCAACATCAGGAAGAACCTCCTGACCGTTAGAGCAGTTCCTCAGTGGAAGAGGCTTCCTCGGGAGGTGGTGGGCTCTCCTTCCTTGGAGGCTTTACAGCAGAGGCTAGATGGCCATCTGACAGCAATGAGGATCCTGTGAATTTAGGGGGAGGTATTTGTGAGTTTCCTGCATTGTGCAGGGGGTTGATGACCCTAGAGGTCCTTCCAACTCTTATGATTCTATGGTTAGAGCGGTTCCTCAGTGGAAGAGGCTTCCTCCTCGGGAGGTGGTGGGCTCTCCTTCCTTGGAGGTTTTTCAGCAGAGGCTCGAGGGCCACCTGACAGCAATGAGGATCCTGTAACTTGGGCAGATCCTGAGAAGGAGGGCAGGGAGGGCTGCATCCGGGCTTAGTTCTCATGGCCTGTTCTGACATGCCCAGGGAAATGCTGGTTGCCACTTTGGGGTCAGTCAGCAATTTTTCTCCCCACCTGTTTGACAAGGGATCCTACGGGGGTGGGGGAGTTGCCATCTTCTGGACATGGAACAGGGTTGGGGCGGGGGGAGAGGTATTTTTGAGTTTCCTTAATTGTGCAGGGATTTGGAGTAGAGGACCCTGGAGGAGGAAGAGGAGTTGGATTTTGTAGTGTACTGAGAGACGAGTCGTGGTGAAGGCATAAGTATTTAATAGCTAGCACACTACCGAACTGGTTAACACGCGGTCGGGTCCGCCAATATATACAAGCATCCCGGAACATCCCCTTTGCTGGCCAGCCCAATCCTGGCCAGTTGAACTTCCCGCCCTTGGAGCTGATTGGGGTGGCTTTCCCGCGCTGCGCAAGGCGACCCGCGGGCGGCTCGGGTTGCGCGGCGCTGTGCTGATTCCAATACTCTACACTCCTCCCCTCCTAGTTTAAACTACATAATCCTGTAGGTACGTTGGTGCCCTGCGTTCCCGGGTTGATCTCCTCGGGGTTGCTATTGGTGTGGAGCCCGACCCAGCTGCGGGTGGCTCCGTTTCTGGCGGTGGATGGTCCGGGTCGGGTAGCGGCTCTGGTACAGGTTCCGCGGCCCCGGGGACCTCGTATATGGGCTGTTCTTGAGTCGGCGGGGCCCCTTCTGGGGACTCCGTTTCCGGCAGTTCCCTGGTCCCGGCTGCCTCCGGCTCTTCGGGCAGGGTGCGGCGGCGCAGCTGATCGATGTGTCGCCGCAGTACTTGGCCCCCTGCTGTGGTCACTTCGTAGGATCGGGAGCCGGTTACTCTCAGGACCCTCCCGGCTACCCACTCCGGGCCGCTTGCGAAGTTTTTCGCGTACACCGGGTCGCCCGGAAAGAATCCCCTTACTGCCTCGCGAACCTCGGGGGACCCGCGGACCTCCGGCGCCCTGTCCGGGTGGAGCCTATCTAACCGGGTGGTCAGTTTCCTCCCCATGAGCAGCTCGGCGGGGCTGAAACCAGTTGTGGGGTTTGGGGTGATCCTGTTGTGGAACAGGAACGCGGAGAGGCGGTGGTCCCAATCCCCCTGGACAATGCGCCCTAGGGCTTCCTTGGTGGTCCGCACCATCCGCTCCGCCTGGCCGTTGGTGGCTGGATGGAAGGGAGCGGACCTTATGTGCCTTATCAGGTACCTCTCGGTGAACTCTCGGAATTCCCGGGAGGTGAAGGCCGTGCCGTTGTCCGTCACTAGGGTGTCAGGGATCCCGTGTGTGCAGAGAACCCTTCTGAGCGCCTGGACGGCTGCTGCGGTGGAGGTCGAGGTGACCGGGATCACCTCCAACCATTTTGTGTGAGCATCTACCAGTATAAAGAAGAGTTGCCCCTGATGCGGCCCCGCGAAGTCTAAATGGAGGCGGGACCACGGCCGCCCGTTTGACTCCCACCTGTGGACCGGGGCGGACGGCGGATTGGGCCTGGATTCCTGGCAGGGTTGGCACCTCCTAACCCACCCCTCTATTTCCTCGTCCATGCCTGGCCACCACACGTAACTCCGGGCCAGGGCTTTCATCCTCACGATGCCCGGGTGGGTCTCGTGGAGATCTTCCAACACCTGTCTGCGCAAGGGGGGGGGAACCACCACCCGGCTCCCCCAGAGTATGCACCCCTTGTGGGTCGATAGCTCGTCCTTCCTGGACGTGAATGGCCTGAATGCATCTTCCACCTTGCCCGCTGGCCACCCCCTTCCCACCCAGTCCCTGACCCGCGCTAGGATGCGGTCTCTGCCCGTAGCTCGAGCCACCTCTTCGGCGTGTAGTGGGCGCTCGGGGAGGGACTCTATAAGCATCACCCCGTGGGCCGGGGCGGGATCTGGGTCTGTGGCGGGCAGCGGCAGGCGGCTGAGGGCATCGGCGTGCCCCATTGCTTTCCCTGGGCGGTGGACCAACGTGTAGGTGTACGAGTTCAGGAACTGGTTCCACCGTAAAACCCTCTGTGAAAGGATTTGGGGGGTTTGCCGGTCGGGGGCTAGGAGGCCGAGGAGTGGCTTGTGGTCCGTGGCAATGGTGAAGCGCCTACCGTAGAGGTAGTCGTTGAACTTGTGGACTCCCGCCACGATCGCCAGGGCCTCTTTATCGATCTGGGCGTAGTTCCTCTCGGCTGGGGACAGAGTCCTGGAGTAATAGGCGACCGGCACTTCCCTCCCGTCCGGGAGTTGGTGCCCCAGGACCGCTCCCACCCCGTAGGGAGAGGCGTCGCAAGCCAGGATCAGGGGAAGGTTTTCATCGTAGTGATGAAGAACCGCGTTTGAGACTAAGAGGTCTTTGACCGCCTGGAACGCCGCGGCTTGGCGCTTTCCCCAGACCCATGGGGCTTGTTTATCGAGCAAACGGTGTAATGGTTCCGCCACCGCGGCTTTGTGCGGCAGGAATGAGTGGTAAAAATTCAACAATCCGAGAAAACTCTGTAGTTCTGCTTTGCATTTGGGGGCAGGGGCCTGGACAATGGCCTTGGTCTTGTCCGCGGTTGGGTGGATTCCCGCTGCGTCCACTGCGAAGCCCAGGAACTCCACTCGCGGAACACCCAACAAGCATTTTTCTTTTTTCACCTTCAGCCCCGCCGCCTGGAACCGTCTGAGGACCTCTCGCAGGCGGCGGCTGAACTCTCCTTCGGTGGGGGCGGCGATCAAAACGTCGTCGAAGAAGGGCTGGACTCCGGGGATCCCTTTAAGGAGAGAGTCCATTATGCTTTGGAAAATCCCCGGAGCCACGCTCACCCCGAACTGCAGCCGTTTAACCCTGAACGCCCCCCTGTGGGTCACGATTGTCTGTGCCTCTGCTGTCTTAGCGTCGACCGGCAGTTGCTGGTATGCCTGAGCTAAGTCCAGCTTCCCAAAAACCTTCGCCCCGGCTAGCGCTGCGAGGACATGGCTGACCACCGGGACTGGGTAGGGATTGTCCTGTAGAGCCTTGTTGATCGTGCACTTGTAATCAGCGCAGATCCTCACCTCCCCGTTGGGTTTTACGGGTGTCACTATAGGGGTCTCCCAGTCGGCGTATGTGACTGGCTCTAGGACGCCTTGGGCCGTGAGGCGGTCCAGTTCCGCCTCTATTTTCGGTTTTAGGGCGAACGGGACGCGTCTCGCCTTGAGCCTTATGGGCCGGACCGTTGGGTCGATCGGTAGGGTGATGGGCGGCCCCTTGTAGCTCCCCAGGGACCCGTCGAAGACCTCTGGGAACTCCCGGCAGACCCCGTCGAAATTGCTGGTCCGCATGTGGTCTACCCCCACTAGCTGGATTCCCAGAGGCTGGAACCAAGCCAGCCCTAGGAGTGTGGTCAGTTGGCGCTTGACCACCAGGATGTCTAGGGGTCCTCTAAAACTCCCTCGTTCCACATTCACCCGGGCCCACCCCACGATGTGTACCGGGTTTTTTTGAAAGTCCCTTAATACGAAGTCCGCTGGCCTCGTATGGAGGCGGCGGCGGGGGCATAGTCTCTTGAGGGTTTCCTCCGAAATGATCGAGATGGAGGAACCCGAGTCTACTTCCATGAGGCATGGGGCGCCCTCGATCAGGACCGACATTTTGACCTTGTCGGGGGCTGCAAGGGGCAGGTTCAGTACCTGTAGACTGGTGGAAGCCGTCGTGTAGGCATCCAAGGAGTCGTGATGCGCTGACGGTTGGCGGCGGCTGTTTTTGGCCCGGCAAGCCCGGGCGATGTGGCCCGTCTTCCCACAGCTGCGGCAGTCCAGGTGGCGGTACGGGCAGTCCCTTCGCTCGTGGGGGTCGCCGCAGCTGGCGCACCTGGAACCGGTGGTGGCGGTGGGCCTCTCCGTTGCTCGTGGCCTCGCGGGGGCCCGTGTGTCGGTTCTTTGCGGTCGTCGGAGCTGGAACGCGTCTCCCTCTGCTCGGACCTCTGGCTCTGCTTCACCCTGGTGTACTGCCTCCCCGCGTTGCTGGCCGTACGCCTTGGTGGCCCTCTCAAACGCCGTCGCCTCGTTGAAGGCTTGTTGTAGGGTGAGCTCTTCTTTTGCGAAGAGCTTCTGTTGCAGCCGTTCGTCTCGGAGGCCCCAGACGAAACGGTCCCTCAGGGCTTCGTCCCTCTTATCAAAACTGCAGTTCCCGGCGATTTGCCGAAGTGCCGCCAGGTAGACCGCCGCTGTCTCCCCCGACTTCTGGTCCCTCTTGTGGAAGAGGAATCGGCGGGCGACGATGGAGGGTTGGGGCGCAAAGTGGCCCGTGAGGAGTCTCACGATCTCCCCGTAGGATCTCTCGGTCAGCCTTTCTGGGGCGGAGAGGTTTCGTGCGATTTCGAAAGTCTCTTCCCCACAGACGCTCAGCAGGACGTCTCTCTTCCGGTCATCATCAGTGATCAAGTTCGCCCTCAGGTAGCACTCGACCCGTTCGGTGTAGGTCTCCCATCTCTCGGGGTGCTCTGGGTTGAATTCAGCAAGGTGGCCCGTCGTTACGCTAGAGTTCGCCATGGTGGCGGCGGGCTGCTCGGTCGTCGGTCTCTCGCCTTCCTCGTCTCCGGCCAGGGCTGGTTCCCCGCGGGGTGGCCTGGCCTAGCTAGATCCCATCCTCGTCGCCAGTGTAGTGTACTGAGAGACGAGTCGTGGTGAAGGCATAAGTATTTAATAGCTAGCACACTACCGAACTGGTTAACACGCGGTCGGGTCCGCCAATATATACAAGCATCCCGGAACATCCCCTTTGCTGGCCAGCCCAATCCTGGCCAGTTGAACTTCCCGCCCTTGGAGCTGATTGGGGTGGCTTTCCCGCGCTGCGCAAGGCGACCCGCGGGCGGCTCGGGTTGCGCGGCGCTGTGCTGATTCCAATACTCTACAGATTTATACCCCTCTTCCTATCTCCTTCAGTTCTTCTCCCCACAACAGACACCCTGTGAGGTAAGTGGGGCTGAGAGAGCTCTGATAGAACTGCTATTGAGAGAGTAACTCTGTGAGAGAACTGTGACCGTCCCAAGGTCACCCAGCTGGCTGCATGTGGAGGAGGAGGAGGGGGGGAAACCTGGTTCTCCAGATTAGAATCCACCATTCTCACAATCCAAGCGCACAAGCCAGCGGGGTGTGGGGGGGAAATACATTTTGAAAAATCTGACATATTCAGAATTCTATTTTTGGTCCCTAATGTTTCCCCCCTTTCTGCCATAGTTGGCAAGGGCAAATGAAAGCATCATCCTTTGCTTCTCCCAAGGCAACCACACACTCCTCCCCCCGCCCCCCGCTTACAGAGGGGCATGACCCCTGGACCCCTTACCTTGGAGGATGTCGCAGCCCTGAGGCTGAATGAGCCCCTTCCTCAAGAGGATGCCCACTGGGATCTTCCACCCCGCCATCCGCCCGTAGCCCGTGTGGCAGGACCTCTTCCCTCGGAGCTCGTGGATGGTGAAGGCGTTGGAAGGGTCTCGTCTCACCACGGCTACAGCGTAATAGGTGTCCTTGGAGTCCCCCTCTGGAGGAAGAGAGAGAGAGAAGCTCTGAGGCCTTGGGATGGCCAGCTGCCCTCTGGCTCTGCTCCTGCCTGCTCCCTGGGGGAGGGATCCAGGCCTGCCCCCCCGCCCCCGCTGGCTCCTGCCGATTTGGGACTTGAGAGATTGGGGGGGGGGGCAGAAGCAGGAGCCTGAGCCGGGCTACAGGGCAGCAGCCTGATGGGACCGGTGGGTGGGGGTGGGGGGAGGCAGTCCTCTGCCCCATGCGCTTTCCCAGTCCCTCCGCTTCTGGCAGCCGCAGGAGGGCTCAGACACAGCAGCCAGTGTTCTCCTGCGGCTCCCTCACCTGCATAACGCTCCCCAGCGGCAAGCACCAGCCCATATTTCTTCCCAGCCGTGTAAACATCTTCTCCTGCCAAAGCCACAGCATCAGTGTCTCTTTTCTGCACGGGGAGGGAAACAAGGGTGTGCTGGGAGCAGCCCTGGGGGGAGACGGGGCTGACTCACTCTCTGGAGGGTGGGGGGCGGGGGGCAGGGATGCTCCGTCTCCCCAGGCCACCAGCTGAGAGCGGCAGAAGGGCCCAGACCCAGCAGGGCCTGCACACCCACACCCACCCCAATGAGAGCCACAGGGTTCGGGGAGGGGGGATGTGTGTGAAAAGGGGCCTCCTTGTCAGACTCCAGCTGGCTGCCAGAAGCCCAAAGCGGAAGCCGTGCTCGGGAGAGCAGCAGCGGGAGCTAGTGGGGCGTGGGGAGCAGCGAGGGCCCACAAGGCCATGACTCCACTGCTGCCTTCTGGTGGGAAGCAGCACCACCCCCTGCAGAAACTTGTCCAGGATGTCATAGAGACAGCCAGAGCTCTCGAGCACACACCGGAAGTGATGTGGCTGCTCCCCGCCCCTCACTCCCTGCTGGAGCACAGAGGCTTGGAGCGGGGGGGGGGGGTGAGAGCTTGCCCATGCCTCAACGTCCCCTCAAAGGAAATGGTGGCTGTGCAGCATCTGCTTGAAGCCCTGCAGCCTGGGACTGGCGTGATGGTCAAGCCGTTAGGAAGGGCTCCCGAAGACCCGCCCCAGTCGGCCTTCCCCCTCCCCTCTCGCCCCCCAGGGCGTGCCCTCTCTGCTTGGCTCCTGCTCTGAGAGAGGTTTGCCAGGCAGGGGCTGGGGGGGTCCCCATTGCGGGGGCTGGACTTCCACACTGTGGCTGCCTCCCTTTTTGAAGATGACAAAAAGTCTACCTCCCGGGTGTGAGGAGGGGATGCCAGCAGCCTCCCGGGAGGTTCTGGGGGTCCCCTGGAATCACAGCTCATCTCCAAATCACAGGGTTCAGTTCCCCTGCAGAAAAGGGATGCTTTGGAGAGTGGCCTCTGTATGGCCTTGTCCCCCACGGAGGTCCCTGTCGGACTCTGCCTCCAAATCGGCAGGTGTTTCCCAGCCTGGGGCTGGCTGCCCAGTGTGTGTGCCTGGGCACTGCAGAGGCCTCTGAGTAGCAAGGAGAGCCCCACAGGGCACTGCACCTCCAGGCGGGAGCGGTCTCGGTGCTCCTGGCCCTCCCTGCCTCAAGACTTGCGAGAGGGTGCAAAGGGCTCTCTGGAAGCGCTCTGCAGTTTTGCATCCCCCTGGAACTGCACGCTGCAAGCTTGGGTAGACCTGGAGGTGTGGCCTGCCACAGGAACCCACCACCTCTCAGGAAGACTTCCACAGCTGGGGCCACACCTGGATCTTCTCCATGCACTCCTCTGGACTTGCTGCGGAAACACACTGGATTTCGGGCTTCAAGTTTTTGTCCTGAAAGGCAGTAGCCATTTTGCTGCATTTCCAGATCTCCTCTGTTGACAAGACACACCAGCGTAGGGATTTGGGCAGTCCTGCATTGGGACATGAACAGTGGGAGGCTGAGGGAGAATTCGTATGGTCAACCTTGGTGTTAGGTCCTCATCTGAAAACGCATTTTAAGTTTTGAACAGACATGAAGGTACCAGATTTCTGGTCAGCACCATGGTCTGTCTGGCTCATAACTTCTTGTTCTGAGTGGAACCTCCAGGCCACCCCCACCCCCAGAGACCTTTTTGGGGAAGGGGCACGATGGGACACCTGTGGCCCTTCAAGCATCTTTCGGTCGTGGGCCACAGCGGGTCCCCCATGCGCTGCCCTCTTGTTCTTTTGGCTTCTCGCATGCCGGGGCGGGGGGGGGGGGCTTCCCCAGTCGAGTCAGACCTATCGGGGCAAAAAAAGTCCCAGCCAATTCTACACAGATGGTTTGGGGCGAGGTCAGGCTCAGTCAGTCACAGCAGACACAGAAATGGACACAAGTGGAAAAGAAGGAGAGACTGGATTTATACCCCGCCCTTCACTACCCAAAGGAGTCTCAGAGTGACTTCCTATCTCCTTTCCCCTCCCTACAACAGACACGCTGTGAAGGAGGTGGAGCTGAGAGAGCTCTGACAGAAACTGCTCTTGAGAGGGACAGCTCTGCGAGAACTTGTGGCTCACTTGAGGGCACTTCAGCAGGTGCAGGTGGAGGAGGGGGGGGAATCAAACTCAGTTCTCCCAGTTAAGAGTCCGTGCACTTAACCACTACACCAAACTGTCCAAAAGGCAGATGTGGGGCTAGAAAAGAGATTAAACATAAAAGAGCAGCTACTATAACGATGACCGTTTTCGCACACAGTTTACCTCGCAGTCACAATCCTGTTCCCTCCACAGCTTCTGGTCGGATTTCCCACCATCTGCGCTGAAGTTACAGGAAGTGCCGCAGCTTTTGCATAGCAAACGTAAACCGCTAAAACCCAGTTTACGTTTGCTATGCAAAAGCCGCGGCACTTCCTGTAACTCCAGCGCAGATGGTGGGAAATCCGACAGACGCTGTGGCGAGAACAGGATTGTGACTGCGAGGTAAGCTATGTGTGAAAATGGTAATCCTCATATAAACCTGTGGAGATGCCATCTTTAGCATGCCAAAGCCTTTTCCAGGTATCCCCTCTTCTGAAAGACATCCAAGAGAGGGTCTGTTGCACGGAAGACTGCGGCTTAGGGGAGAGCCACAGAAGAGGATCATAAAGCCAAGGTATGGTGTGTGTGGGGGGAAGGGGGCTCAGCCTTACACAGGGAAGTGGACTGGCAGGGGGCCAGCCAGAGGGTCCCAGCAGGAACTGGGAGACCCACCATCCGTCGGTCAGCGGAATCCCCAGGCTTCTGTGGAAGGTCACTGAGTGACCCCTTGGAGGCCAGTCCCCCCTTGCAGCCTCAGGGAGGGGGTTGTGGGGAGGATAAAATGGGGGGAGTGTGGTCAGGTCCTTGGAGGCCCCGTGGGGGAGAAAGGCCTGGCCCCAGTTAAGTCCAGAGAAAAAGGGCACGCTCCATGTCATACAAGTCCCCCGCCGTGGGTCTCAGCTGCGATGCTTCCATGGAGCACCCTGCTCAGCAGCAGCCTACCTTCAGCCGCTTGACCCCTGGGCTGACCTCCAGGGCCATCTTGCTGTTTGGCAGTGAAAACAGACTGCTCAGAGCTCTGCGAATCTGGAATGGCTCTATCCTCCCTCTGGGCAATTCCTTTGACGGGTTGAGTCCCTAAAATATTTCCACCCCACCTTTCCTCTTGGCTCCAGCTGGCTTGGGGAGGCCAGAGCCTGAGCCAAAAGCAGTCATGGTCCCCAGTGACTGTGGATGTCCCCCCGCCCCCGCCTCAACACCCACCAGGAGGCCACGCTCCCTATGGCGGCAGGGGTGGGGGAGAGGCAAGAGCGAACAGAAAGGGCAGTTTAGGGTCTCGAGGGAACACAGGGGCGGGGGGGGGGCAGACAGGCACTGCTGGCAATTGGTTGCAGCAGCTTGTGGGGTCAGCCAGGGATCTCTCTCTCTGGGACCTGATGTGAGGTAGCAGGTCTCCATCCTCCAAGAGAGCCTCCCCCCTCCCACCCCAAAGAGAGGAAATGCCGGCCTCTCTTCTCCAAAGAAAACCTGGCCCCTGAAACCTCTCCCCATCCAGGGACTCTCTCCAGGGGGATGTCACAGTCTGTTCTTCAGAAGAAGGCAGTGAGTGGCTGGGTGGGAATCTTGTTGGCGAGAGGGCTGCCGCCACCTCCCATTCCCCCTCCTCCTCCTCCTCCCTCCATGCTTTTTGTCCCTCCGGTTCTGCTTCCCCACAGCCACTTTCTGCTGTTTGCAAACTTATTTTTTCTGGCCTCTTTGGCATCTATTTTCTTCTCTGACTGTCTGAAGTCACTTTTTCCATTGCCCACAAAACCTGTTTGATGATCTTGCACCCCCCCTCCCCCCAGTTTCTTCTACTTTCCAAAGCCGGCCCTTCTTGGCCAAGGTCTCTTCTTTCCTGGTTAGAGAGCCAACCCTCCCCCCCCCCCCCAGCAGCTGGGACTGGGTATTTATTTAAAGCATTTCTATGCCACCTTTCAGCCCAAGGTGGTAATGGGGGTGGGGGGGGAGACCAATCTCAGTTACTAAAGAGAACAAAAGCAGTCTTCACCCACCACTGGCAGGAAGCACAAAGGAGGCAGACAAACAAATCTTCGGGGGGGGGGGAGTTCTGGAGTTCTGATGCCAAGACCAAGCAGCTCTTCTTCCCCAGCTTGTTGCCTGCCTTACCTCAGAAGGCCGGGGGGGGGGGGCTGCAGAGGACTGCAGTTGTGGGGTGGGGCTCATATGGGAGAAGACATCCTGAAGGCATGCTGGTCCCAAGCTGTCTAGAGCTTTGAAGGCCAGCCTTCTGGAAGCACCTGGTGCACATGATGTCCCTGCCTCAGGCCTCCCGCAGGAAGTGACCGCAGAGTAGGCAGGGCAGGCAGGCAGGCCTACTCTAAGCATCTTCCGGTTTACTCTCTGCAGTCACCGTCTCCCTTCGAAGGGCAGGTCATAACTCTTAGGGGGGGGAAAGCAGCTTCCTTCTGCCTTCTCTCTCTCCATCTTCCCGCACACCAGATGGGAGTTCAGGATGCTCCACTCTGCATCCTCCCGCACTGGCCAGGGAGCCTCTGTCTCGATCTCTTGCCCTGCACTGTCTGACAAGCATTTCCAAAATACAGTGGATATTATTTTGTTTCAGTTTGAAACAGTGGCTCCGTGTAACTTGGAAACTTTGCAACCAGGTGGTCTGATCAGATTCAATGCAAACTCTTGTGCACTCTGCTAACTGAAGGGGGGTGTGGAGCACTAGAGCCAGCAAATGTCAGCCCTGTGAACTGGGCCCAGAAGCAGACTGAGAGCCAGACAAGAGTGCCCCACCCCAGCCTTCTGGGCCCAGTTTCCAAGGGCAGGAGTGCAGTGTAGGTGTTCCCAGGGCATGCACCGCTATGGCCAGGAAGGGCTGCCGCTGGCTCACAGAGGCCCCCGTTGCCCCCAAGCTCTGAGCCTGCTCCCCACACATTGCAGACCTGCCCCTCCCCCCAGTGGCACTTACTTGTGGGGTCACAATCCAAGCCCCACACCGCATGGAGGTACTCCTGCCCCAGCCAGGCCTGGTAGGTCTCCTCCACAATGGGAACCAGGTGCGTGGTGGAGTCTTTGAAGAGAAGGTTCTTCCCACCATAAGCCGCAGAGCCAAACATCTGGAAACTGGAGCTTCCATCCTTAAACCTTTGCTGTAACATTGACAGACAGGTCTCCGTCAAACTCCTGCATTCCTCAAGCCCCACAGATTCTACCACCAGGAGGAGGCGCTATTTCAGAGGGGAGAGGCCCCCAAGTCATAGCTCTGCCCAGCCGGCCCTTCCTTTTGGCTCTGGGTGGGCCTTCTAGGCTGAACACGCCACACCACTCCGCCCTGAGCCTGACTGGAGGTCTCCCCAAGGATGCGGTGGGGGTGGGGGTGAGAGCGCAGGACTCAAGCAGGGCCTGGGAGACGCTGGTGCTTCCCTGCTCTGACCTGCAGGCTGGCTGGCTCTCCTCTTATCACTCCCAGTCCACACACCCCACCCCCCGCCAGTCACTGTCCCTCAGCCTCATCTGCCTCACAACTCTTACTGTTGCAAGAATGGCATTGTAAAGGCACTGTGGGGACCCATGGGGGAGACAATGGGATATAAATAAATAACAGCTGGAAAGATTTTAACACAGAACAATCTTTTTTGCCTCCTCCGATCCCATCCCGAAGAAGCCGGCTGCTCCAGCACAGCCGCTCCCTGCAGGCAGACCCCGAGGGCAGGGAAGCCAGCCGGATTGGGCCCTCTGGAAGAGAAGCAGCTGTCCTCAGCAGCTACCCACCAGGGCACTGGCCCGCTGCTCTCTCCCCCGTTGATGGCAAGCATTGACCCCGGGACACCCACACCAAAGTTGCTGGGTCCAACTCAGAAAGATGAGCCCACATGGCAACCAAATAAATATCTGGGGACTTTGGGGGTGGAGCCAGAGAAGGCATTTAAAGGGACCACACTCCTTTAAAATGCCTTCTCTTTATTGGAAAAAATGGCTTTGGGGGCTTGTAGAACTGGGCCCCCTGGTTCAATGTTTTTGAAATATTGGGGGGGGGTGCTTGGGAGAGGCACCAGATGCTATGCTGAAGATGTGGTGCCTCCACTCCAAAGAAAGAGCTCCCTCAAAGCCCCGGAGACCTACAGGTCCATTCTCCATTGTACCCGCTGGGAACCAGTCTCCATAGGACATTTCCTCTCCTCCCCCCTTTCTGATCACTCTGAAGTGGGGGGAGGGGATCGGCAACCCTACTTGCAGCACCCTGTTTGCTGGAGGCAGTCCCTCTGAAGGCTCCTCCCATTCATTTAGTGCCCGAGAAACCGGCCCGCAGATCTGGAGACCAGCCTGAAAGGATACGACAAAGGTCAACGGTCACCTGTCCCTGGTCGAGCAGCTGGAAGACGAGGCTCCCCGCAGTGTCCTGCCTGGCCACCACAGCGTGGGCGGGGACACGGGCCAAGTGGCACCTCCGCCACTCCGTCACTGCTGCCCTGGAGCCATCCCGGCAGAGGAGCTGGAAGTCCCCCGGCTGAAGCGTCTGAGCCCATGAGGGAGGAGCGGGGCCTGCAACCAGGAGCAGAAGGGAGCTCAGGGCCGGAGGAGGAGCTCCCAGCAGGCTACAGACAGCTACACCTGAAGCCTTTCCTGTCCCTCCCTCTCCTCAGCAATGGGCCAGGGCAATTGGTGCATTTTGCACGGCAGCAGTACGATCAGCTCCCAGCCAGAGACAGACTCACCAAGTATGGCGTCCGTGACGGTGCTGTGCTTCACAAAGGCAACCTCTCCTGCCTCTTCCACCAGACACCTGCAGGAAATCAAGCCCTGCAGTCACGCCAACCCCCTCCCGGAGCCAGCCAGCACAGCTGTGAAGCCACCGTGGCCATAGCCAGCAGTCCCTTTGCCTGCTTTCAGGAGCAGCCGGCAGGTCTGCAGTGCACAGGATCCGTTTCCAGGAGGGGCTTGTGGGCCACCAGCCGGGGCAACTGCACACGCCCCCCCTCACTTTCCAGGCAAGGAGTTCAGGAACATCTCTGAAGTCCTGCATGACCCCTGCCAGGTGACACCCTTTCGCTCCCGCCATCTGGAGCAAGTGCAGTGGAAACGGTGACAGCCTGGTGCCCTTCTGATGACATGTCCCCCCACCCGACATACCGGAAGGCTCCGAGGTAGTCGTAGTAGAGCTCCCGGGGGCTGGGCTCACATCTCCATTGTCCTGCTCCATCTCCTTTGCAGAGCTCGCAGAGGGAGGGGGGGTACCTGCCCCCACTGGCTCCAGGGACGCAGCTGGCACTGAAATACTCCCCGACAGCTGGAAGGGAAGGGAAGACTGGAGTGGCACACCTCCTCTGGGCGTCTCCTTGCAGGAAAGCAGCAACCACTCTGCTGGATCCATCTCAACGAAGGGACCTCCCCTCTCTTCTGCTGGGCAGGAGCTCCCCACTCCAAGCCTGTGCCTGGGGGCCAGCCAAGAAGCCACCCTGGGCAGGGGTCCTCCCCACGGCTGTGCTCCATCTCTCTCTCTCTCACACACACACACACAGCTGCTCACGGCCTGGACAGGGCTCATGCTAGGGAAAGAGACAGGAGCCTCTTCACCTGGGTGATTCCACTCGCAAAGCAAGCAGCCCTGGTCGGTGGGAATTCTCGCTCGGTGCCTGAGCTGCCCCCCCACCCCCACCCTGCACGAGTGCAAGAGCTGCCCTGGCCTTTGGTCTTCGCAGTGTGGAGAAATGAACGCACTTCAAGGCCCCTGAAATACAGAGTTCTTGTTCTTTGAATGAGTGGAGCCTTAATATTCCCGCCCCCCCCCCCCCTGACTGCTTAATGTCCTCCAACCATGAAACAAAATGACGGCCTCCAGCCCAGTCACTCAGAGCTCTGGGCTGAGAGGAAAGCCGCTTCCCACAGGACAGCCGACACTCACCTTCTGGCACCTGGCAGCCCATCAGTGCCATGCGGCCGCTGTCCACAAGGAAGCCCACGGGGACGTTCCATCCCACAGTCCGGTTGATGCCCGTGTGGCACGTCCTGGCCCCTCTCAGGCTGTTGATGGTCAAGGTGGAGTTAGCTCTCACCACGGCCACGGCGTAGTAGGAGGTGCCGAGATCTGGGGGGAGGGGAGAGAAGCCGGTGAAGGCGACTCCTCTGCATTCCAGCCCAACCCTTGGAGGGCTGCCCAGCTTCTCAGTGGGGATTAGGGTTGCCAAGTCCAATTTAAGAAATATCTGGGGACTTTGGGGGTGGAGCCAGGAGACTTTGGGGGTGGAGCCAGGAGACATTAGGGGTGGAGCCAAGATTAAAGCTGTGACAAGCATAATTGAACTCCACAGGGAGTTCTGGCCGTCACATTTAAAGGGATGGCACACCTTTTCAATGCCTTCCTTCCATAGGAAATAATGAAGGATAGGGGTACCTTCTTTTGTGGCTCATAGAACTAAACCCCCTGGTCCAATCATTTTGAAAATTGGGGGATATTTTGGGGAGGAGCACTAGATGCTGCACTGAAAATTTGGTGCCTCTACCTCAAAAAACAGCCCCCCCCCCAGAGCCCCAGATACCCGCGGATCAATTCTCTATGATTTTCTATGGGAGTAAATCTCCACAGGGAATAACAGAGTTCCCAGCAGACATTTCCCTCCCCTCCCCCCGCTTTCTGACGACCCTGAAGCTGGAGGAGGGCCTCCAAACTGGGGGATCCCCTGCCCCCACCTGGGGATTGGCAACCCTAGAGAAGATAAAGGAAACGGTGAGCCCCTCTGAGTCTCTGATTCGGAGAGAAGGGCAGGGTGTAAATCTGCAGTCTTCTTCTTCTACACTAGTCTTCCCTCCGCAGTCTGGGGCAGCTTTCAATGCTTCTTAGCCCCCCATCCCCACAATGCTGTGCCCTTCTTTTTTTTTTCTTCTGACAAAAGTAATTTTTAGTAGATTCAGATTGTATTCTCTTGTATTACATATCACAGTGTGCCACACATTTGTATTTAGGTCCCATTAATATGCAAAAAAAATATACTCAGTCTTCTAGATGCCAGAAAGGGGGAGTGGGAGGAGGCAAGTGTCATCTACTTCTGCACCCCTTCCCTCTCTCCGCCTTGCAGCTGTAAGCACCAGGGTGAAGATCTGGGTAAGAGTCCAGGAGCAGAGTTTGAGAGAACTAGGTTTGAATTCCCACTCCTGCCCTGAAAGCTCACTTGGGCCAGACACACACTTTCTGTGTAACCTCCCTCACAAGGCTGTTGTGAGAAAAAAATGAGGAGAGAATGATGGAAGCTGCCTTGGATCCTTACTGGGGAGAGCATAGGCTATTAATGAATTAAATAAATTAATATATTCTGAACCCTCCCCCAAAAACACTGCCATCCTACACAGAGTTCCCCCCTTCTCGATCCATTGAAATCCATACAACTCTGTTTTATGCACTGAAAGGTGCCTAAATAGAAATGTGACAGTCAACTTTGTGGTGATTTGAGGGACCCTGAAAGATATGGATAGATAATCATGGATAATGCCAGCTCCAGGTTGGGAAACTCCTGGAGATTTGGGGATGGAGCCTGAGGAGGAAGGAACCTTAGCAGGGTACAGCGCCACAGAGTCCACCCTCCAAAGCAGCCATCCTCCCAAGGGGAAACTGATCTCTGTCATTCAGGGGAGCCTTGAGTCCTACCTTGGGGCTGGCATGCCAAGCCAAAAGCACCCTCCTTATGTTTCCTCCCTCCCTCCTCTCCCCCAAGATTATTTGCAGCCCAATCGATGTTAAGCAAAGAGGTTAAAACCTCAGCTGGGATTCCACTCTCTCTGACACTGAAGGGAGGCTTTGCTTCAGGAGCTGAAAGCTCCTTGAAACCAAATTAGCTAACTCCTCCATCACTTTCTTTCGGAAGATAAGCAGGCCATTTTTAAAGAGTTTATTTTTTAAAAGAAAAGAAAAGAAAACAAGTGCAACTTTGAAAAGGGAATTTAGGGAAGACTTTTTTTTAAAAAAAGCCATCCTTGAAAAGCAGCATGGTGGCTTGTTAGAAAACGGCAGAATGAACTTTTTGCAAACCTTTCTTTGCTCTCTCTCCCTCTCCCCTCCTCCGCTAGCAGGTGACCATCACACGGGCCAGGAAGGTGCAAAGGATGAGGAGACGGGGGAAGGCTGGGAGGGAAACAACTGTGCCCGGGAGATAGCAAAAGTGGGGGTGACAAAAAGCAGGAAGCAGTGAAGGAAGAGGAGAGGGGGAAGGCTGGCAGGGAAACAACGTGCCCACGAAAAAGCCAGAAAGGGGTGGGGGTGGGGGGCGACAGAAAGCAAGAAGGTGCAAAGAAAGAGGAGACGGGGGAAGGCTGGGAGGGAAACAACTGTGCCCGGGAGATAGCAAAAGTGGGGGCGACAGAAAGCAAGAAGGTGCAAAGAAAGAGGAGACGGGGAAGGCTGGGAGGGAAACAACTGTGCCCGGGAGAAAGCAAAAGTGGGGGTGACAAAAAGCAGGAAGCAGTGAAGGAAGAGGAGAGGGGGAAGGCTGGCAGGAAAACAACGTGCCCACGAAAAAGCCAGAAAGGGGTGGGGGTGGGGGGCGACAGAAAGCAAGAAGGTGCAAAGAAAGAGGAGACGGGGGAAGGCTGGGAGGGAAACAACTGTGCCCGGGAGAAAGCAAAAGTGGGGGTGACAAAAAGCAGGAAGGAGTGAAGGAAGAGGAGATGGGGAAAGGCTGGCAGGGAAAGAGTATCTCTGTTTGAGAGATTGGCGCCCCCCCCGCCTCCCCCCCCCCGCTTCTGGATTTTTGGAGAGCGGGGGAGGAGGCTGCTAATTCGAGGGTCCCCCGCCAAGGCGGGGGGGTTGGGAAGTCTAGTGGGGATGCGGGACTCCCAACAGCACCCGTTCTAGTCTATATTGACAGCTGGGTGCAGCGGCTGAAGCAGGGCCCTCCTCCTGTGGCTCTACAGCCAAAGGTGGGTCAGCACAGAACCACAAAGTACTCTTGAAACCAGAAGAGCTCAGGTGCCCCCGTGGGACAGGAGGAGGGATGCTGGAATGATGGGCAGGATGTGAAGGTGAAGGTGATGGCAAGCAAAGATTGCTTTACAGAGGGGGGGAGGATGAGCAGCTGCCAGATCCCCAAGGGCACAGGTTGATGCTGCCAGTGCACTGAAAGCCTTTCCTGGGGCATCTTCCTTGCTGGTGGTGAGGCCTCCTCCTCGGATGTGCCATTCCCTGATTCAAAGCCTTGCAGCAGTCTGGGCTGGGGCTGCATGAACTCTAGGGATTATTAGTGACTGTCGCAAGCAGGGGACCAGGCCTCTGCTGCCTGCCCCCCCTCTGGCACGGATCTGTCTGGGAGGGCCCAGAGCACCCACCCCACCCCTGTCTTCCTTTCCAGCAAAGGCCAAAGAGGCCCGCAGACCCAGGCAGTGTAACAACAATAAGTTTATTGTAAGTGCTCAAGAACAAACAAATGGGTTTTAATTAATTAGTTCAGAGGTGAATACGGAAAGAGCAGTAAAGGCGGTACAAAGAGAAATAAAAGCCCTGACATGACTAGTTACATGTTCCCTTCTTTCTGATTCCAACTCACCCCTCTTTGGATGAGGGAACCCTCCTGACTGCAGCCTTCTCTCCAGTCCAGCCTTTCCAGCTTGGCCTTTCCAGTTTTAATTAAGTAGTGATTGGTTTTAATATGTTAATTTAATGTTTTTATTTACTGTATTGTTTATTTACGAATGCTGTTAGCCGCCCTGAGCCTGCTTTGGCGGGGGAGGGCGGGATACAAATAAAATTTTACTTACTTACTTACTTTCATTTCCTTCCTTCCAGTTCCCACCCCGTTGGTCCTCACTGGGTAAGTTTTCCCTCCAGGACTTCTGCCCACCCAGTCAGAGGGACAGAAGGAATCCTGGGAAATGTAGGCCTGGTTGCTACTCTAACACAGGCTTCTCTGGAGCCTGTAGGCCACATTAGGCCTAGGATCATGATGATGACAATTATCTATAACGTTGTATAGATTTCAATTACAACAGGGGGATTTCTTATACTGGTTCTGTGTTGGTCTCTTGCTCCGAATTCCAACACAGTTGAGCCCCTTGATGCTACAGGGCATCTGAGCCAAAGGATAAGCTGTTGGGCTCAGATCTGAGGGACCCAGGCTCAAGCCCCACCTCCCCCCCCCCCCCCCCCGAGCCATGGGATTTGCTGGGCAACTTGGGCCAGACACCGTCTTTCAGCCTGACCCACCTCACAGTGTTGTTGGGAGAGTGAGAGGGAGGAGGAGTCTGAGGCCCCCCAGGCTCTTTGCAGGAGGTGGGGGGAAGACCAAGAGAGAACTAAACAGCAGGCCCACAAAGCCGCCTTCTTGTTCCAAGCCTGCCCTGTGAGCTCCAGTGTGTAACACAAGCAGGCATTTCCCGGGAGCTTGCTGGGATGTGGCAACTGGACAGCTCCATGTTTGCTCTTTGGGGCTCCTCCCTCCCCTCCCCTCCCCTGCTTCCTAGAATCATAGAGTTGGAAGGGACCCCCAGGGTCATCTAGTCCAACCCCCTGCACCATGCAGGAAACTCACAAACACCTTCCCCTAAATTCACGGGATCCACATTGCTGTCAGGTGGCCATCTAGCCTCTGCTTTAAAAGGAAGGAGAGCCCACTGACAGCACTTCAAGTCCTTGAAGATGGTGATCCTATCACCTCTCTCAGCCGCCTCCTCTCCAGGCTAAACATGCCCAGCTCCTGCAATCTTTCCTCATAGGACTTGGTCTCCAGATCAAAACAATTCCACACCATCCTCTATAGGACAGCCCTTCAAGTACTTGAAGAGGGTGATCACATCACCTCTCAGCCGCCTCCTTTCCAGGCTAAACATCCCCAGCTCCTGCAATCTTTCCTCATAGGACTTGGTCTCCAAACCAAAACAATTCCACACCATCCTCTAGAGGACAGCCCTTCAAGGACTTGAAGATGGTGATCACATCACCTCTCAGCCACCTCCTCTCCAGGCTAAACATGCCCAGCTCCTTCAAGCTTTCTTCATAGGACTTGGTCTCCAGACCCCTCACCATTTTCGTCGCCCTCCTCCGGACCCGTTCCAGCTTGTCTATATCCTCCTTAAAATGTGGTGCCCAAAACTGAACACAAGACTCCAGGTGAGGTCTTACCAGAGCAGAGTAAAGCGACACCATCACATCATGTGATCTGGACACCTTCCTTCCTTCCTTCCTTCCTTCCTTCCTTCCTTCCTTCCTTCCTTCCTTCCTTCCTTCCTTCCTTCCTTCCTTCCTTCCTTCCTCCCTTCCTTCCCCCCTTCCTCCTGCCTTGGTAGGCCCAGAGATCCCAAATAAAGGGAGCCCAAAGGAAGCCTTGGTTGGTTGGTCAGTGTGAGCTCCCACAGTTTTACAGAGCAGACCGATAGGCATGCAGGATAGAAGCTCTTGCAAGAGGCCAACCTGAGGAGGCATCACAACAGGGTCCGTCATCCTGCCAGACGTCTCAGAGGTGACACAGCCATTAACCGGGAGAGCTTTATCAGAAAAGCTATGCAGAACAGAAAGCGTCCCAGACTGCAGAGAGCTGTTCTAGAGAATCCCCAGGAGAAAGGTTTATTTGCAACTTATTCATTCCCCTTCTTTCACCCTAAGGCCCCAAGGCAGCTCAAAAGGCACTAAGAAGCAAAGCTGAAACACTCCTTTCAGATAGCAAAAGCAGTCAGAGAGTGAGAAACTGCCTGGAGAGGTCAGTGAAGCTCCGTCTTTTGGCCACAGCCGGGCGCAGAGTCCACAGCAGGCACCTCAGGAGAGAGAGCACAGAGCTCTAGCCTGCTGCAGGGATCCTCCAAGGTGCCAAGGCCCCCTTGGCTGCTGCTGCCACCCGGCTGCTCTGGCAAAGCCCACTGTTGCCACCACCAGTGGCCACTTCTTGCATGGAAGTATCTCCCCTGGAAGTGTCTGCGGGGGGAGGGGGTAGCCCAGCTGCAGCAGGTGACACCTCCCCCATGAACTTGGGAAAGCCCCTTCCTGGTTCCTTCTGTCCCTCACCCAGCAGGGGGATTGTGAGGGTGACCACAGAGAGTGTCCACATTGGTTGCTGTAGATCTTCCGGGCTGTGTGGCTGTGGTCTTGGCATTGTGAGACCGGAGACTGTGCCTGGCATCCTCAGAGGTCAAACCCAGAAAACTGGAGTTCTCTCTGGGTCAAAGGGTCCACATTGCAAGCAGGAGTCACTTGTTGGTGTCTCCCTTATCTACACAAGCGCTGTCAGCACCAGTATCATTGAGGCAGATGATTTGGACAGGGAGGAAGGCCCTTTACCTTGGCCGTATGCTTCGCCCACCACTGGCTTCAGATTGTACTCCTTCCCAGCCTGGTAAATGGTGCCGCCATCCAGAGTTACAGCATCTGCCAAGCTTGCCTGTGTGCAAAAGAGGAGGAGGGTGTTAAGGACAAAGGGCTAAGGTGCTTTGGCATCCCACAACCACGGACCCCAACAACAATTAGAATCCTAGAGTTGGAAGATTCCTCCAGGATCATCTAGTTCAACCCCCTGCACAGTGCAGGAAACCCTCAAACACCTCCCCCCAAATTCACACGATCTTCGTTGCTGTCACATGACCATCCAGCCTCTGTTTAAAAACCTCCAAGGAAGAAGAGCCCACCACCTCCCAAGGAGGAAGCCTGTTCCACTGAGGAACCATTCTAATGGTCAGGAAGTTCATAGAATCCTAGAGTTGGAAGGGACCTCCAGGGTCATCTAGCCCAACCCCCTGCACAATGCAGGAAACTCACAAGCCCCTCCCCCTAAATTCACAGGATCTTCATTGCTGTCAGATGGCCATCTAGCCTCTGATTAAAAACCTCCAAGGAAGGAGAGCCCACCACCTCCCAAGGAGGAAGCCTGTTCCACTGAGGAACCACTCTAATGGTCAGGAAGTTCATAGAATCCTAGAGTTGGAAGGGACCTCCAGGGTCATCTAGCCCAACCCCCGGCACAAGGCAGGAAACTCACAAACCCCTCCCCCTAAATTCACAGGATCTTCATTGCTGTCAGATGGCCATCTAGCCTCTGCTGAAAAACCTCCAAGGAAGGAGAGCCCACCACCTCCCGAGGAGGAAGCCTGTTCCACTGAGGAACCGCTCTAAAGGTCAGGAAGTTCTTCCAAATGTTGAGCCGGAAACTCTTCTGATTTAATTTCAACCAGTTGGTTCTGGTCCTACCTTCCGGGGCCACAGAAAACAGCACCAGAACCAATGGGTTGAAATATATATGTATTGGATAGAATTACAGGGACAGACTGTGTCTCAGAGGCCTGGGCAGTTGAGTGCCCCCCAGCCAATCTCTTTCTGGCCACCCACAAAGGCGTGGCAAGAGCTCCCTGAGCCTGCTGTGGTCAGCAGCCATGGTCAAGCATCTCCCGCCCGCCTGGAGGAGTGCGTTGGCCGTGGCCAGCCCTGCCCCACGGAGACCAGACTGAAAGGGGAGGGCTGCTCTTCCCCAGCTCTGCCTGCTGGACTTTGGGGGTGTGGCAGCAATCTCTGTCTGGGGCATGGTGGGGGGGTGGGCCTTGACTACCTGTAGGAATCCCACCTCCCTCTCCAGGAACCCTGATGTGTGTGGGGGGGGTCACTGCTGTTGAGGGTACATGTCGGATCTGGGCTGCTGGGTCAGGCTGGGGGTTCTGCCAGTGTCTTGCCTGCCCTGCCCCTCCAGCCTCCCTGCCTGGCCCGAGTAAGTTGGCAACGAACTCTGTTGCATTCTCTGCAGTCCTTCGGTTGGGGCTCTTTCCCATCCATGCTGGGGCTTCTAGCTGGTAATAGGAACGAAACCCCCAGGAGAATACAGTGTCGAAAAACAACCCTAAGCACTGTGTATAATACAACTGTAATAAAGATTATCACAAACTATAGACTCTTATTATTAATGATTTCAATAAGTCTTATAACGATCAAGCATACGATAAAGTCAGTGGCCACCTGCTCATCCAATTGGTAACAATCCACAATGATAGCAAGCGAAAACATCTATCCAGTAGGCAAGTGACAACATGCCAATTGAGAATTATAAGACAGTGCAAAAGGATTTCATTGAGCCGTTGGTTCCAATGATAACATGGGAAACAAGAACAATCAGGAAGAAGATATAGGAAACATGCCTAAAGTCCAGACTCATGTTATCTTCGGCTACTGACTGTGGTGGATGCTCTTGAGCCCTTCGAGACAGACCTTGGGAACAGTTTTTGGCGTCTTTGGGACTCTGAGGACTGTACTGTTGAGTATTTTCATTTGTGTCAACGGCCACATTGAGAGAAGGCTGTGACTGACTGTATGAGCTGGTGGCCACTGACTTCATTGTATGTTTGATTGTTTCTTATAAAAAGACTGAAATAATTAATTAAAAAGTTGCTATCATTTTTAAACATCTTTATTACAATTGTATTATATACAATGCTTGGGGCTTCCAACTGGTACAGGCGAGGGCTTCATGGTCACCATTTGTTTGTCCATTTAATATATTTATATTGTGTGCTTTATCTCTTTAGATGAAAGATGGTTAACAGAGAGGCGGCAGATTGCAAAGACACAAGAATAGCACATTAGCAAGTTAAAACAACACACAGGTGTAAAACAAGTGGAGTGCCTCAAAGATCTGTCCTGGGACCTGTTTTGTTCAACATTTTTATAAATGATGTGGATAAAGGAATAATGGGAATGCTTATTAAATTTGCAGATACTAAATTGGGAGGGGTTGCAAACACATAAGAGTTTTCCTGGAAATACCTAGAGAGGCCGACGTTCGTCATCACCAGTGCAATGAGGTCACTTCCGGGTGACGTCAATGCGTTGTGCGCTCAAAAGTCCCCCGCAGAGGAGCAGAGGGGATTTGGCAACCCTCGTATCAACAGAAGTCTAGTGTGCAGATCACGTGAATACTCTGCTCTGGAGAGGCATCCCCTCAAGTACTGTCTTCAGTTTAAGAAAGAGAGAAGCTCTAGAGGAGGGCAGGTTGAAGGCAGGAGGAAAGCTTGAAGGAGCTGGGCACGTTTAGCCTGGAGAGGAGACAACTGAGAGCTGATAGGATCCCATCTTCAAGTACTTGAAAGGCTGCCATATTCAGAATGGTGCAGAATTGTTTTCTGTTGCCCTAAAAGGTTGGGCCAGAACCAACGGGTTGAAATTGAATCAGAAGAGTTTCTGGCTCAGCATCAGGAGAAACTTTCTGACAGTTGGAGCAGTTCCTCAGTGGAACAGGCTTGCTCTTGGGGAGGTGGTGGGCTCTCCTTCCTTGGAGGTTTTTCAACAGAGGCTAGATGGCCATCTGACAGCAATGAAGATCCTGTGAATTTAGGGGGAGGTTTTTGTGAGTTTAGAGGGGTTCCTCAGTGGAACAGGCTTGCTCTTGGGGAGGTGGTGGGCTCTCCTTCCTTGGAGGTTTTTCAACAGAGGCAAGATGGCCATGTGACAGCAATGAGGATCCTGTGAATTTAGGCAGATCATGAGAAGGCTGGCAGTAAGGATTACATCAGTGCTTAGTTCTCTTTCGGACATGCCCAGGGTCACTTTGGGACTCTTCGGAGTGGAGGGCAGGATATAAATCCAATATCTTCTTCTTCTTGGGGTCAATCAGCAATTTGGCAAGGGATCCTGGAGGCCTTTGGCATCTTCTGGGCATGAAGCAGGGGTCACTGGGGATGTATGTGCGGGGGGGAGGTGTTTGTGGATTTCTTGCATTGTGCAGGGGGTTGGACTAGATGACCCTGGAGGTCCCTTCAGATTCTATGCAGGCTTAAAATGCAGCTAGATCTGTCAAAACAGTTTACCTTCATAAGAACATAATAGAAACCATGTTGGATCAGATCAGTGGCCCATCCAGTCCAACACTGTCACACAGTGGCCAAAAAAACCCCAGGTGCCATCAGGAGGTCTACCAGTGGGGCCAGGACACTAGAAGCCCTCCCACTGTGCCCCCCCCCCCCAAGCACCAAGAATACAGAGCATCACTGCCCCAGACAGAGAGTTCCAACAATAAACTGTGGCTAATAGCCACTGATGGACCACTGTTCTATATGTTTCTTCAATTCTCTCTTGAAGTTGTCTATGCTGGCAGCCACCACCCCCTCCTGTGGCAGTGAATTCCACGTGTTAACCACCCTTTGGGTGAAGAGGTACTTCCTTTTATCCATTCTAACCCGTTCAGCAATTTCACTGAGTGCCTGTGAGTTCTCATATTGTGAGAAAGGGAGAAAAGTCATTCTTTCTCTATCTTCTCCATCCCAGGCATAATCTTGTAAACCTCTATCATGTCACCCCGCAGTTGACGTTTCTCCAAGCTAAAGAGGCCCAAGTGCTTTAATCTTTCTTCATAGGGAAAGTGTTCTCACCCTTTAATCCTTCTAGTTGCCCTTTTCTGGACTTTTTCTCAATGCTATAATAACTTTTTTTTGGTATAGTGACCATAATTGAAGACAATACTCCAAATGAGGCCGCACCATCGATTTAGACAGGGGCACGATGATCCTTCCGCTACACACCCTCTTGAATAAGGCCTCCAAGGCCCTGCTGGTCCATCTCGCCCAGCATCCTTCCGCAGAGCAATCAACACAGAGAGCACAGAGAGGCCAAGGCCTCCCCCCCCCCATGCTCCCCTCCCAGCACGAGGTTTCAGGCTTCTTTGCTGCCTTTCAACATGGAGGTTGTCCTTGGTCACGTTTCAAGTTCTTAATGTTCCTTCCAGCAATTTCCACTCCACCTTCTTCTAAACCTAATCCAGCTGTCCTGATGACGTGTTCTGCAGATAGACTGAAGAGACCATTCATAGAGCTGCTGTAGGTTGGAAGTGACATTTCACACACACACACACATGGGCTAAAAGCCCCTCTGCTTGTGTCTCTGGCCACACTCAGGCTTCCAAGACAGCAAGGAGAGGCAGGGAAACAGAAACCTCGACTTCATTCACCCACCCGTAGCTGACTTATCATCATAGAGTGTTTCTTTTCCTTTGTCGGTCGAAGGGCCAGAGATAAACTTGAAGAAGAAGATGATATTGGATTTATATCCCGCCCTCCATTCCGAAGAGTCTCAGAGCGGCTCACAATCTCCTTTCCCTTCCTCCCCCACAACAGACACCCTGTGAGGTGGGTGGGGCTGGAGAGGGCTCTCACAGCAGCTGCCCTTTCAAGGAAAACCTCTGCCAGAGCTATGGCTGACCCAAGAAGGCCATTCCAGCAGCTGCAAGTGGAGGAGTGGGGAATCAAACCCGGTTCTCCCAGATAAGAGTCCGCACACTTAACCACTACACCAAACTGGCTCAACTACACTTGAGCAGGTGAATGAATGACCCGCTCAGAGAACTGCAGCCCAGGGGCTGGCCTTTGCGTGTGGAGCTGAATCAAAAGTGAATCTTCTGGTGCCTTGAATCTTTGCCGCGTCAGCAAATGGGATCCACGAGAGATGCCAACTTAGTCAGGAGGAGGGAGGCACCACTGTCCAGGACAGGGGTGGCCAAGGGTAGCTCTCCAGATGTTTTTGCCTACAACTCCCATCAGCCCCAACCAGCCTGGCTGATGGCTGGGGCTGATGGGAGTTGTAGGCAAAAAACTTCTGGAGAGCTACCCTTGGCCACCCCTGGTCCAGGAGGCTGCAGAATGCTGGCTCCTTGTGCCCTTGACCGATGGCACCCGGGGTGGGGACTGTGCTGCCCTTTGCTCCTCCTTATCAGGGAGAGAGAGAGAGGCAGGTCACTCGACACACTGAAGAGCCCTTCCCCGAGTGGAGCCCTCCCTCCCTCCCATCACGCTTGCTCCAAGGACAGAGTCCAGAGCCCAGGAACACAGGGCGGGTGTGGTGTGGCGTGGCCTGGCCTGGTGTGACTTATCTTAGAGAGCCAACACAGGAAGAGGGGGAGAGGGCAGGAGGCAGGAGAGGGCTGGGTCAGTCAGAAAGGCCCTACTGGGGCTGAAGTGGAGAAAAGAAGTGGGAAGACCCCCCACTCTGCAGTAGGGTTGCCAATTCAAGAAATATCTGGGGACTTTGGGGGTGGATCCAGGAGACATTGGGGGGGGAGCCAGGAGCAAGAGTGTGACAAGCATAAATGAACACCAAGGGAGTTCTGGCCATCACGTTTAAAGGGACGGCACACCTTTTCATTTCCTTCCTTCCATAGGAAATAATGAAGGATAGGGGCACCTTCTTTTGGAGCTCATAGAATTGGACCCCCTGGTCCAATCTTTTTGAAACTTGGGGGATATTTTGGGGAGAGGCACTAGATGCTCTACTGAAAATTTGGTGCCTCTACCCCAAAAAACAGCCCCCCCCAGAGCCCCAGATACCTGTGGATCAATTCTCCACAATTTTCTATGGGAATAAATCTTTATAGAGAATAATAGAGTTCCTAGCAGACACTTTCCTCCCCTCCCCCCACTTTCTGACAACCCTGAAGTGGGGGGAGGGTCTCCATACTGGGGGATCCCTTCCCCACCTGGGGATTGGCAACCCTACTCTGCAGCCTCCTGAGCAACCCTCAGCAGTGTGGCTCTGCCCGGGCCCTCTTGGGCTGAGGACATTTCCCAGCCAGAACTCCCTCCTTGGTCCAGTGGAGAGAGAAGGGCCTTGGCCAAGGCCACAGCCATGGCACCTTACAGAGGCTCCTGCCCAGCTCAGGAGAAAAAGAGTCAGCAGCCGCCTGCTTCACAAACCCTTTCCATACATCCCTGGAGAGCTGCAGAGAGAGCACCATGAGGGAAGGCAACCGGTTTTGATTAAGCTGAGCTGAATTTAATACTACTCCACTCCCCCCCCCCCAATGAAGGTGTTGTGGGCAATGACGGGGGTGCATGCCAGGTTTTGCTAAGAGAGGGAACATTTTGGACGTATAAACTGGGCCCCCTGGCCCCCATGGGATGGAAGGGCAACGTAGATTTCTCTCACTTCTTGTGAAGCAGCTCCTAACCCCGGAAGGACATTCCAGATGCGGCAGTAGAGAATGTGGGGCATGACCCCCCCCAAGCTTTGCAAGGCAGGGAATTCAAGATCCACACACACACACACACACCCGCCAATCCCAGTTGAGGTGAGCCAAACTTTCATTTGAGATTCAGAGCTTTTTTAAGCTTTGTCAAGACTTGTGGCTGGATTTGATAAACTTTATAAAGGAAGATCAAGCAGGGTTTCTTCCCAAAAGACAAATAAGAGACAATATTAGAACTGTTGTAAATATTGTAGAATATTATGAAAAACATCCAGAAAAAGAAGTAGCATTATTCTTTGCAGATGCAGAGAAAGCATTTGATAATTTAAACTGGGACTTTATGTTTGCAGTAATGGAAAAAATGGAGCTGGGTGAAAACTTTATAAGAATGATAAAATCAATATATTCTGAACAAAGTGCAAGGTTGTGTATAAGCACAGATCTAACAGAAGATATGAAAATTAGCAAAGGTACTAGACAAGGCTGTCCGCTTTCACCATTGATGTTTATAATGACTCTTGAAATATTACTGATGCAGATCCAAGAAGAAAAAGAAATAGAAGGATTAAGAATAAAAGGATTTGCTTAAAAATATAGAGCTTTTGCTGATGATATAAAGTTTATAAATGAAAACCCCATACAAGTTACACCTTTGCTGCTAGCTAAAATACAAGAGTATGGGGAGTTGGCGGGACTTTGTATTAATAGAGAAAAATCAAAAATTCTGTGTAAAAATATGCGGATGAACAAGCAACAAGAATTACAGAGATTAACGGGTTGTGAAGTCACCTCTAAGGTAAAATACCTAGGGGTGGAGATAACAAGGTGGCAAAATAGAACTGAAAACTGCTGAAGAGTTGAATCATAAATATGATTGGTTTCAAATGCAACAAATAAAGAGCTTGGTGGAGAATGATATTAAAACTGAAGGAATAAGGAAAGAGCAAGCAGAATTGGGAAAAGTTCTGCTTGGAGAAAATGATAAATTAATTTCAAAAGTATATAAATTACTTCTACAATGGTCTACAAAAGATGAAGTAGTGAAATCGCAAATGATGAAATAGGCAATTAATGTAAATAAAGAAATACAGATAGAAACTTGGGAATATTTGTGGAAGAACTCTATGAAACTTTCAACATGTCAAAGTGTTAAAGAAAACTGTTTTAAGATGATGTATAGATGGTATATAACTCCTAAAAACTTGGTAAAGATGAATAATAAGATGCCAGACAGACGTTGGAAATGTAAAAAGCATGAAGGTTCTTTCTACCATATGTGGTGGACTTGTGAAAGAGCTAAAATGTTTTGGCAGATGATCCAGCAAGAAATTTCTAAGATCTTGGGATATGAATTCAAGAAAGTTGCAGAGACTTTTCTGTTGGGATTACAAATGGAAAAATTTCCAAAAGAAGATAGAACTGTAATTTGGTACTTGCTTTCAGCTGCTAGGACATTATATGCGCAGTTGTGGAAGCAAGAAAAAATACCAGAGAAATGGGATTGGATTATAAAAGTTATGACATGGAGTGAAATGGACAAATTAACAAGAATATTAAGAGACTATGATTTAGAAGTTTTTAAGATGGAGTGGAAAAAGTTTAAAAGATATGTAGAAAAAGAGTGGAAAATAAAAGGACATTGGACAATTTTTGATAATGATTAAGTTTAAAAAAAAAGAATATAAATTTTTGTTTTAATAGTTAAGGGTACCTTTAAATATTTGCATTTTAAGTAAATAACACCGGCGGGGGTCAAGTAACGGGGGGAGGGGTGGGTAGAAAGTAATATATGGGGTAGATAAAAGAAGGCGTTTTTTTAAAGATGTAAGATATAGATTTATTACCATATGTTACCAATAAAATTGTTTTAAACACAAAACCCGGATCTCCCAGATAAGGGTCTGTGCACTTCACCACTCCACCCAACTGGCTCTCTGGGAGCCGGAAGCAACAGCAGCCCCAGCGGCATGCCAGGATTCAGGCGCACTGAATGAGACGCAGCTCATGTTGATGGGAGCAGCAGGGGACAGGGGGAGGATGTTCAGAGGCCATGCACCTCGGGATGCCACTGGCTGGAGGGGGCCCTGCCGCCACCACCAGCTCCATGATGGCCATGGTGAGGCATGGGCAGAGCAGAAAGCAAGGGCTCCTGTTCCCCAGGAAAGCCTGCTCAACTGTCTTTGGGCTTTCTGCAAACCCCATTTAAAGGGACTGCAGCCCCCTTCATTGGGGCTTGTCGGGCCACAAACCACAAACCTCCCACAGGAACGGTGTTTTTCTGACTTGTGCCCCTCCCACGTCCCCTGGTCAGGTGGTTGTGGTCTTGAACTATTGCCTGCCCTGACTGCTGTGTTCAAATGGGCGGAATTTAGAAAACCCAAACAAGACAGAAGTGAAGGTGGATCTCTTGAAGGGCGTTGCACTTTTCACTTCTTGGGCTCACATGGGAACGAGCAGGGCTGACAGAGAAGCAAGTGAAAGCAGCAGCAGCAGCAGCAGCAAAAAAGATAAGAGAGTTCTTCCACCTCAGGCCCCTGCCCTGACACAGCTGATCTGGCCAGCAAGCTCCAGGCCACAGAAACATCGACTAGACAGACTCCTGCCATACACTCTAGCTAGGTCTCCTACAGAAGCCACTTCAGAGACGCCACTTAGCGGGAAACGATGCAGCTCAGTTCTTGTCAGAAGCTAAGCAGGCATTCCATTGGCTGGCCCATGCCAAGACAGCTTTGCCCATTTGAGCAGGGCCTTCTGGAAAGAGGCACAATCAACAGCTGCCCACACAGGATCATAGAACAGATTGGGAAGGGACCGCCAGGGTCATCTAGTCCAACCCCCTGCACCAGGCAGGAAAATCACAAGTGGCTCCCCTGGGCTATCCTGCTTCTCATGATCTGCCAAAGTCCACGATGGGCCTTCTCCGTGGTGGCCCTCTATTGGCAGAATGGCCTGCATGACGAGGTTGCTTATTTTAAACACTGAGAAGCTGCCTTTCTCCCTCCTCATCCATCCCACCCACCTTCCTCGCGGCAAAATACCAGAGAAGTTTGGCAAAGTCCCTGCCTCTTCCCCCTTCCTCCTGTCAATCTGATGGGAGCAAGGTCCAATGGGGAATGTGGTGCCCCATAGCTCCTCCCGGACCTTGGAGGGCCTTGGACTCTGGGGGACGCCAACAGCAGGCCTGCATCCCAGCTAAGGACATGTGGGGCTGCCCTACACTTACAGTGTCCCCTGCCCTGCTGCAGACTGGGATCAAGACAGAATGGGCATAATTCAAAGAGGAGAACTTTGTGGGAGAAGAAAGGCCTTTGACGATGTCCAGCACTTCACAGACCATCGAGGGGCTGGGAGGCTGCTGCTCACTGCAGCAGAGCAGTTCAGCTGGATTCCTTTGAGACCAACCAGATCCCCAGGGGAGGAGCCTCAGCAGCCAGATATCCGGGGAGATGTGTTGCGTCTCTGCTGGACTTCAGCCTGGCTGGATGGTCACAGAACACTTGGGCTGACTCACCTGCGGAGGCCAGTTCATCCAGTGGGGCTACAAATCCTGGACATCTGTGCTTGTTTGCTTTGGGAGGCAATTTTGGTCGGGGGGGGGGTGTTTTTATAGCAAAGAACTAAGAAAGAAGCACCTTTTCTTCTAACTGCAGCTCATAACTTACAATTTTACACACCAAAGGCCCCATTATACTTTGCCCATAGCAAAGCTTTGGCAATACATATATTTATTTCACCTTCAATTACTACTCATTTTTTTTCATAGCAATCAGCAGCAGCTTCTTTATTTGAGAATAAAATACCTTAGAAAAACTAAGCAGGATGGAAGGATGTGGAGAAGAGGTGGGGGTGGAGTTGCCAAGTCCGATTCAAGAAATAGCTGGGGACTTTGGGGGGTGGAGCCAGGAGACATTGGGGGCGGAGCCAGGAGCAAGAGTGTGACAAGCATAACTGAACTCCAAAGGGAGTTCTGGCCATCACATTTAAAGGAACCGCACACCTTTTCAATGCCTTCCCTCCATTAGAAATAATGAAGGACAGGGGCACCTTATTTGGGGGCTCATAGAATTGGCCCCCCTGGTCCAATCATTTTGAAACTTGGAGGGTGTTTTGAGGAAAGGCATCAGATGCTGTGCTGCAAATGTGGTGCCTCTACCTCAAAGAACATCCCCCCCAGAGCCCCCGATACCCGCGGATCAATTCCCCATTATTCCCTATGGGAATCATTCTCCATAGGGAATAATAGAGTGCCCAGTAGACATTTCCTTCCCTTCCCCACTTTCTAAAGCTTTCTAAAGCAGGGGGAGGGCCTCCAAACCAGGGAATCCCCTGCCCCCTCCCTCTCTCTCTCCCACGCACACACACTTATTGGGTCTGGTTCCTCCACAACTTTACTTGCTCTGAAAACAAAAGCAAAACAAACGGAGGGTCTGTGCTCTGACAAAACTACTGCTGACCCTTCTCCATGAAGCGCTTCCTGTTTCCTGCTCAACTTTAAAGGCACACATTTTAAAAATGGACTTGTTTGCAGGTTTCTAAACCTGCCAGAGCTCTAGAGGTACATGGTGACTGTGGGGGCGGGGCTTCCCCCTACCGGGCAGCTGGCTGGGGGTGGGGGGAAGCCTGTAAAGCCAGCGGATCCCCCGCTTGGACCTGGGGATTGGGAAGCCTGGGGGGGGGGACGGCAAACGTTCCCTGGAAACCAAAACCCAAGCTCCACCTCTTTTCCTGCCATTCAACCTGTCACTCTGCAGGTCAGCAAACCAGGGACTTACGTTGATCATGGTGGTGCAGTTGCTGGCGGAGCCCCCGTTCACACAGGCCAGCAAGGGGAGGAGGTTGGCCCTAGCAAAGGCCTTGCTCATCTCGCTGCACTTGGTCAGCTCCTGGTCAGAGATGGTGCACCAACGCAGCAGGTTAAGGGCCAGGCCTGGGGAGAGAGAAAGCGCAGTGAGGGGTGAACTCCCAGGGAGGCCTCCTTTGGGGGATCAGGCCCTCGGCAGGGCTCAGGCGCCTTGGAAGGTCTCTCTCTGGCCCACATGGGGCTGCTCTAACTGCCAGACATTCCCTCCTGCCCCCTGGCCTGTGTCCAGGGTGTCCCCAAAGAGCACTTCAGGCCTGCCTCATCCTGTCCCTCCCTCAAACCACCAACTCTGAGCCTGGCAGCTGGAGGGTGGGCTGAGGGTAGCCCCTGGGGCTGGTCAGCAGGGCCCCTTCTGCAGCAGAGGACACAGGCAGGGGCCCAGCTGGCAGAAGTGGGGGCAGCCTGGGAGAACAGGACAGAGCAGGGGCCGTAGCTGACCTTGGCCCAGGAAAGGCGGGGGGGGGGAGGGCCGAATAATGCTTCACAAAGGCGCACACACGCCACAGTGAGTGACAGACTCCCCCTTAGACCCCACAGCCTGCCATCTCCTTGCAATGACATGTGCCTGCCCCACACCCATAGGGGCAGCTGGCTTGACGGTCTTCTGCTTTGCCCTGACTTGTCAGGTGTCTGCTGCACCTTCACAAGAAATATCCAGATGTTGGCTAGGAGAAAGCAGCACGGCCACACATACTCGTGCGAACAGCAGAGTGGGAACTGGGCCCCGGTGGTGTTCACAGGCCTCCTATTGCAGGAGGGGGAAGGCCCATGTGCAAAGCTCTCTTGTGCTCATAATTGCAGCGGAGACAAAATATACCATCTGAACCTCTCAGACCCAGTCATAGAATCACAGAATCAAAAAGCTGAAAGGGATCTCCAGGGTCATCTAGTCCAACCCCCAGCAGAATGCAAGAAACTTACCAACATCTCCCCCCCACACACACACCCAGGGACACCTGCTCCATGCACAGAAGATGGCACCCCCCCCCCCAAACCCTCCAGGATCCCTGGTCAAACTGGGATGAAGGTGAAAGTGAAATGAAAGTGAAGGCAAGACCTCTTCCACCTGCTCACTTTATGGGGGTCAGGAGCTGAAGCTGCAGTTTCACAAAGAGCATTATTGGCAGCATCTGCCCAGATGTGAGCCTGTCTTCCTCACAGAAGATTTCGGTGCCCTCTGAGGAGAGGCAGATGTCTTGCAGCTTCCATTCCCTCCCCCCCCCAACGGATGAGTCTCACATAAGCCAGCAGAGCAGCCAGCAACCTCAGAGACCGCCCCCCCCGGCCCCGGACTGGAATTCAAGGGACAAGTGAGGCTCTTGTATCTGGTAGGGAGGCCGGGACTATGAACGAGGGACCCAGGCCCTGCCTCACGACAGCAGGGAGAGGATTGGGACCCCCTTGGGAGTTATGGTGCCTCCTGTTCTGCTCGACTTGAAGGAATCCAGAAGGCCTCTCCAGACATTCAAGTCCACTCCCCGCCCCCCCCCCCCCCGCCATCCTAGAGCAGCAGAGGCAACGAGTGTCAGCTTGCACCAAAAGAATCAAAGAAAAGCAGGCAACACGAATGAGCACACAACCCAAACACACAGTCATGGAAGGCAACCCCTAAGTCAGGGGTGGCCAAACAGTGGCTCAAAGCCCCCACAGCCCCACTGGCCAGCTTGAAGAAGGCATTTCTCTCTTTAAATAACTTCTCCAAGCCAAGCCAATTGGCAGCTTGAAGAATGCATTTAAAGTTGCTTTCATTACACCTCTCCCTCTCCCACCTATTTGCCTGCCTTCCTTCCCTGTCTTGTGGCTCTCAAACATCTGATGTTCATTCTATGTGGCTCTTACATTAAGCAAGTTTAGGTGGCCCTGCCCAAAATCCAAGGAAAAGAAGGGGCTCTCCTGGCCTTGACCTCACCCACAACTCCAGCAACACGCAGGCAGCAATTTCATATCTGCACGGGCAGCTCCTGCCTGAAGCAAAGAGGAACTATGGCTACTACTGTATTTGGAACCTACCCGCAGGAAAGCAGAAGAGAAGGGCCCAAGCAGGTACAAAGTGCTTCATGGCAGTGCCTTCTCTCTCTCTCTCTCTCGCTCCAGCTGCCAAGGGGAATGACTGTGAGCTCTCTGGCACTGCCTTGGCAAGACCACTCCTTCTCGGCAGCCAGGCTGGCAAAAGAGGCCCTGTCTCCTTGCACGTCTGCCTCCACGTCAGTGGGGAGGGGGGGCAAGCGATTAGTCTCTGTCCACCTTGAAAGGAAACCCAGCCTCCGGAATTTTCCCAGCCAGAACTCCCATTCAGAAGTTGTTGGAAGGAGTCTGGAAGCTGGTTGGCACTTTGGCACCACCTAGTGGTTGAGAGTTACTGGCAAGATCACCGCCCGATGCTCTCAGCCCCAGCTCCAGACTGGCACTATTGTGAACTTTTTAAGGTGCTCCCATAGCATCCAAGCTCCAATCTCTAGTCCTTCGTTTGGGCTTGGACTTGAGACTGAGCGCCAGATGTCAATGCTGTTCAGTGGCCCCATGCCCACCCTCACCCCACTCAACCTGCGCTCCTTGTGCTCCAGGCCTCGGGTGCCCCTGCAGGGTCCCTCTAAAGAGCCTGCAAAACAAGACCAGCAACCCCCTCAACGGACCCACCTACCCCCCCCCCCCCCAGGACCAGAAGAGGGCAAGGCAGGGCAAGAACCAGCTCCCGGAGGAGGTGCGGGCCCTGCGGAACCTCGACCAGTTCCGCAGGGCCTGCAAGACTGCCCTTTTTAGACGCGCCTACAATGATACGGACTGCTGAGTTGCAATGAACGAAGAACCGCCATCTTTAACACCATTTAAACTGGCAGAATCAGCGCCAGAACAGCTATTACTGCCAGATATATATATAATGTAATGTAAATTAAGTATTTTAATTGAATTAACGGGTTTTTATGTGTAATTTTAATTGTTAATCTAATGTTTTACTATCTATGTTAATATATTACTTACTGTTAGCCGCCCTGAGCCGCTTTGCGGGGAGGGCGGGGTAGAAATAAAATTTATTATTATTATTATTATTATTATTATTATTATAAGAGGAGCAGGCCACTTTGGTGCAGCGGTGAAGTGTGTGGACTCTTCTTATCCGGGAGAACTGGGTTGGATTCCCCACTCCTCCACTTGCAGCTGCTGGAAAGGCCTTGGGTCAGACAGCGTTCTTGTAGGAGTTGTACTTGAAAGGGCAGCCTCTGGGAGAGCTCTCTCAGCCCCACCCACCTCACAGGGTGTCTGTTGTGGGGGAGGAAGGGAAAGGAGATTGTAGGCCGCTCTGAGACTCTATCCTAGAAAGGGCAGCCTATGGGAGAGCTCCCTCAGCCCCACCCTCCTCACAGGGTGTCTGTTGTGGGGGAGGAAGGGAAAGGAGATTGTAGGCCGCTCTGAGACTCTGTCCTTGAAAGGGCAGCTGCCGTGAGAGCCCTCTCCAGCCCCACCCACCTCACAGGGTGTCTGTTGTGGGGGAGGAAGGGAAAGGAGATTGTGAGACACTCTGAGACTCTGTCCTTGAAAGGCAGCTGCCGTGAGAGCCCTCTCAGCCCCACCCACCTCACAGGATGTCTGTTGTGGGGGGAGAAGATATAGGAGATTGTAGGCTGCTCTGAGACTCTGTCCTTGAAAGGGCAGCTGCTGTGAGAGCTCTCTCAGCCCTACCCACCTCACAGGGTGTCTGTTGTGGGGGAGAAAGGGAGATTGTAAGCCACTTTGAGACTCTGTCCTTGAAAGGGCAGCTTCTGGGAGAGCTCACTTCAGCCCCACCCACCTCACAGGGTGCCTGTTGTGGGGGAGGAAGGGAAAGGAGATTTTAGGACACTCTGAGACTCTGTCCTTGAAAGAGCAGCGTCTGGGGGTTCTCTCAGCCCCACCGACCTCACAGGGTGTCTGTTGTGGGGGAGGAAGGGAAAGGAGATTTTAGGACACTCTGAGACTCTGTCCTTGAAAGAGCAGCTTCTGGGGGTTCTCTCAGCCCCACCGACCTCACAGGGTGTCTGTTGTGGGGGAGGAAGGGAAAGGAGATTGTAGGCCACTCTGAGACTTTGTCCTTGAAAGGGCAGCTTCTGGGAGCGCTCTCTCAGCCCCACCGACCTCACAGGGTGTCTGTTGTGGGGGAGGAAGGGAAAGGAGATTGTAGGCCACTCTGAGACTCTGTCCTTGGAAGGGCAGCTTCTGGGAGAGCTCTCTCAGCCCCACCCACCTCACAGGGTGCCTGTTGTGGGGGGTGGAAGGGAAAGGAGATTGTGAGCCACTCTGAGACTGGTTCAGAGAGAAGGTATATATCTAGAGTTGTCATCTTCTCCTCAAGGCCTCCCCTTTCTTCCTTTGAGGCAAGACCCTGCCTCCGTTGTTCCATTTGCGCCGCTTCGTTGGCTGAGCAGCCAGGGGACGTGTCTTCTCCACTTTGCAGTCCCATCTTGGGTGAGTGACCTGCAGCACCTCTTTCCTCAGCCCACCCCCTGAGGGAAAGGTTGGGGTCTCTCCACTTCATCTTAAAGGACAGAAAACGGCTCTTGGGAGATGTTTAAAATCCAAAAGATCTGCAAAAAGACAGCTGTCTTTGACGCCACCAACACAAAGCCAGAGTCCAATCTTCCACAAGACTGTAGACTGCAGAAGTATCTGCTTTGAAGGGGGGGGCAGTATTGTTTTGTACACCGCTGTTTACCGAAGGGTTTGAGCCGGGGTGGGGGAGGTTGTGTTCTCCAATCCATTGTCTCCCTTAGAGTTAACTGAATAGTACTAGTAGTCAACTTATAATAATTTACATAGTTTTTTCTTTATACATTGCTTCTAGTTTAACAGTTTATAGTTTAGTTAGTTTAACTAATATAGCTTAATTAGTAGAAATTAGAATAGTTATAGAATAGGTTTAGGTTAAGGTTAGATATACATAGAGTAGAGTTGAGGCTTTAATAATCAGTATAACTTAGAAAGGCAGAGTGGAATAATATCTTGACTTGTTTGTTTTGTGACTGTAGGAGTTAAAACTAGACGGATTGTATACATTGATATTTAACTAAAGCCCAGAAATTTTTCTCTTTTGGATTTTTGTAACCTGATGAAGTTCAGCAACTATAAAATGAATAACCTTAAGATAATGACGTACAATGTCCATGGGCTAAATAACAAAACTAAACAAAAATACATTTTGACACAAAAATAATAGAAGGTATTATTTAACATCAAGGGGAAAGGTGAGGTGAAGTCAAGGTGAAATAGTAGAAGTGCAAACTCTCATTCTTCTACATCTGGCTTGAAGTCATCACAGATACCACAGTTCTTTATTTTGAGAGGCTTTTGGTCCTGGGTTTTCCCAGCACACTTTATTTGTATATAGACGCGGACTCTTTTGGTGCCTAGCAGTTTCCCTTCTCTTGGGGCACCAGAACTCTTCTTCTGCAGGGCCTCACGGACTTGTCAAGTCTCCACAAGCAGTTGCCAGTCACACCAGACCAGGGAATCTCTGTATTCCTCAGAGGTGACTCTCCCTGTTTGACTGGGTAGGGAATCTCCCTTCCTCCCTCAGATCTGTCCCCTTTTCCTTTCACCTGAACGGGAGGCTTTTTGTGCCCCCAAACCTCCTAGCTAAACTCTCCCCCTCCCCCGCCTTCAGTTTTCTGCCTGTGTTCAAACAGCTCTAAGCCAATGCTGAATTCAGACTGTATTCAGTCCAGGTGAATTCTGACTTTGAGACGAACCCTTTCCTGACAGGGCCAGTCAAAGAGGGTCTCCGCCCTCTCCCCTCAGCATCCAGCTCTCCTCACTCAAGGCAAGACCCTTCTCTGCTCAGCTGATGGCAACCAGCAGCAGCCTGTCACTCCAAGCTCTCCGGCTAGGACGAACCCTTCACAGCCCTCTTGCGGTATCTGCGGCACTTTTAAGCCTCTGAAAAACGGTGCAGCCATCCCAGCATCCCGCCCCCCCTGCAAACACTCTCCAGCTCTGCTGGGCCACCACAAAGCCTCAAGGAAGTGGGCGGGGGGTGGTGGTTCCCAGCTCCTGACAGACACGGGGCGTGTTGCAGATCTCTCCCTTTACGGGCAGCTGCCCGGGCTGTGCCCCCGGAGAACTGGGTGAGGCATTGCAGGCCATGGCTGGTTGGTTGTCAGAGCAGCCGGAACAGAATCCATCAAAGACGGGAGTCCTGTGTCTGGGGTGGGGTGGGGGAGGAGGGATCAGGCTCCCATCCTTCGATGGGCCCCAACTGGTGCCGTCACCACAGGTGAAGCGCTTGGATGCTTCTCTGTGGAGGCTCAGGTTGCCACCACTGCAAAGGCCGCCTTTTCCCATCTGAGCCAAGCCCGGCAGCTGGTCCCGTTATCTGGCCACAGTGATTCATGCAACGGTCACCTCCAGATTAGGCTACTGTAACTCTCTCCGTGTGGGGCTACCCTTGACCCTGCTCCAGAAACTCCAGCGGGTGCAGAACGCAGCAGCAGGGTTGTTGCTGGCCTCGAGGCCCACGTGGGTGTGGATGCTTCCGTTGATGCACAAACTGCACTGGCTACCCCTTGAGTACCAGATCCATTTTAAGGTGCTGGTCCTTACATTTAAGCCCTTTACGGTCAGGGATTGGCATATCTTTGGGACTGCCTCTTCCCATATGAGCCCCCTGCCCCCCCCCCCAGGTTCTGAGGTCTGCTGCACAACATCTTCTCGCGGTCCCTCATTCTAAGGACACCTGACTGGCTTCGACGAGGGCCAGGGCCTTTTTGGGCCAGGCCCCTACCTGGTGGAATGAGCTCTCACTGTGATGCTGTATTGCCTTCGTTTTTTGTACCGTTGTTTAAAAATCTGTACTAGATGTCTAGATTTCTGTTGTGAGCCTCACTGAGCCTGCTTGTAGGAAAGGGTGAGATATAAATCTAAAAGTTAAATTAAAGCCCTTGGATGAGTTCCAGCATCATCCTGTGACCCAGTAGCTCTTCTACACTGCAAGTCTCCTTGAGCCCAGCTGGGTCTTGTGCTTTTGGGAGAGCAGGAGGCATCCTCCCCGCTTTGGGAGGCTTTGAAGACAGTGACTTCCTCCTTCCTGCTCCAGCAGGAGACCTTCTGCCCTAGAAACAGACCATGAACTAGAAGCGGCACAGAGCCCAATCCTATGAAGCAGCAGCCCTGGCTGGACAGGTCTCTTTGCAATCTCCTTCTAGGGCAGGAATGAGCTCCTCTGCAGCAGCCAGCAAGCAGCTACTCTTGGTGTTTGCCTCAGTCTTTTCGGCCCCTAGAGGATGTTAAAGAAAACCTTTTCTTGGAGGCCTCCGTGTTGGACCCTCTAACAACAGGGGGTGGGGAGGGGGGGACTGGAGCTCTTCAGTGGTGGGCAGTCCTGGGGCTGCCTTGCCAGTGGCATGAGATGGCCACAGTGACCCCTGTTCAGGCCAGCTCAAAGTCTGACTGCTGCCACATACCCTGCGTGGGGCCACCTCTGAAGACAGATCAGAGAGTTCAGCTGGCTCAAAGCAGACGGACCACACTGTTGGCTGGCACCAGACAGGAGGAACCCACCCCTTGCTAGTCCCAAGAGGGCTTCTGAACCCACACCAAAGTGAGAACATAAGAGAAGCCATGTTGGATCAGGCCAATGGCCCATCCAGCCCAACACTCTGTGTCACACAGGGGCCAAAAATTTATACACACACACACACACACACACTGTGTCTAATAGCCACTGATGGACCTCTGCTCCATATTTTCATCCAACCTCCTCTTGAAGCTGGTTTTGCTTGTAGCCGCCACCACCTCCTGTGGCAGTGAATTCCACATGTAAATCACCCTTTGGATGAAGAACGACCTCATTTTATCTGTTCTAACCCGACTGCTCAGCAATTTCATTGAATGCTCATGAGTTCTTGTATTTTGAGAAAGGGAGAAAAGTACTTCTTTCTCTACTTTCTCCATCCCATGCATTATCTTGTAAACCTCTCTCATGTCACCCCGCAGTCGACGTTTCTCCAAGCTAAAGAGCCCCAAGGGTTTTAAGCTTTCTTCATAGGGAAAGTGTTCCAAACCTTTAATCATTCTCGTTGCCCTTTTCTGCACTTTTCCCAATGCTGTAATATCCTTTTTGAGGTGCGGTGACCAGAATTGCACACAGTACTCCAAATGAGGCCACACCATCGATTTATACAGGGGCACGATGATACTCCCTTCACCACCACCCTGCTGCTCCCAGCATTCCTGCCCCTGCAGCAGCCCGTTGTGTCGCTGGTTCTAGCCTCGGCTGAACAGGAGCCATCTGGCACCATAGAAAGAAAACAATCCCCACAGTTTAGTTAAAGAAAGTTTAATATATATATATTTATATATGTATATAATATGCTTATTATAACAAAATAGGCAGTTATTGTGGGTAAAATAGTAATTCAAACCTGATTTCTAGGAACATCTTCATACTCTGAACAAGAGAGCTCTCCCTGCCCTGAGAAGGAGCACAAGAAGAGGAGAGCTTTCTCCCCCCCCCCCCCCAAGCAGGTCCTCCTGCCTGGCCATTTTAAGAAAACAGAAGAACCCCCCCCCCCCCCCAGCCCTAACAACAGCAAAACATGAAAAAATAGAGTCGTAAGAACATTCTTAAGAAATTATGAAAGCGTGTTTTCCCTTGTGAAGCCACTGCAAGTATGCATACATTATCTTGGACATTTAAAAAAAGTTTCTCATTTAACTGCCTGTAAAATGTACTTGTTACCAACAAAAGAAAACTATGAAATGAAATCCTGAAGCCAGACCTCTTCAATCAAACCATGCAATTAAAGTTAAGCATAGAGTGCTTACACCTGACATAATTTAAGACCATTTTGCTTTCATTTCATTAGGAAATCTTTAAAGAACGTATATAAAGCTTTTATTTCTCAAAATCTCTGAAGGATACTTTTCCCTTAAACATTAAGGAGTTTACAATGTAATTCCCCATCCAACATCCGCAATAGCTGGTCAAGCCGCTGCCCCCTGATATTTGAGAAACTGGCCGTACAAAAGCACATTTGGAAAGTCAAATTTGTCTAAGCTAAAAAGGGCAATGAGTGTAAAATGTGCCCATAAGCTACTCTGGGGGGGTGGGGTGCAGCAGCTTTGGGGAGACCCTTCCATGCAGGGCAGGAGCTGGAGGGGGGAGGGCTGCCAGGCTGGGGTTGCTCCACACAGGAAGGAAGCAGTCAGCCAGATCCTGCATCCCGGGCGTAGGCAGGCCCCCCCCCCCCCCTTGCTGGCCTTCACAACTTCTCCTTGGCCGGGACCCAGATGGACGGGCCAGAGTGCTCTTCAATGATCTGCTTCACCTGGCTGTAAATTTCTTCCAGCGTGTCCCCTTGCACTGTGGCTGCAGGGGAGAAGGGACAAACACCGCTCAGTGGTCTGGTCTCTGCTGCCCCCTTCCCCTCTCCCACAAAATGGGAGGTCTTCCCCCTCAGACTTCATAGCCGTCTCTGATGTCCTTGGAAGTCCCGCCTCCCAAGCAGGCTGCTCAAACCAAAGCTGGTGTGGGGGTGGGGGAAGGATGCAGGAAGGGCTACACCCTGGGCTCACTGCTCCCGACCCTAACCCTTTTGGGCCCCTGCGGTCTGCAGAGCAGATTCTCTCCTCCATGTCTCCCCCACAGCCATCTCAGATCTCCCTACCCACTGACTCTCCTCCAGAAGGACTTCGCAGAAACATTTCCCGCCATAAGGCTGGGTTTGCATTTCATGGAGGGGTGACCGAAAAAGCAAAGGGCAGGAAGTGGACTCCCCCCGCCCCCTTCTCGAGCCACTAAGGGTCAGCTAAGCAACCTGTAAAATGTTCCGTGAATTCCTGCTCCAGCTTCACAGCTCTCTCAAAAGTCTTCCGGGCTTGCTCCTCCGTCAATCGTTTATTCATCTCCCTGAAATCATCAGAGGTCATGAGACTCAAGAGCTTTCACTGCAACCGATCCACGCAGGCAAGCTGTGGTGCCTGCAGAGAGCCCCTCCCGCCTGCTCTGGGCCTGCAAGAGCCGAGGCCTCCCATCTCAGCCCAGAGCAGCACTGCCCGCCGTGGCCTCTTCACACTCACAGGATGTTCTCCACGGATCTGGGCCTGACGAAAACGGAGATGGGGTGCAGCTGAGCGACCTGCAGCCTCTTGATGGCGTTTCCAGAGACATCCAGGATGCAGTGCTTGCCCTGGGGGGAGAAGGACACTTGAGAGCAGAACCGGGGGGGGGGGGGGGGGCTGGGGGTAGCGGAAAGCCCCAGGCCTGCTGTGGAGGTCCGGAACACACACCAAATGCTGGGGGCTTTGGACTATCCTCTTCCGTCTCATTTCCTGTCTGCTAGGGCACATTTGCAAAAGTGAATTTTCTTGGCTTACACGGAGTGTGTTCTGGCAAGTGCATTTCCGCTTGATGCTGCACAGTCTTTCCAGCACAGCCATCCTCAGGGCTGCTCTCTTTCCTCACAGAATGACCTCCCCAGAGGATGCTGCTGGGAGACCACAGGGCACCAGGCCCTTTCACCTGCCCATGAAACCGCAGAGGGAGGCAGGGAGGGAAGCCATCAGGGAATCCGGAGGGAAGGGTCAGTGATAGGCAGGTGACACTCAAGTCTAAGGACAGGCAGCAGTATTAAAAACCATGGAATCTGAGCCCAAGTGGACTCAAGAAGAGGCAAGGCATTTTGAATCAAGTTCAGAGTTTACTAGAATTTTTTCCCAGTACTCACTACAACTGCTCCCACACAAATGGACTTTTGGAAGTGGTGCAGAGAGCAATTCTAAGCAGATCTACACAGAATTAAGTCCTAGCTTTTCAGTGAGGCTTGCTCCCTAGAAATTGCATTTAAGAACATCAGACTAGTGACCCATCTAGTCCAGCAACCTGCTTCACACAGCAGCCAAATAGCTTCCCGGGAGGAGTAACAAACAGGACAGAAAAACTCTGCGGGGCCCCTGGCATGTAGAAGACGGCCGCCACCTTTGCAATGGGCAGTGAATCCCACCACCTAACTGCTTGTGTCAAGCCCAGCTCCAGGGGGAGGGGGGGGGGAGGCGAAGAGAGGAGAAACTCCCTCTCACCAAGTTCTCCATCAGATGCAAAATTTCATCAGCCTCTATCCTGTCCCGCCCCCAAGCAGCCTTCTCTTATCTAAACCGAAATGTCCCAGACTCTGGCCTTTCCTCACAGGGAAGCTGCGCTCTTCTGTTCTTCTTCCAGTTCTGCAATATTCTTTTAGAGATGCAGTTACCAAAACTACACAGAGCACTCTGAATGAAGCGACGCTGCCTGTATTTACAATATTTCTCTTCTGCCTCTTCAATGTCCTGCCTGAGGTTGTTTACAATTAAACAAGACTACAAGATAAAACGACAAGCCAGAAACAGCATACATAATATCCACAAGGCATACCTCTACCTTAAAGGTAAAGGTAGTCCCTCTGTGCAAACACCAGTCGTTTCTGACTCTGGGGTGATGTTGCTTTCACAACGTTTTCATGGCAGACTTTTTTACGGGGGGATTCCCACTGCCTTCCTCAGTCATGTACACGTTCTCCCCCCCCCAGCAAGCTGGGGACTCATTTGGCCGACCTTGGAAGGATGGAAGGCTGAGTCAACCTTGAGCCGGCTACCTGAACCCAGCTTCTGCCGGGATTAAACTCAGGTCCTGAACAGAGAGCTTGGACTGCAGTACTGCAGCTTTCCCACTCTGCGCCACGGGGCTCCTCTACCTCAAGAAGTCTCAAATTGCCTTTCCCTTCCTCTCCCTGCACCAGGCCCCTTGGGAGGCAGGTGCGGCTGAGTGAGAGAACCATGGCTGGCCCAAGGTCAGCCAACAGGCTTCATGTGGAGAACCAACATTGATGCTCCAGATTAGTCTGCTGCTCTTAACCATGAAACCATGCTATTTTTTTTATAAAAAAACCCTGCTAAGATAAATCCCTCATTATAAGCCCACATAAAAAATGTATTTTTTCCTGGTCACCGAAAAGACAGTAAAAATAGGCCTGGAGTGAGCTCATGGGTGAGGGCATTCCAGCCTGGAGGGGCCACCACATAAAACGTCCTGTTTCTAGCCTCCACTCACATCTGAAGACAAGGGCACAACATCACAAAGAAGGGAACTGCAATGTTGGCTGTGTCATCCCCAGCATGGCGTTTGCCTTTTCCACCACTGCAGCCCCAAGGCTTGTCAGTCCGTCTTGGTCCCTGGAAGCCCCTGGCAGGGGGCAGCCACCCACCTTCTCAGCCACTTCTCGCACAGACTGAACGCTTGTTCCATACAGGTGGTTGTTGTACTGGCCAGCTTCTATGAACCGGTGGTCCTGAATGTCTTTCTCCATCTGTTCTCGGGACATGACAAAGTGGTAATCCCGCCCGTCCACCTCGTAGTCTCGCTTGGGCCGGGTGGTGTCTGCACAGAGACAGGCAAGCAGCCGTCAGCGGTCAGGCAGCAGCAGACAAGGCACAAGGGGGGGGGGGGCTTTTCTTCACAAGTATGTGCACGGAGCAGCTGCAGCTCTCAGGGGAGCCCCAGAGAGCCCTCCAGGGGGCAAGGCAGAGGCGGCCGCCCTGAGCAGGAGGAGGAGGGCTGCTTTGGAAGCTCCAGGCCACCCAAAGACCTCTACGCCCCTGCTGTGCCCTTGGGTGGGAGGGGACTCCTCCAGCAAGGCCTCTGCTGCCCTCCTGCAGGCCCATCCCAAGGATCCCCTGCCCCCACACTGGGTCTTCCACCCCAGCCTCCCCTCCCCTGCTGAGGCACCTCGCTTTCTTCTTTTGGGCCAGAGCCCCTGGCAGAGCAGCTCTCCTCTCTCCCCCCCCAGCCTGGACTCCCGGCCCCTGCAAGCTCTCCTGGGGCCTCACTGCCCCCCTCCACATTTTGGCAGTGCCACAACTCCCAGCTCGGAGGACCAGCTGGACAGGAATTAAGGCCCTATAGGATCCTGTATGGGACCAGAACATATTCTTTATGCAGGCTTCCAATTTATTTATAAAAAAGCAACTGCCTTTTTTTGGTGACGTTTTTAGTTTGTCCTCCCGGAGAGCTGAGCGGGCAGCTGCTGGAGTCCACGGGGCAGGGGCGACAGGGTCTCTGCTCGATCATCCAAGCACCAGCACGTCATACATACGTGGGACGCACGATCCAAATTTGTCTGGAAATTCAGATATCAAGTCATCGTTTATCCTGTCTTTCATCGGTCCAAGAATAATCACTGGCCGCGTGTAGCTGACTGAAAGAGAAAAGGGGACACCCCCCCCCGGTGGTCACGGCAAAGGCTTCCTGGTCACTTCCCAGCAAAGCCCACACAGGCAAAAGAGCCAGGGGCCACCGTGCAGGTGCCTGCGAGCACACCCCTCTTGCCGCAGACAGGAGGAGGAGGAAGGGATGCCCAGCAGCGCCATGCCATCTGGCGATACCAGTGGGTGGCAGAGCCCACCTCCTCGCAGCGGCTGGCATAAATGCCAAGGGCCAGGCAAGCATCTCCGAGAGCTAAATCCTCCCAAAGAGCGAGTGGAACCTTCCTCTTCTGATGCAGCCTAAACCTCCTCTTGGTCTGCCTTTCAGGTCTTTGTGGCCCATCCAGAAGGCCTGGCCTTGGCTCACTCAGGCTCTCCAGGGTCGCCAGAGTCCCCTGTCTGAACAAGCATCACCCCCCCCCCCCCCAGTGTTCCAGCGCCTGTCAGTCGAGGCCCTTTGAGTCCTGGCCTCCCTGCTCTCCCACCCCTCCTGGGCTCCCAATTCTGCCTCCCCTCCCGGGCTCCTTCCGGCCTCTGCCCCAAACCTCCCGCTTCCTGCTCCCAGGGGCAGTGCCCCCCCTCCGGCTGGGAGCCCAGCTCTTTGTGGGAAGGTGGCACGGGGCTGCCTGGCAACCCCCTGCTCCAGCTGCTTCGTCCGTCAGCGGCATCTGAGGGCTCAGGAGGATCTGGTTCCTCTGACGGACTCACTCATCTCTTCTTCTTCTTCCAGTGTGTGTGGGAGGGGGAGGTTCCTTGGAATCTGTGGCCCTCCCATTCCAACTGGACCCCCCCCCAAAGTGCCTGGCAGAGATGTGGAGGCAAAACACTCCAACAGAAGCGGAATCTGCAGGACAACTTCAGGCAGGATGACTCCTCATGTGCTGGCCAAGGAACGCCACAGAGCCACCTCCACTGCATCTCGGGCTTCCTGCTGGAGAGCTCCAACATGACTCACCGCAACCCAGGAGACAAATGGGCAGGTTTTGCACCCAGTGCCTCCGGGCATTTCCAGTGCCTCACAGAAGCACACACTTGGGCACTTCCTGCGGAGGCCCCTCCCTCCTGCTTGGCCAGAGGCGCCTTCGGTGCTCTCTGCAGCACACCCACTCCCTGCCCCACTGCCCCTCCCAGGGCTACAAGTTCTCACCAGAGGCCTCTGCTCTGCTTTACGTGGCAGGCCCTTCAAAGTCTGGCTCCCTCGCGTATTTCATGGCTTCTCTGGAGCCACCGTCCTGCCTCACTGCCTCTGTCCCCTGGGCTCAGCACTGCATCTAGCTGGTGCATTAAATCCAGCCTCTAACCTAGGAAGGCCTGGAAGGAGTGTCAAAAGCCATGGTCCCTCCCTGACTACCTGGCTAGTGGTTTCCTGAGCAAGGGGCTACAGACCTTCTTGCTGAGTGACAGGCTCATAAGACAAGACAAACTCCTCTTGGCCACCTAGAAAGTGAGACAGGAAATACATTTTTCATAAGCAATAAAGCATTTTTACAATGACATTTAGGCAGAGAATGAAATACTGACAAAGACAGCTTTGTGAGCCAGTCCAGTGCAGGGCCTGAGACACCCCGGCTGACTCTTCCTTTTGTCCCAGAAGCTCCACAGCAACTTCTGGCCAGGCTTGCCCTCTCAGCCCCACCCGCCTCACAGGGCAGGTCTTGGGAAGGGCTAATGGATAAAAGCTGCCTCCCCCCCCCCCTTGGAGAAAATGGGAAAACAAAATACTTAGGGATAGGAAGATGTCTATATTTATTTATTTCTCCACTCTGCAGAAATGCCAAGCATGCTCAATGCTGCTTCTGCAGGAAGCCCCCTATGCCAAGGGACCAGCAGCCTTCCTCTTCCCCCTGAGGCCAGCAGCGATCTCTTGTCCCGTAACAGGACAAGCCCTGTTCTTCTTCCAGCCCAGAAAGGAGTGGCAACACCCCTCCCTCCCTCTCCCCACCCCCACACTGTGTCCGGAGACAAGAGGCGGGGCAGGCTCCAAATGGGGATTAGTGGCTGAAACCCATGAAACAAAAAGATGGCCAAGGAAGGTCCACGGAGGAAGGCAGAAGAAACAGTGTCCACAGAATTATCAGACTTCACAGAGGGCTGTGTTAATAATGGATTTCCACTTCAAGATAAAATTAAATAACTGAAAGGTGAACTCAGTTAAACATCAGAAGATGGGCAGGCTGGTAAAAAAATAAAATAAAAATCTATCCTGGATAATTTTGGTGTCTGAGCTCCTTTTTTGGGGGGGGGGGAGTGCTTAATGAGATGACTCACAGGAGCACCTGGTGAGAAACTGTGCAGGAGTGAGCAGGGAGAAGGCTGGGGGGGCTGTCTATGGCTTGGATCCCCCAATCTAACAAGAAGAATGCCAGAGAAGAGGCAACAAGGAGGCAGCCTTCCTTGGGAGAAAGCCAGATGGGGACGAGAGCTTCAGCATTGCAGATTTATACCCCACCCTTCTCTCTGAATCAGAGACTCAGAGCAGCTTACAATCTCCTTTATCTTCTCCCCCCACAACAGACACCCTGTGAAGTGGGTGGAGCTGAGACGGCTCTTCCAGAAGCTGCCCTTTCAAGGACAACCTCTACCAGAGCTATGGCTGACCCTAGGCCATTCCAGTAGGTGCAAGTGGAGAAGAAGCCTGCAGGAGTCTTCTTATAATGAAGAAGAAGAAGAATTGCAGATTTATACCCCACCCTTCTCTCTGAATCAGACTCAGAGCAGCTTACAATCACCTTTATCTTCTCCCCCCACAACAGACACCCTGTGAGGTGGGTGGGGCTGAGAGGGCTCTTACAGCAGCTGCCCTTTCAAGGACAACTCCTACAAGAGTTATGCAAAAGAAGCAAAAGAACAGTGGCAGCACAATATATAGAATACAAAAATATCAAAAATATTGTGCAAAAACACACTCTTGACTAATATATACAAAATTAAGTAAATTATATTATATCATATAATGAACAGCCTACATAGGTGGGCATGCATTCATAAAGTAGACATGAAAGACAAACAAGAGTCTCAAATACAGTATTATTAAGAGCCGCTAATTAAGATACCAAAATGGGCGTTTGAGAGAACACTTGGCTGGAAGTTTCAGTTGGCTTACGAGGAAGCTGCAGGAGCAGCGGAACGCAATCAAAGCCGGAGTTTGCGTGAAGGCAAGAATTTCTCCTTCAGAAGTCAACAAGCAACGGAGGGACTCCTGTAGAACTTTATTACTGAGTCTTAGTACTCTGTTTGGAATATTAAGAGACTGTGTGGGGTCCTCCCTGTAATACTGTATTTGAGACTCTTGTTTGTCTTTCATGTCTACTTTATGAATGCATGCCCACCTGTGTAGGCTGCTCATTATATGATATAATATAATTTACTTAATTTTGTATATATTAGTCAAGAGTGTGTGTTTTTGCACAATATTTTTGATATTTTTGTAGCCTACAAGAGCTATGGCTGACCTAAGGCCATTCAGGCAGGTGCAAGTGGAGGAGTGGAGAATCAAACCCAGTTCTCCCAGATAAGAGAGCTCTGGCTGACCCAAGGTCATTGCAGCAGCTGCAAGGGGAGGATGGGGGAATCAAACCCGGTTCTCCCAGATAAGAGAGCTCTGGCTGACCCAAGGCCATTCCAGCAGCTGCAAGTGGAGGAGGGGGGAATCCAACCCGGTTCTCCCAGATAAGAGAGCTCTGGCTGACCCAAGGCCATTCCAGCAGCTGCAAGTGGAGGAGGGGGGAATCAAACCCGGTTCTCCCAGATAAGAGAGCTCTGGCTGACCCAAGGCCATTCCAGCAGCTGCAAGTGGAGGAGGGGGGAATCAAACCCGGTTCTCCCAGATAAGAGAGCTCTGGCTGACCCAAGGCCATTCCAGCAGCTGCAAGTGGAGGAGGGGGGAATCCAACCCGGTTCTCCCAGATAAGAGTCCACACACTACACCACTACACCAAACTGGCTTTCCCCAAATGTAACCACAAGAGAAGAAATCTCCGTCTCTAAGTTATCACCCAAAGCGGAATGTGGAAACTATACTTACGGTAGCTGCTTTCACTGTCGCTGGCATTAGATGTTACCTGTTCTGGAAAGGCAACCAAAAAGGGGAAAGTAAGGCACTGAAAGAGAACAGCATGAATTCTGGACAACAGTGGACCAAAGGGACAGAAATGGCCAGCCACCCAGAAGACAGCATAGGAATAAGACCAAATCATACTTGGCAATTTCTGTTTGGTCCTCATACAAGGTATTCCTTCCACAACCCAGCTGTTGCATGCAGATCAGACCTGCTACTCCTCTCTTCTGCACTCTCAAAAACAACCTTACAGGATGCCCAGAAGCGCTGAAAAGAGCACTGAAGCCCTGCAGAGAGCAGCTTCCTGGCAGACTCTGGCCTGCCAGGTCCGCTGCAGCTCAGAGGGTGGGGGGTGGGGGACGTGGGCTCTCTGCCTTCCTCCTGCTGGCCTCCCGCCTGCCCTTCCTGGCCGCTGCCCATTCCTGTCCCATTTCAGCGGAGCCAGAAGCAGCAGCAGCAGCAGCTTGGGTGCAAACTGGGCCGCATCGGCAGCTTCTTGCTTTGTCGTCCACATTACCTGGATTTTAGCCAAGGAAGAGCTTGGGGTGGGGTGGGGTGGGGGAGGGATGCAGGGGCTTCCCTTGAAGCTCTACCACAAGCCTGGGCAGCCCAGGGAACGTGCCATGGGGCAGGCGCAGATTTCAACCCTCTCTCCCGGCCCTCCCACAAGCTCTCTGCAACTCCCTTCCTCATTCAGGCGGTGGGGTGGGCCTGCACATGAGACCGTCTGGTGCCCAAAGAGGAGACCCAACTCCTCCTCCTCCACTCATGCTGCTGTGGCACCCCCCGGCTGACTCATCCAGTGCCACAAAGGGGAGTGCAGACCAGCCCCATAAGTGCTTGTGGCCAAAAAGCCAAGGGCCGCTGAGCGCCACGGGCTCTGAAGGAGAAGCAGCAGGAGTCCAGCAGAAACACGACACCCCCGTCTGGGCCCAGTGAGGGCGGCTCACTTACTCAGGCCTCGTGATCCCATGTCCTCAGGGATCTCCTGCAGAGCAGTCCCCGGAGGGCAAGCAAGAGAGAGACAATCACAGAGAAAACAACGGTCAGCAGCATGTCACAGAGGGGCTACAACAAGGCGGCTCCAAGAGAACCCGCAGGGGACCAAGAGACCGTTCAAGAGCCAGAAAGCAGGCTCGCCTCAAAGGAGACCTCCCTCGGTTGGACGAGAGGCTCTCCACACACACAGCAGCCACTGTGTCCTCCACTGCCCCCACAGGAGGCAGGGAGCCTTTCCCTCGGAGAAGCCGCCTGGAGGTTTTGCAGGCCAGCCCCGCAGCTGCACAGCAGCAAGTGTCTCTCTGGTCCACCGCAGTCCCCTGTGGGGGCTCTTGGAACCGCCTCCAAGGGAACCCCCTGCAGCAGCACGCCAGGCAGGCCCACGACGAAGGATGTGCTCACCTCTCTCTCTCTCTCTCTCTCTCCCCCCACCCACGTACTTACGGTCAACATCACTGGTCTCTTGCTCACTCTGGTCCTTGTTCTTGTAGAAGGGGAATTTTCGGGAAAAGAGGTTCTTTTTACGCTTGTCATTGAATGACTGCTGAAGAAGAGAAGGAGGGGCAAAACAAAGCATGTCGGGTGTCCAGTGTGTCACACACAGAGAAGAGAGGCCCTGCCCGAGCTGTCTGGGGGAGGCTGGCTTCTAGGCCCACCCCGTGCAGTCGTGTCGGGAGGCGCTGGCTGGCGGTGGGAGGGCAGCAGAGACCAGCAAGATCTTGCCAGTGGGGGACCTGTTTTAAACTAACTGCACGTTTTATAATGCCTGTGGCTATTTGATTTTTTAGAATTTGCTGTAAATAGTCTAAAAACCTCCGCTTGAGGCCCTGAAGAAAGAGCCGCTGCCAGTCTGAGTAGACCAGACTGCCTTGGATGGCCCCAGGGGGCTGTGGGGCAGCAGAAGGTGAAAGCAGCACTGAAGGGAAAGAAACAAACACACAGTTTGCAAAAGTGCAGCGACCAGGCTTGCCCTCAGTGAACTGCTGCTGCTGCTGCTGCTGCTTTCTCCTCTCTGGGGGAAACGTCCAGCCAAAGGCGCTCTTCTCACGGGGCGACTGACACCGAGGGGTCTGCGAGCAGCAGTGGTTGTCTGTGCTGGACCCGGGCTGCCCAGAAAGAGCGGGGCCCCTGGACAAGGACACAGGGAAGCTCCCCCCACCCCCGCCTCAACCTCGGCAGCTCCAAGGGAGGGAGAGGCTCTCTGGGCCCTGCTCCCTGAAAGCACCCTGGCCCATTCACTACAGCTACGCCTTTCTCCTTAGCAGCCGGGCCACAGAGCTGACACGAGCAGTCTTCTTGCCGCTGCCACACCCCTCTGCACTATGTCCCCACCACTTCGCTCTCCTTGGAAAGCCCCTGCTTGTGGCCCGTTTCCCTCAGTCTCTCTGGGGCCCCAGCAGCACCCAGCCAGGCTCTCCCCGACTGCATGTGGAACGCCCAGAGGTCAGCCCCGACAGCAACAAAACCTGGTCAGAACTGCCTGTGCTCGGAGGGGTGGGAAATGCCAGGCACTTACAAAGCAGGGGAGATGTGCTTTTGAGCTCTAAGTCCCCATTCAGCTTATGAAAGCTCTCCCAGTATCTTATCAGCTTTACCTCATTAGTAAGCATGGGTTAAAAAAAGAAAGCACCGTAAAAAACCCAACAATCCAGATAGTGGCCACTGGACAGCCCCTCTCCCTTCTTGTGCCAGACACAGGACACTGCAGAAGCTGGGTTTGCCGAGACCCCAAAGCCCGAACCCCGCAAGTATTTCTGACAGAGAGCCTGTCCTGGAAGCCTGGCAGAAAAAGGGAAGGAGAGGGGTGCTGTGAGGGGTGCGCTCCTTCTCTGCTTTCTGTGTTATGTGTCAGAGGATTTCAGTGTTAGAGGTTACAATTGAGAAGCTCACTGGTTTCCGTAGCCATGCATAAGGATGGGCTGAAAGGAGGCCCAGAGCAGCCGGCCAGGTCAGAAGAGAGACAGGTGACAGAAAGCAGAGCGAGAAGGAAGAAAGGGCGGCTGGGAAGGCAGGCAGTTCTGTCTCAATGGCAAGCGTAGTTGTGTTTCCCCTCGGGATCTCATGCACGAGTGTGACGCAGGGTTAGGCTTTGCATCAAATGTCACAGACACGCACAAGATGGCGACTCCAGGGTGGGGAGATGGGGAGCAGTCAGCCACCAAGGCTGGGCACACACACACCACTGCATGAACACACAAACAAAGAAACAACAAAAGAGCTCCACATTCTGTGCTGAGGCATCCTGAGCTGCAAACGGTGTGCAGGGCACTGCTGGCAGGATCCTCCCCCCCTCGGAGGCTTAATGTGGGGAAGGACCAGGGGCCTAAGTCACAACCCAGCCCCACAATGGCCCTTCCTGGGCACAGCAAGCTGCTCTTGGCCAACAGAAGGGGCTTTTTAAGGGGAGGGGGGAGAATGACGCTGCACCCAGTTCTGCCCAACACCGCCCCCCCCCCCATGAGACTGGCTGGACCCAAGTTCTTCCTCTCGCCAAAAAAGGAGCTTCACTTCTTGGACCTGGCTCTGTACTTGGGCATAACGTCCCATTTCATTTCCCAGCAGTTACTCTTCAAGAAGAATTGCCCTGTGGAGCCTGTTTCTACCGTCCACACCACTGGGACAAGCAGCATCCCACCACTGGATAAATCCCAGCGGGCCAATTTCAGGCTGAGCACTGCAGGAGTGTCCTGCACAGCTATTTGCTTCTGCTCAGAGATTTTTATAAAACTAAATTTATTTGTCTTTAATTTCTATCCTGCCCTCCCTGCCAGTGGGCTCAGGGCAGGTTAGATGCTCTCCCAGCACAAATGGCGCAGGGAGCGGAAAGGCTGCAAGAGCTTCTTCCAAGACAGCCCTCTCCAGCAGCCACTCCTCCCCTCCCCTCCCGAATCTCCACGGCCAGAGAAGCATCCCCCCCTTCAGCAGCAGTGGGTCAACCAGCAACACCGCTCCAAAGTCCGGTGCTCAGCTCTTCTATCCTCTCAGCTGCAGAACTGCTCAGCCGGCCCACCCTCCTGTTCTAGGAACAAAGTACCAGCAGGCAGCCCGCCTGCCCGCCCTTGGAACAGCCTTGCTGCCCTGACGCTTTGGGGCCTGTGCTGTCAGAGAGGGGGGAGTTGCTCAGGAGACCAGCCTGCAAACCGCCCCCCTCCTGAGGGTGGGCCTCACCTTGCTGGGCCGCCCTTCGTCCCTCCCACCTTTCCTTGTGGTTCACGGCTGCTTACAATAATAGTTAAAAACATGCCCAGCTAAAACCAAAGATGAACCAGCAGGCTCCAAATCCCTCCCTGCCCCCCTTAGAACAGGCCTTCCATTCGAACCCTGGGAGATCGATGCGCTAGAAAGCCATTCAAAGTCACCTAAGCTGGTGGATGCATTTGCGGCTGCACAGTCTACACAGCAGACTCTGTTGCACAAAGACTGCCGTCTGCTCTGAATCGAATGCCCATTAATTTAATTTGGTTCACTACTGCTAGCATTATGAGGGAGAAATTCCCCCCCTCGGTTTTTCTGTACATCATTCATAACTTTATATGTTACGTCCTCATACAGATATCTTTTCTCTAAACTAAAGACTTGCAACCCCTTCAGGGATCGGACTGCCTTTCCCAGCTGCAGAGCAGCCTTTTCATGGGGTGTCCACACTCCTCGGAATGTGGCTGCACCGTGGCCTCTCCTGATTCCCTCCTCTGGCCTGCCTCTGCCACCCCCAACTCAACCAGTGGCCTCTTCAACACAACCCCAGTTCCTTCTGGGGCAGGCCCAGTCCTGATGCTAAGGAGGCAGGAAGGAATCGAAACTCACCCCTTTGTCACCTCTCGCTTTAGAATTAAATTTCACGGTTTTTAAACGGGCTCGTTCTTTCTTCTCAACCCTGCCAGGGAAAGGCAAGAAGAAAACATGAGGCATCTTCACACTGTGGCCCAGGCCCCCCCACTCCGGGTCAGCCCGCTCTTCTTGCCCCCCAGGGGAAAGCAGAGGCCATGAATGGGGGAGAGACTCCAGCAGGCAAGGAAAGGTGTCTTTGGAGGGTGGGGCCCATGACTGGCATCACTCTGTTGCATTCTTGTGATGAAGCAGCTGAAGGAACATCGGGGACGGGGGAAGTTGTAGTGCTCAAATTACCTCTCAATTTCCAATAACGTAATATAATAATGATTACACCATATCAGGGGTGGGCCAAACGTGCTTAATGTAAGAGCCACACAGAATAAATGTCAATGTTTGAGAGCCACAAGACAGGAACGTGGCCAGACTCACTCGGGCCCACCAGCTCCCAAGACACCAACTGCGCCCCCCCCTCTCCAAGTCACGGTGCAATTATATAATTATTATTCATGCAGAGAGAGTGAGACAGCTTCAGGAAGGAATAAAAGCAGCCCTGTGCTTCCGGCACAACATCCTATTTATTTCATTTTTAAAATGATCTTTGATAGTAATAAACTGAACTAGATATTTGTTCCCTGTGATTTTTCCTGAAATGGAATATTTTGGCAAGCATTCTCTAGCTCCTTCAGTTGGAAACAAATGAGAAAGAGGGAGGGAAACAGATGGGGAGGTGGAAAGAAAGCAACTTCAAATGCATTCTTCAAGCCACTGGCTGGCTTGGCAAAGGGATTTAAAGAGAAAAATGCCTTCTCCAAGCTGGCCAATGGGGCTGTGCGGGCTCAGAGGGCCCCACAATAAGTGTGAAAGAGCCACCTGGGCCCCCTGAGCCTGCTTGGGCAGAAAGGATGGGATATCCATCCAATAAACCTAAACCAGGTTGGCCACCCCTGCGCTATATACTTTTAGTCAGCTGAGAGCACCATCAAATGGCAGACATTTGCCTTCTGTAGTGGGACATAACTGGAGACTGCGACTGCTGTTGCAGTGAACCTCATCTTCCTCATGCCTGCTGGCTGGCTGGCTGGCAAGCATCACTCCTCTCTGCCAGGCACCTGCCCAACGTCTGGGGGGGGAGGGACCAAACACCCTTCCAGGAATTAAACCATCTGTGCCAAAGGGGGGGAGGGGTTTGGAATTCATAAGATGGGGAGGAAGAGCCTGTGGGGGGGGGGGACTCCACATTGTGCAAACACTTATTACTCTATGAAAAGTCCTTCTGAATTGTGCCTTGTTATCTCAGAGATGTGAGCATTTTAGCGCCTTCTGAACAGGGCAGAGGAGGTTTGTGCCCTTGGGTACCACTGAGAGGTTCCCTTCTGCCTTGCTGGCCCTGACCCCTTCTCGGCAGCCAGGGCTTCCTCAGGGCAGGAGCGGGTGTGGTGGGGTGGGGTTGCCAGGGGCAGGAAGCTCTGGGTGTATGATGGGTGGGGGGGGCACAGCAGAGAGGACAGACAGGGCACCATCCTGAGGCAGGTGGCGAATGCCAAGTCTCTCTCAGGCTCCCGTACCTGCGCTTGCTGGGGATGACGCCAACCTCGTCGCTTTCGCCGCCAGGCATGACCAGCCGAGCCTGCCACCACTCGTCATCAGAAGCATTGAGGACGTGAAGGATGTCGCCAAACCGGAAGTTCAGCCCCTGGCTGGGGAGGCCACTGTCTTTCGTCTTGTCATAGTCAAAGAGGGCTCTGGAGACAGAAAGGAAAGAGGCCAGAATTTCAGAAGCAAAAGACAAACAAGGCGCTCGGGCACAGAAGGGAAAGAAGGACTGCTCCCAGCAGCATTTCCTTTAAACGCTGCTTTTGTTCTAGGAACCAGAAGCCTGGCTCCTTCCTTCCTTCTCGGGACAAGCGGAGGTCATCTCTTTGGTACAGCTCCTGCTTGTTCCAAAAAGCATCCCAGTGCCTCAGAAACTTAAACCCTTCCTCCTTGCACCATCGTCTCATCCATGCACGGAGACTCCTAATCTGTGCCTGCCTAGCTGGCCGGCCCTGCGTGTGGAACAGGTAGCGCTTTTGGAAAAGTGGCCTTGGAGCTCCTGGCCTAGAGTCTCAGGCCAAGCAGCCTAAATGTTTCCTCCATCGTTGGTGCCACTCTCCTGAGGATGGTTACAAGAAGCCCTCACCCTGGCCAAAAAAGAACAATTCACCAACAGCAGCTTCTTCTCACTTGGACTGCTTCAGTTCAATAAAATCCTCATTCTGCCAACTGCCGCCTCCAGTCTCCAGACATCTGATCACAACCTCCACTGCTTCTGTAGCAGCCTGGTAAAAATTAGGGAGGGTGGTGCCCATGGCTGAGGGCTCCTCTACTGCTAGCACCATCAGGCTACACTCGCTGACACAAAGTTCCCTCAAAACACATCAGAAGAGCCCTGCTGGAGGAGACCAATGAGGGTCCATCTAGTCCAGCCTCCTGTCTCACACAGTGGCCAGCCAGTTCCTCTGGAGGGCCAACAACAGGGCATAGAGGCTGAGGCCTTCCCCTGAGAAGAACCTCAGAAGAGCCCTGCTGGATCAGACCAGCAAAGGTCCATCTAGTCCAGCCTCCTGTCTCACACAGGGGCCAGCCAGTTCCTCTGGAGGGCCAACAACAGGGCAGAGAGGCCGAGGCCTTCCCCTGAGAAGGACATCAGGAGAGCCCTGCTGGATCAGACCAGGGAGGGTCCATCTAGTCCAGCCTCCTGCCTCACACGGTGGCCAGCCAGTTCCTCTGGAGGGCCAACAACAGGGCAGAAAGGCCAAGGCCTTCCCCTGAGAAGAACATCAGAAGAGTCCTGCTGGGTCAGACCAGGGAGGGTCCATCTAGTCCAGCCTCCTATCCCACACAGTGGCCAACCAGTTCCTCTGGAGGGCCAACAACAGGGCATAGAGGCTGAGGCCTTCCCCTGAGAAGAACCTCAGAAGAGCCCTGCTGGATCAGACCAGCAAAGGTCCATCTAGTCCAGCCTCCTGTCTCACACAGGGGCCAGCCAGTTCCTCTGGAGGGCCAACAACAGGGCAGAGAGGCCGAGGCCTTCCCCTGAGAAGGACATCAGGAGAGCCCTGCTGGATCAGACCAGGGAGGGTCCATCTAGTCCAGCCTCCTGCCTCACACGGTGGCCAGCCAGTTCCTCTGGAGGGCCAACAACAGGGCAGAAAGGCCAAGGCCTTCCCCTGAGAAGAACATCAGAAGAGTCCTGCTGGGTCAGATCAGTGAAGGTCTATCTAGTCCAGCCTCCTGTCTCACACAGGGGCCAACCAGTTCCTCTGGAGGGCCAACAACAGGGCAGAGAGGCCGAGGCCTTCCCCTGAGAAGAACATCAGAAGAGCCCTGCTGGGTCAGACCACGGAGGGTCCATCTAGTCCAGCCTCCTGTCTCACACAGGGGCCAACCAGTTCCTCTGGAGGGCCAACAACAGGGCAGAGAGGCCAAGACCTTCCCCTGAGAAGAACATCAGAAGAGCCCTGCTGGGTCAGACCAGGGAGGGTCCATCTAGTCCAGCCTCCTATCCCACACAGTGGCCAACCAATTCCTCTGGAGAGCCAACCACAGGGCAGAGAGGCCGAGGCCTTCCCCTGAGAAGAACATCAGAAGAGCCCTGCTGGGTCAGACCAGGGAGGGTCCATCTGGTCCAGCCTCCTATCCCACACAGTGGCCAACCAGTTCCTCTGGAGAGCCAACCACAGGGCAGAGAGGCCGAGGCCTTCCCGAGATGAACATCAGAAGAGCAAACAGGACAACAAAGGCAATCAAGTCCTCACAAAGGACCCCTGCCCTCCCAGACATCACCCAATCGAACAAGAGGCTCTTCTGACAGGGCTCCTTTGACTTGCGTAGAAAATAGCCTCACCTGACATAGAGGGACCGCTTCTGACTGGTCCGCAGGGACCCAGAGCCCGAACTGAGGCTGCTGTTCATCATCTGCTCTCGCAAGTCATGGATCTTCGCTTCAAAACGGCTGTATTCTGCAAAACAGTACATAGGTGGGTGGGAGGAAGGGAGGGCAGAGGAGAGAGTCACAGTTCAAAGCAATCCCGGAACTTAAAGAAAAAACCCCGTGGTTTTGAGCGGAAACTCTTGATTTAATTTCAACCCGTTGGTTCTGGTCCAACAGAAAAGAATTCCACACCATCCTCTATATGACAGCCCTTCAAGTACTTGAAGATGGTGATCCTATCACCTCTCAGCCGCCTCCTCTCCAGGCTAAACATCCCCAGCTCCTTCAACCTTTCCTCATAGGACTTGGTCTCCAGACCCCTCACCATCTTCATCGCCCTCCTCTGGACCCCTTCCAGCTTGTCTATATCCTTCTTAAAATGTGGTGCCCAAAACTGAACACAATACTCCAGATGAGGTCTTACCAGAGCAGAGTAAAGCAATACCATCACATCACGTGATCTGGACACTATACTTCTGTTGATGCAGACCAAAATTGTATTTACCTTTTTAGCCACCGCATCACACTGTTGACTCATGTTCAGCTTATGAACCACTAAGACCCCTAGATCCTTTTCGCACATACTACTGCTAAGACAAGTCTCCCCCATCCTATAACCATGCATTGGATTTTATTGGTTTCAGCCCCGTTTTCCAGTCTGTCAAGGTCATCCTGTATCCTGTTTCTGTCTTCTGCTGTATTTGTAACCCCTCCCAATTCAGTATCATCAGCAAATTTAATAAGCATTCCCTCTATTCCTTCATACAAATCACTGATAAAGATGTTGAACAAAACAGGTCCCAGGATAGAGCCTTGAGGCACCCCACTTGTCACTCCTCTCCAAGAGGATGAGGAACCATTCACAAGCACTCTTTGGGTGAGATCTGTCAACCAGTTACAGATCCACCTAACAGGATCCAAACCACATTTTACCAACTTGTCAATAAGGATAGTGTGGAAACTTATCGAAAGCCTTACTGAAATCAAGATAAACGGTGTCTACAGCATTCCCTTGATCCAGCAAGGGAGTCACTTTCTCAAAAAAAAAGATCAGGTTAGTCTGACATGACTTGTTCTTGAGAAACCCATGTGGTCAGGATGAGTGCTTCAAGCAACAAACGGGCTGTGAGGTGGGGGAGGGGCGGCAATATTTCTTCCTGGCCAGAAGAGAAGGGAACAGGCCACTCCCCAGATGGGCCATCACACGTAAAACTGAGAAGATTTCCCTCAGGCTTTCTTTCAAGGACACCTCGCTTCAGGCACGCTGTAAACAAAACGCTTCAACTCCATTTCCAGACCATGTCCAAGTCTAACAGGACTGCATTCCGGAGCCCAGTGAGGCTCTGGCAGCCACTGGGATTTTACACAGTTTGTTACTTGCCCATTGTTACCAAGATGAAAATTCCAGCCCAAGCAAGTCCAACTGCCTTCCTCTGGAGGGAGGGGGGAAGGGAAGTCCCCCCTGCCTCCTAAGCCCCTCCCCCAGTCAGAAGCAGGATCTGCACGGCCCCGCCCACCCTGCCTGCTGCAAATGAAAGGCAGGGTCGCTTGCAGACCAGAGGATGGAGCGGAATAATCCGGACTCCTCCTCCTTCCCCACAGGGTGGAAATCCATCCTCTCCAAGGAGTCTTGCAAGATCTGCTGCTCTGCCCTCTCCCTACTCGTGGACAGTGGCCTTGTTCTCATCCCATTAAGAGGCCACTGGAAAGATTTCACTAGGATTGTTCTTTCGAAGAGTGGCAGGTGTAAAAATCAAAGAAGGTCCCAGCCTGGGAAGGAAGAACAATGACCCACTAGAGAGAGAAAGTGGGGAGGTGCAGGGCCTGCTGCTGAGTGCAGTCCTACACCCTCCGCAGAGTAACGCTCTCCTAAAAGGACCCTGCTGCTCTGAGCTGAGTCTTGCTGTTTCCAAACCAAAAGGAAGTCCCTGCAGTCCAAGGAACCCGTTTTTGTTGCTTAGCTGTGCCTAAATGTGCTCGCGGGTGCACACACTTCAGAAGGACAGACTTCTTTCACTGCTGCTCAAGCGAAAAAGAAAAAAACCACCACCAGCAGCAGTGTATCTCACTGGCAGTAGGACAGCCAGGTTCAAATCCCCACCCAATCAAGAAGCTCCCTGGCCCACTGCCTCCCTCCCAGCCTCCTCAGCTGCCTGGCCTCCCCCTCCCCCAAGCAACATCCCTTTGGACTCCAGTCAAAGGAGACCCCCTCGCTTAAGGGCTACCCAGAGGATGCCTGGACCCCCCCCCCCAATAGCCCTGAACTGGGTCGGGGAGAAAAGCGGAAGTCCCTGCAGGGCAGGAGGGGAAGTGGGGGATGGTTCCTCTCCCCCGACCTGCACACTCCTTTGGCCTGAGCTGGGCCCCAAATCCCATGCTGCAAAGACCCTTTGTGATTCATCTGCTGGAAAGCAAGGAGGTGCTGCAAAGGAGAGCGAAGGCAGCCCTGGCAGGATCACACCTGAAGGCTGGCTGGGGGGGATGCTCTCTCTGTTCTCCACCTGCCCAGGACTGCATCTCACCCAGGAGCGCCAGAGCCAGGTGGGAGGGGAGCACAGCTGCAATGCTCAGGATCCGTGCCTCCTGCCACCTTTGGGAGGCTGAGGCCAGAGTGCATCCACACCGGTAACTTTGGGAATGCTGCCATCAACCCAACCCTTCCTTCCAGATGCCAAGGCAAAGACCCCCAGGCCTCCCCACCCCTGAGAAACCAGCCCACGAGGGTGGTGAGCTTCTCTGGAGTGCCGGCAGCCCACAGGGCTCGCAAGGGGGCGGAACGAGGGCTTCTGCCTGCAGCTCAGCACAGGACTCCCCCCCCCCCCGCCCGAGATGATCTTCTGTAGCCCCTGGAAGCACCATAGAGCCACTACTCACCTTCTGGACGGTACTGGGCCACGATAGAGACAGCCTGGCCGGCATTCTTCAAGGCAGCTGCTGCCTCTTCGTGAGTCGCCGCTTTGAGGTCGACGCCGTTTACCTGCAGAAGCAAACCCAAGAGAACAGGGAGAGTTTCTACAAAGAGAACTACAAAGCTGGAGTCTCCTACAAGTTCAAAGGACAGCTGGAGGAAACTGAGATGGAGGGAGACCAAGTCCTCCCTGCTTCCCCGCCACACAAAACCGAAGCTGTGTCCCCAGCCAGTCCATGCCCGAAATCACTAGCAGTCTGATACGGGGTAAAAACAGCCCTCCAGGAATGGCAGGCAAGGAACTGTGTGTGCAAATTAACAGCGGCAGGCAGTCCAGAATATGCTTCTGGCCAGTAAGCACTTCTTCAGTCACAAAGGTCTTCCAGGTTGGCAAGAGGCTGCTCAGGCTCTGCTTCCAAAAGCTGGGGAGGAGGGGCGTGCAGTCGATGTCAGCAGAGCCAAATAAATGCCCCCCAAACACTTTATCAGTATTATAAATCACCCGTATAAATCAGAGTTGTCTCTTCAGCTACTGATAGAGCTGAGTCTGGAAAAGGCCATTTTCTTTTTTTGGCTTTTCTTTGGGTGGCAGCTGTACAGTGAGCCAGCCCCAGCCAAGGATTAAGGCCCCCGCCAGGTCTGCACGTGGGAGAGACCTCCCTCCCTCCCCTCCCTGCCTGCCTGCCTGCCACACAGGGAGGGTGAGGCCAGCTTCCCCTGGGGCCTGGCTGGCTCCTCTCGCCTCTGGGGTTGAGCTGAGCCGTAAGAGGAGCCAGCCCAGAATCGGCCAGGGCTACTGGAGCCAACAGCTCCACTCCATCTCGGCTGGGGCTGGCTCCTCTTTGCAGCTTGGTTTCAACCGAGATACAGAGCAGCCAGCCCAGGATCGGACTTCTGCAAGGCAGGCAGGGGGGAAAGGCATTGAAAAGGAGTCCCCTTTAATCCCCCCCCCGTGCCTTCTGCAAGCCACGTCATGAGTGAACTCTGACCCCCCACCCCAGAACAGTTGGTCAGAACAGTTCTTCTGAGAGCTTCCACCCCTACCCCACACTGCCTCCAGGCCTCACCAGGCATTACGTCCCTTTACATGCCTCCCCCCCGCCTCCCCTGGGAACAACAGAGGAGAGGGACTCCTTCATCTAGGGACTCCCTGGCCTCATTCTTTTGAAACTTTGCGGGGGGGGGGGGGTGAAGAGAGGCACCAGCAACTATGCTGCAAATCTGGTGCCTGTGCCTCAAAAAACAGCCCCCCTCCCAAGAGCCCCAGATGCCCCCGGATCAATTATCCATTGATTATAACGGCCCCCATAGGGTATAATGGAGCTGGGGGGGAAATCAGCAATCCCAAATAATTCCCAAATCCCAACACCATACGAATATTGGGATTCAGGGTTATCAGGAAATGCCAATATTTTTCAGGTTCACTGGGGAGCTGCAACTCCAGTGGGCCCTGACTATTCTAAGAAGAGGAGACACCCCTTGCCCTTCCCTTCCTCTCCCCACAACAGACACTCTGCGAGGGAGGTGAGAGAGCTTGTGACTGACCCAAGGTCACACCAGCAGCTGCATGTGGAGGAGAGGGGAATCAAACCCGGTTCTGCCAGGTTAGAGTCTGCACCCTTAACCACTACCCCAAACTGGCTCCAAGATGGAGGGGGGAGTAGGACAGTGAAGTAGCAGAAGCTCAAAGCTATGTAGGGTTGTGCGGATCAAAACCGGCATCCTGAATTGTGAGCAGAAAAGGAAGCACAGAATCTGTGGCCATCATGATGGTGCTGCTGTCTTTTGACAGGCCAAAGTTTCCACTGGAGACTCAAGAAACCTGCCCTCCAACCCCACTGCATTATGGCTCCCTGGCTTGAACAATGACACAAACACCAGGTGCAAACCTGAAAGAAGAGGTGGTTAGTTATTTCAAACACCCTCTGCACTTCTACATCCACTGGCATCAGGCGTTATCAAGCCTGCAGCCACGCTGGCCACATTCTGCCCATGTTACTCAAGGGACCAGCAGCCAGTTCAAGCACTGTACCGAAATTATGCGGTCGCCTTTCCGGAGCTCGCCACTGAGATCTGCAGGTCCTCCGGCGAGGATGAAAGAGACAAAAATCCCTTCTCCGTCTTCCCCCCCCACAATATTGAAGCCAAGCCCCGTGGATCCTCGATGCAGCACCACCTTCCGGGGGTCCCTGAAAGACAGACAGACAGACAGAAGCCACCGCTTTGCACGTTAAGCTTTGCTTCACCATCATCTGACCTCCAGCAGCCCAGTCCTCCCGCTGCTTCTTTCCCAGTCTGAGACCAGATCAGCGAAGGACAGCAGAATGTGCCACCAGGCAAGAGAGACAGAGCGCTGTCAGCCAGCACAGTCCCCTTCCCTCCCTCCCTCCCTCTGCTGCTTGCATTTCCTGCCCCAGCCCCAGGCCCCTGCGGGAGTCCTCCTCTGCTCGCAGGCAGCCAGGCAAAACCCCAGCTTGGTCTGGCACTGCTCACCTGGAGCTTCTCTTGGGGGGACACTTTCTGCTGCTTTGACATCATCCTCATTAACACAGCAAGGCAGGGGCCCCGTTTTCCACAGGCCGCCTCCCAGTTTTGTATCCCTGCTGCCCAACAGCCGAACCCTCCGCTCCTGGCCCAATCCCTTTCCCTTGAGAATGTTCCAGGCCCGCTCAGTCTGTGACATTCAGAAGCGCAGTGGATGTGGGGCAGCAATGGAAGACCCTCCTGGCTGAAGCTGTCCGGAAAGCCAAACCTTCTCTACTAAAGTGGGCAGGTGTCATGATCCTGGCTGGGCTGAACACTCAGCCTCCCCCCCTTTGCCACTCAGGTGCCTTCCATGGACTTCACCTCCACTAGCCGGAGCTCCAGCAGCCAGGCACACCGGAGGGAGGGAGGGAGGGGCCTCTCTCTTCCAGTATTTATTCTCTCCGTCTCACTGAGACACAAGGCAGATTACAAAATACAAAAACCAATTCAAGCAAGCAGCACAGGCAGGAGGACTGGGGTGCAGCAGTCTCTATGAAGGAACAGGTTCAGGACTGCTGGACTCTAGCCTACCACTGGAGGCTCAAGCTGCCCCCCACGCCTCCCCCCCTCGCCCCGTGGCATGAAGCACCTTTTTATCGGCTTTGACAGTCATGCTCCTAGACCTAGCCAGGCCTACAGGCTCCAGGGAAGCCTGTGTCAGAGTAGCTAGAGGGCCTACATTTCCCAGGATCCCTTCTGTCCCTCTGATTGGGGGGGCAGCAGTTTTAGAGGGGGAAAACTTGCCCAGTGGAGACCAGAGGGGTGGGACCTGGAAGGAAGAAAACAAAAGGCCCCAGCTAGAGAGGGGGAAGTGTTCTTTCTGAAAAGGCTGGGCTGGAGAGAAGGCTGCAGCCAGGAGGGTTCCTTCATCCAAGAGGGGTGAGCCAATTGGAATTAGAGAAAGGGAACATATCGTCAGTCACACCAGAGCTTTTTGTTTTGATTTGTACCACTTTTACTGTTTCCATGCTCACTATTGCACAAGTTACAACCTACTAGTTTGTTCTTGAGCACTTACAATAAACTTATTGTTATGTTGCCTGGGTCTGCACGCCTCTTTGGCCCCAGAGAAAAGGCCCCTGCTGGGAAGGAAGACAGGGGTGGGGTGGGTGCTCCGGGCCCCCTCAGACAGATCCGTGCCGGGGGGGGGCAGCAGAGCCCTCCCTGGTCCCCTGCTTGTGAAAGACAGACAGACAGACACACCAGCTAGAAGCACTCCTTAAAAGCATGCTCTGGCCACAGGAGGAAATGCTCTGGCCAAATCCAGGTTACATTACTATAATACGCCTTTGAAAACTGTCCAGAAAATTCAGAAGGTCCAAAATGCAGCAGTCGTGCCATTGCTGAGGGCTGGGAAGAGGGATCGTGGCACCCCTGTGCGGAAAGAGCTGCACTGGGAGCCCAGCTATTTCGGGTGCCATCCAAAGTGCTGGTTCTTAACTATAAGAGCCGGGATTCCATATTTCTATAAATGTGGTTATTAACATTGTTGTGTTATATTGTTAGCATTGTTTTATATTGTCATTATTTTAATGGTAAGTCACCTTGAGCAGGATTCTGAAGAGGCAGCAGAGAAATATTCCAAATAAATCAAACGAGCGGATTGGAGGCTGGAGGAGTCTCTGGACCGCCTTCCTCCCGTGCCCCCAGCTGCCAGTGGAGCTCCTCCTCCCAAGCCCCGCTGCTCTCTGGCTTCCCAGCAGAAGTGAGAGTAGATTTCCCAGTGGTGGCACAGGGCCTCTGGACTGCCCTCCCCCTGGCACCCTGGGCCTGTGTTCTGCCCTTCTCTTGGAGCCATGCCCAGCACCTCCTTTATTCTGCTGGTGGCTTCCAGGCAGCAGCAGGGCTTCCCATTCCACACCCCACTTGGCCAGTCAGCTTCAACCCTGATGGGCCTTAACCAGAGAGAGCTGAAGGGACTGCAGATTGGACTACATCTGCGATATGTTAGATTAAGGGTGTTGGGACGGTGCCGGCTGGATAGGAGGAAAAACTCTTGCCAGTGGAATCCGCTCCAGAGGGAGGTAGTGAGCGCCCCCCACCCCTCGCTGGCTGGACAGACACTTGCCCGGAGTGCTCTAGGCTGATCCTGCACTGAGCAGGGGGTTGGACCAGATGGCCTTTATGAACCCTTCCAACTCTGGGATTGTATGAATTTGAGTGGACTTTGGAGGAGGGTGGAAGACAGGAGGGCCTGGCATGACTTGGTCCACGGGGTCGCAAAGAGTCGGATTTGACTGTGCTACTAACAACAAAACATAATGTTCTTGCTTTAAGCTCCACTTGCAGCTTCTGGAATAGCCTTGGGTTAGCCATAGTTATTGCAGGAGTTGTCCTTGAAAGGGCAGCTGCTGTGAGAGCCCTCTCAGCCCCACCCACCTCACAGGGTGTCTGTGGGGGAGGGAGAAGATATAGGCGATGGTGAGCCGTTCTGAGTCTCTGATTCAGAGAGAAGGGCGGGGTATAAATCTGCCCCCACCTCACAGGGTGTCTGTTGTGGGGGGAGAAGATAGAGGAGATTGTGAGCCGGTCGGAATCTCTGATTCAGGGAGAAGGGCGGGGTATAATTCTGCCCCCACCTCACAGGGTGTCTGTTGTGGGGGGAGAAGATAGAGGAGATTCTGAGCCGCTCTGAGTCTCTGATTCAGGGAGAAGGGCGGGGTATGAATCTGCCCCCACCTCACAGGGTGTCTGTTGAGGGGGGAGAAGATAGAGGAGATTGTGAGCCGCTCTGAGTCTCTGATTCAGGGAGAAGGGCGGGGTATGAATCTGCCCCCACCTCACAGGGTGTCTGTTGTGGGGGGAGAAGACAGAGGAGATTGTAGGCTGCTCTGAGTCTCTGATTCAGAGAGAAGGGTGGGGTATGAATCTGCCCCCACCTCACAGGGTGTCTGTTGTGGGGGGAGAAGACAGAGGAGATTGTAGGCGGCTCTGAGTCTCTGATTCAGGGAGAAGGGCGGGGTATGAATCTGCCCCCACCTCACAGGGTGTCTGTTGTGGGGGGAGAAGATAGAGGAGATTGTGAGCCGCTCTGAGTCTCTGATTCAGGGAGAAGGGCGGGGTATAAATCTGCCCCCACCTCACAGGGTGTCTGTTGTGGGGGGAGAAGATAGAGGAGATTGTGAGCCACTCTGAGTCTCCGATTCAGAGAGAAGGGCGGGGTATAAATCTGCCCCCACCTCACAGGGTGCCTGTTGTGGGGGGAGAAGACAGAGGAGATTGTAAGATGGTCTGAGTCTCTGATTCAGAGAGAAGGGCGGGGTATAAATCTGCCCCCACCTCACAGGGTGTCTGTTGTGGGGGGAGAAGATAGAGGAGATTGTGAGCCGCTCTGAGTCTCTGATTCAGGGAGAAGGGCGGGGTATGAATCTGCCCCCACCTCACAGGGTGTCTGTTGTGGGGGGAAAAGATAGAGGAGATTGTGAGCCGCTCTGAGTCTCTGATTCAGGGAGAAGGACGGGGTATAATTCTGCCCCCACCTCACAGGGTGTCTGTTGTGGGGGGAGAAGATAGAGGAGATTGTGAGCCGCTCTGAGTCTCTGATTCAGGGAGAAGGGCGGGGTATGAATCTGCCCCCACCTCACAGGGTGTCTGTTGTGGGGGGAGAAGACAGAGGAGATTGTAGGCTGCTCTGAGTCTCTGATTCAGAGAGAAGGGCGGGGTATGAATCTGCCCCCACCTCACAGGGTGTCTGTTGTGGGGGGAGAAGACAGAGGAGATTGTAAGCTGCTCTGAGTCTCTGATTCAGAGAGAAGGGCGGGGTATAAATCTGCAGTCTTCTTCTTCTTTAAAAGGAATGAGCTCAAAGATGCCAGGAAGGGGCCTCATAGCCTGTAAACAGCACAGTTTGATGGCCTCTACAATCCATGTGGAGAGCCTCTGAGAGGAGACCTTATGTTCTGTTGACGGGCTAGAGTAGGTGACAAACAGACAATTAGTCAAATAAAAGTCCTTTGTCCTACGGAGACAGAAAAACAAAGCTCATTTCATGTCCAGTGGGCGTAGAGCTCTTTCCTCAGGGGTCTCAGCAGAGGGTCAGGCTGTAGGAAGCATCGTCTCAGAATGGAGATGCTATTCCAAAACCACTTTGGGAGAAACTTAAGACCAGGAGCAAGGACTGTGCCTTGGTCGTGGAAGCAAAGATACAGTGAGTGGGTCAGACACAGAGCGGCAAGCTCACTGATCCATCTGGTGGAAGTGATCGCAACGAGAAAGGCAGTCTTCCACAACAAGAGATGCAATGAGAAGAAGCCCCAGCTTCAAATGGTCGCCTCATCAGGCTCTGGAGGGTGTAAATCCCAAGCCGGGGCAAGGTGTTGAACCGGAGGCTAGAGATGCAGAAGCCCTTGAAGGAACCCTTTAGATTCTGGGAGAGAAAAAAACTGGGATGTCTGTTGATCTGTACATAACGAGTGGCGATGGCTGCCAGGTAGACCCTTGATGGAAGAGTGGTAAAGACCTTTACCACCAAGTGTAGAAGGGAGGCAAAGATAGTTGGAAGGCCAACCTGTGCCAGAGACACCCTGCAAAAATTCTAACAAAAATTGTGGCAGGGAGTGAGGCACTGCTCACAGCTCCTGGTCTCTGAAGAAGGGACTTGCAGGGACCTCCCTGAGCTTTCAAGGTGCTCCTGGGCTCTTTTCTCCTGCTACAGCCAGCCAGCCAGACTAGCGCAACTGCCCCGCTAGATCTTGCAAAGCATCTGTTCAGCATCTTCAGGAAGATGAGCGGAAATGGGAGAGTGGTGGCGCAGTCTCACACACGCCAAACACCTGGACTCCTTTGGGGACAAGGCAGCAGATGTCTGTGCTTCTGAGCCCCTCTCCTCCCACTGGCCTCTCTTCCTCTGTCAGCAGGAGCAGCGTGGGGAACCCGCTGACCTCCCCCGCCCCGCCCCTGCCCCGGCAGCGGTGTCTCCATAATGATCGAGGTGACGGTGGGGGAATTAAAGAGAGATTAATCCCCACACATAGCCACACACTGTACGTGGTTCAGGTCTGTGATACTTTTAGATGTGGGGAGTGCTGAAGCTGGTTTCAGCCAATGATCCTTAGAAAGTCTGAGCAGGCAGGATGCATGGGCAGAGAAGGGAGGTGCTGAAGGTGAGCTGGGGAGTGGAGGCAATTCTGAAGCAGCTCCTGGCTGTGAGCTTATTTCCCCGGGCCCTTTCCTCCCTCCCTCCTCTTCTGCGGAGTCCTCCCTGCCGCTGAGCCCTGGCTGGTCCGTGACCCTCAGGACACCGCAGTGGGAACAATCCCACCAAGTGGGATCATGCTGATGGCTTTCCCAGCAGGAAACTGGACAATCAGGAATCTGCAGCAGCCCTTGGTGGGAATCCCTCAGCTGAGAGCAAAGGCTCCTGGAGGGCGATCTAGACTGGAAACAGTGGCCGAGGGACTGAGGAGGAATCACAGCCCAGAGATGAGGCCCCAAAATCTGAAGAGGTGGGCCTAGAAGAATAGGGCCAGCAGGCTGACAGAACCAAAGGACAGGGCATCCTTCTGGCACAAAAAGGTCCAAGTACTTGAGATCTGGCAGGGGAATCCACTGAGGTGGGCCCTCCAAGTTGGTGGAACCCCAGAAGGCTGCATCCACAGACAGCGCACCAGAGGACATCTTTGGGGGGAGCGGTTGGCCCTCAGTACAGAGTGAGAAGAAGGTAGCCAAGCGATGAAGCAAGGGCACGTAGCGGTCTCTGGCTAGAGAAAAGACAGAACTCGGTCCCTCCTGGAGGCAGCCTTGGAAAGTATTTTTGAGCCTGAGTCCATAAGAGACGGCCTCTGTTGCCACGTGAGGTGGGGGAGCCTGCAGACTAGCAGCTGCTTCTGCCGCCTCCTTGCAAGGCTCTTCGCTGCCACGGACAATGGCCACAAGAATGCATTCTGTATTGCATTTGATTTGCCACAGTAGTTAAAATACTGTTAAAATCACCTATTACAACACAGTTTATAGCGGCTAAACGTAAAAACTGTGTTGTAATAGGTGATTTTAACTACCCGCAGATTGATTGGGTCAATATGTGTTCTGGTCGAGAGAAAGAGATGGAGTTTCTTGATGCTCTCAATGACTGTGCTATGGAGCAGATGGTCTCAGAACCTACCAGGGGTGGGGCGATCCTGGATTTGGTCCTAAGTAATGCCCAAGACTTGGTGAGAGATGTAAAAGTGATTGCGCCGCTTGGGAGCAGTGACCATAATGTTATTGATTTCACCGTTTGTATAAATAGGGAGTTGTCCAAAAAGACCACCACAACCACGTTTAACTTTAAAAGGGGTAAATACACTGAGATGAGGAGGCATGTGAGGAAGAAACTGAAAGGAAAGGTACATACGGTCAAAACCCTTGAGAAAGCTTGGACGCTATTTAAAACTATAATCCTAGAAGCTCAGATAAAATACATACCACAAGTTAGGAAAGGCACAAACAGGCATAAGAAAAGGCCTGCGTGGTTAACAAATAAAGTAATGGAAGCTGTAAAAGGTAAGAAGGACTCCTTTAAGCGGTGGAAAACCAGTCCAAGTGAGATTAGTAAAAGGGAACACAGGCTGTGGCAAATCAAATGCAAGACTGTGATCAGGCAGGCAAAAAGGGACTATGAGGAGCATATTGCAAAAAACATAAAGACCAACAATAAAACTTTCTTCAAATATATTAGAAGTAGGAAACCAGCCAGGGAGGCAGTGGGGCCCTTGGATGACCATGGGGTAAAAGGATTACTGAAGGAGGATAGGGAAATGGCTGAAAAGCTAAATGAATTTTTTGCCTCCGTCTTCACTGTAGAAGACGAGAACTTTTTGCCCGCCCCAGAACCACTAATTTTGGAAGGGGTGTTGAAAGACCTGAGTCAGATTGAGGTGACAAATGAGGAGGTCCTACAACTGATAGACAAATTAAAAACTAATAAGTCACCGGGTCCGGATGGCATACATCCGAGAGTTCTGAAGGAACTCAAAGTTGAACTTGTGGATCTTCTAACAAAAATCTGTAATCTTTCATTGAAATCTGCCTCCATTCCTGAGGACTGGAAGGTAGCAAATGTCACCCCCATCTTTAAAAAAGGTTCCAGAGGAGATCCGGGAAACTACAGGCCAGTCAGTCTGACTTCAATACCGGGAAAGTTGGTAGAAACCATTATCAAGGACAGAATGAGTAGGCACATTGATGAACACGGGTTATTGAGGAAGACTCAGCATGGGTTCTGCAAGGGAAGATCTTGCCTCACTAACCTGTTGCATTTCTTTGAGGGGGTGAACAAACATGTGGACAAAGGAGACCCGATAGATGTTGTTTACCTTGACTTCCAGAAAGCTTTTGATAAAGTTCCTCATCAAAGGCTCCTTAGAAAGCTTGAGAATCATGGAGTAAAAGGACAGGTCCTCTTGTGGATCAAAAACTGGCTGAGTAATAGGAAGCAGAGAGTGAGTATAAATGGGCAGTCTTCGCAGTGGAGGACGGTAAGCAGTGGGGTGCCGCAGGGCTCGGTACTGGGTCCCATGCTTTTTAACTTGTTCATAAATGATTTAGAGTTCGGAGTGAGCAGTGAAGTGGCCAAGTTTGCGGATGACACTAAATTGTTCAGGGTGGTGAGAACCAGAGAGGATTGTGAGGAACTCCAAAGGGATCTGTTGAGGCTGGGTGAGTGGGCGTCAACGTGGCAGATGCGGTTCAATGTGGCCAAGTGCAAAGTAATGCACATTGGGGCTAAGAATCCCAGCTACAAATACAAGTTGATGGGGTGTGAACTGGCAGAGACTGATCAAGAGAGAGATCTTGGGGTCATGATAGATAACTCACTGAAAGTGTCAAGACAGTGTGCGTTTGCAATAAAAAAGGCCAATGCCATGCTGGGAATTATTAGGAAGGGAATTGAAAACAAATCAGCCAGTATCATAATGCCCCTGTATAAATCGATGGTGCGGTCTCATTTGGAGTACTGTGTGCAGTTCTGGTCGCCGCACCTCAAAAAGGATATTATAGCTTTAGAGAAGGTGCAGAGAAGGGCAACTAGAATGATTAAAGGGCTGGAGCACTTTCCCTATGAAGAAAGGTTGAAACACTTGGGACTCTTTAGCTTGGAGAAACGTCGACTGCGGGGTGACATGATAGAGGTTTACAAGATAATGCATGGAATGGAGAAAGTAGAGAAAGAAGTACTTTTCTCCCTTTCTCACAATACAAGAACTCGTGGGCATTCGATGAAATTGCTGAGCAGACAGGTTAAGACGGATAAAAGGAAGTACTTCTTCACCCAAAGGGTGATTAACATGTGGAATTCACTGCCACAGGAGGTGGTGGCGGCCACAAGTATAGCCACCTTCAAGAGGGGTTTAGATAAAAATATGGAGCACAGGTCCATCAGTGGCTATTAGCCACAGTGTATGGAGCACAGGTCCATCAGTGGCTATTAGCCACAGTGTATGGAGCACAGGTCCATCAGTGGCTATTAGCCACAGTGTATGTGTGTATATAACATTTTTTGCCACTGTGTGACACAGAGTGTTGGACTTGATGGGCCGTTGGCCTGATCCAACATGGCTTCTCTTATGTTCTTATGTTCTTATGCTCCACCCCAGCAGAGAAGACGACAGCCGCAGCCACCCAAGGGAAGGGAGTTTTCTTCCTTCCATGCTGATGGAGCAGAACTTAAATAACAGTCTCTTGCCACTGCTGAGAGAAGAGGCTAATGCCCAGCACTGTTCCCTCTAAGCTGAGTTAGTGTGAGCCAGCTCACAGTTTTTTAGCCTCTGGCTCACACATTTTTGTCTTAGCTCAGGAAAAATGGCCCCAGAGCAAACTAACTGATGCAGGAGCTCACAAAGCAGAACCTTTGCCCACAGGACTCCACAGCTTAGAGGGAACACTGATGCCAAGTCCTTACAGCCATGCACAGCTCAGGACACTTAGGGAGAAGGACAGCCATTCTGTTTGCTTTTGATGAAGAGAGCTTCACCCCTTGGAAAATGCTGCTGGCCTTTAAGATTGCCGGCAAGGGGAGCAGATCAGTCTACAGCAAGGCCAGCCAGCCAGCCACGGGGCCCAACAGATCAACGGTGCAAAGTGAGCTCACTGGCACACTCTGATGTTATGCTGCCTGCCCGGACTCCTGCTTCATTTGGCTGCTACAGACCATTATGGCCACCCATCCTGGATTCAGCTGGAGGAAGGAGGCTCAGTGGGGGGGCCCGGTCCTGCCAAGATGATGGAAGAGGCACAGCGTCTCAGGGCAGTCCCTGGGAAGGGCTGAGGCTCCACGGCAGAGCCCCTGGGCAGCTGCTCCCAGGAGACAAGACAGGCCCAGGGAAGAAGGCAGCACAAAGTGTTGGTGAGTATGCCAGGCCTGCTCTGCCATGGAATTCCCAGCCCCTCCGCCTCACGCTCCCATGAGCCTTAACAGAATGAAGTGGCTGCAGAGGGAAGAAGAGCAGTCACAGCTAACTGAGCGCTCCCCGCCCCCCCCCGGGGGCACTGCGGCTCCCTACCTGGTGATCTCATCATCTCCAAGCATCCCCTTGGGAACGGGGGAGTATCTTCCGGGGGATGCAGGCGAGAGGGACTCTCCGAGGTAGGCTGATGGGCTGATATGGTTGTCAACAGGCGGAAGATACGCTGGGAAGCAGAGAAGAAGAGACCAGTCAGCCGGAGGACGGCCTGATGGGCACAGGACATACGTTTGTCTTCCCACTTCACCCCAGAGTGAAGACAGGCAAGGGCAGGCAGCCCTGCCCTCTCCCCCAGACTGCTCTCAGGGGATGGCACCTGAAGGTTTTGGCCACTGTGCAACACACAGAGAGTGTGGACCCGAGGGGCCCTTGGCCTGATCCAACAGGGCTTCTCTTATGTTCTTATATAGAGCAAAGGTCCATCAGTGGCTATTAGCTGGAATTCTCTGTCTGGGGCGTGATGCTCTGTATTCTGGGTGCTTGGGGGAGCCACAGTGGGAGGGCTTCTAGTGTCCTGGCCCCACTGATGGCACCTGGGGGTTTCGGCCACTGTGTGACACACAGAGAGCACTGGACTGGATGGGCCCTTGGCCTGATCCAACAGGGCTTCTCTTATGTTCTTCTGTGACTCAGAGTGTTGGACTGGATGGGCCATTGGCCTGATCCAACATGGCTTCTCTTATGTTCTTATGTGACACAGAGTGTTGGACTGGAGGGGCCACTGGCCTGATCCAACATGGCTTCTCTTATGTTCTTATGTGACACAGAGTGTTGGACTGGAGGGGCCACTGGCCTGATCCAGCAGGGCTTCTCTTATGTTCTTATGTGACACAGAGTGTTGGACTGGATGGGCCATTGGCCTGATCCAACAGGGCTTCTCTTATGTTCTTATGTGACACAGAGTGTTAGACTGGAGGGGCCACTGGCCTGATCCAGCAGGGCTTCTCTTATGTTCTTATGTGACACAGAGTGTTGGACTGGATGGGCCATTGGCCTGATCCAACAGGGCTTCTCTTATGTTCTTATGTGACACAGAGTGTCAGACTGGATGGGCCATTGGCTTGATCCAACATGGCTTCTCTTATGTTCTTATGTGACACAGTGTTGGACTGGATGGGCCCTTGGCCTGATCCAACAGGGCTTCTCTTATGTTCTTATGATGTATTCCTTCACCAGAAGCACTGCTTGCTCAGGAGATACTGACTCCAATAATACTGCACTGTGCTTTTAAAATATAAATAGCAATAGTGGTAGCAGCAGTGACAGCACTGCTACCAGAATATTAAGCTAAATATAGTAGCAGCTTTGTTACTGAATCATTTGGAGGTCCTACTCCAGTGTCCTACTCTTGTAACTTACTCTTGGATATTATTACTGATATAATCTTCCATATAATGGGGGGGGGGCCCTGCGAGGAACAGGGGAGCTGCTACTCTGGCTGATGAAGCAGAACATTCAGACGGATTTCCTCCGTCCCCAGAAATCCCCCCGTTTCAGTTATGGATCTCAGCGCTTTCATCTTTCCCTTCCCAATCCCATCATCCTTACAGAGAATGCTCTGGCCTCTGTGAAGAAACAAGCTGAACCAGTGGAGCCACACTTCAGTTTGCCAAAAAAAAAAAGGCCTCGACATTTAGGATCCTAGTGTTGGAAGGGACCTCCAGGGTCATCTAGTCCAACCCGCTGCACAATGCAGGAACTTCACAAATACCTCCCCTCCATGCACATACATACACCCCCAGTGGAGAAGACTGCAGATTTATACCCCGCCCTTCTCTCTGAATCAGAGACCCAGAGCGGCTCACAATCTCCTCTATCTTCTCCCCCCACAAAAGACACTCTGTGAGGTGAGTGGGACTGAGAGAGCTCTGACAGAAGCTGCCCTTTCAAGGACAACCTCTGCCAGAGCTATGGCTGACCCAAGGCCATTCCAGCAGCTGCAAGTGGCGGAGTGGGGAATCAAGCCCGGTTCTCCCAGATAAGAGACCAGGCACTTAACCACTACACCAAGCTGGCTCTCCTGTTCTATTCCCCAAAGATGGCAAAACCCCTCTCCAGGATCGCTGGCCAAAGGGGCACCAGGGCTGGGGAACCCTGATCCAGCTGACAGGCTTAGTCTTACGGGCATCCCTCTGGCAGGGTCTTCCTCCTTCTAGAACCAGAGGAGGCCCAGGTTGAAAGCATTTCTATTCCCGGGGGAGGGAGACCAGAAAAGCCGCTGTCCCTTTTAGGCGTGGAAGGGGAGGGGGGGAGAGTGGGACCCTATGACGGACAGCGTCCTTTTGACACATGCAGCCATGTGAACGACCTCCCAGTGGGGAGGGGAGACTAGATGCTCAGGATCGGCAAGTCTCAAGCAGGCTTCCGTGTTTCAGTTTTTTCCTGGGTCTGTATCTGAGTCCCACAAAAGGTATTCCCCCAAGAGCTGGGTCTGCAGTGATCAAGTGGCCTTTGATTCCTACCCCACAGGCGCTTCTGCTGCCTCACGCTGCAAACGTGGCCCCATTTGTGCAATTCCTTCTGGCTGCCCAAACAGAGAGGAGTCAAGGAGCAGGAGGCGGGTGGGCGGGTGGAGTGGAGAGTCACCAGGGACTTGGCTCTCCCTCCCCACAAGGCAGCCAGCCTCTGGGTGGGGCTGCATCTCTCTGGCTTCCTCGAGGGTGGGGTGGCCTGCTGAGGGTCTGGGGCAGAAGGGGCACATCCCCACTCCCATCCACGGCTGCTTTGGGGGGAACAGATCAAAAGAGTTCCCACACACAAAGTGGTGAGAGCAACAGTGGACGTAAACGCATTGTGTCAGTTCCTTTCCCAGAGGTGTTACATATGCAAAATCATAAAAACAAATGAAACTTACAGTTGGTGACGTCTGGAGGAGTGTAAGTATCGTTGATGAACATGCTGGTGGGTTTTGCTACTTTCAGGTAAACACAGTCCGAGGTGTTCTTTAAGGCCGCCACTGCTTCTTCGTGGGTGACTTCTTCTAAACAAACGGTGTTGACCTGGGGGGGGGAGGGGGAGGGAAGGAGGGAGAGAGCCGAAGTCACAGGGAAGCAGAAGACTGCAGCTCGCTGCTGGTCATGTTTATTAAGGGGGAAACTGGCAAGGGACACGGTGGAGCCTGTCCATGCCAAAGGCATGAAAAGATTGCTAAGGGAAGATGGGGAGACAGCAGAAAAATGAAATATTTCTTCTGTGGGTGTTTTTACTGTGGAAAAGTTAACTGTGGGGCAATTACTTATCCCAGAGCTGCTGTCTCTGGAAAGGTGTCAGTAACACTAAAAGACAACTTTGTCCTGGCCTTATAGAACTGACTTCTACTTGTGTAATTACAATTTCTGCACAGTTTGTGATACGTCTAATACCTTTTTATTTCTGCTTTGCTTTTCTAGCTTTCATAGTTCTTGTCCTACTGCATTGTGTCACATCGGCAGGGGACCAGGAAGCTCCTTCTACCGGCTGCCACCCCTCTGCTAAAGGTCTGTCTGGGAGGGCCCAGAGTACCCATCCAACCCCTCTGTCTTCCTTCTGAGCAAAGCATCTTCAAATTGTGACCAACGAGATGTGAGGACCCAGGCAGTATAAGAACAGCAAGTTTACTGTTAAGTGCTTAATAGCCGATTTGGTGTAAGTGGTTAAGTGCGTGGACTCTTATCTGGGAGAACCGAGTTTGATTCCCCACGCCTCTACTTGCACCTGCCGGAGTGGCCTTGGGTCAGCCCTGGCTTTGGCTGAGGAGCACACAGATGGCCCTGCCTGCCCTCAGTTTGGCCACTACCTTATTTATTTATTTATATTTTATTTTATTTATATTTACATTTATATCCCGCCCTCCCCGCCTAGGCGGCTCAGGGCGGCTAACAACATTTCACATTTTAACAAGGATAAAACTTTAAAATTTAACAATTAAAGAAATTAAAAATAAAAACCAGTTAATTAAGTTAAAATATTTAAAATACATAATTCATTACATAGAATAAATCTGGCAGCAGTAAACTTGTTTGGCGCTGGTTCTGCCAGTTTAGATGGTTCCATAATCGTATAGTAGATGGCGGCTCCTTATTCTTAGCAACTCAGCAGATATCAGCATAGGCTTGCCTAAAAAGAACAGTCTTGCAGGCCCCGCGGAACTGGTCAAGGTTCCGCAGGGCCCGCACTTCCTCCGGGAGCTGATTCCACAGTACAGGAGCCGCGGCTGAGAAGGCCCGAGTTCTGATATTTTGAAGTTTGACCTCTCTCGGCCCAGGGATAGTCAATTTATTTTTGCCCATCGACCTCAGTGCCCTCTGGGGTTCATATGGGGAGAGACGGTCCCTTAGGTAGGCTGGTCCTCGGCCATATAGGGCTTTAAAGGTAATAACCAACACTTTGTACTGGACTCGGTAGGTAATTGGCAGCCAGTGCAGTTCGCGCAGTCCCGGCCGTATGTGCTCCCATTTTGGGAGCCCCAATAATAGCCTGGCCGACGCGTTCTGCACCAGCTGCAGCTTCCGAGTCCGGCACAGAGGTAGCCCCAAGTAGAGGGCATTACAGTAGTCCAGTCTTGAGGTGACCGTTGCATGGATCACTGTTGCGAGGTCGCGACGCTCCAGGAAGGGGGCCAACTGCCTTGCCCGCTTCAGATGGAAGAATGCTGACTTGGCAGTGGCTGCTATCTGGGCCTCCATTGACAATGAAGGCTCCAGTAAAATGCCCAAACTCTTTACCTGGCGCGCGGGTTTCAATAGCGCGCCGTCGAAGGTTGGGAGAGCTATTTCCCCTCCTAGAGCGCCGCGATCCACGCAAAGGACCTCTGTCTTCGCTGGATTCAACTTCAGCCCACTCAACCTGAGCCACGTCGCTACAGCCTGTAAAGCCCGATCCAGATTCCCCGGGGCGGAGTCGGGCCGGCCGTCCATTAGCAGATAGAGCTGGGTGTCATCAGCATATTGATGGCAACCCAGCCCAAACCTCCGGGCAATCTGGGCAAGGGGGCGCATATAAATGTTAAATAACATTGGGGAGAGAACTGCCCCCTGAGGCACCCCACAATCAAGTGTGCGCCTCTGGGATCGCTCCCCCCCAATAGCCACCCTTTGTCCCCGACCGGAGAGGAAGGAGGAAAGCCATTGCAAGGCCAACCCCCCAACCCCTATGTCGGCGAGGCGGCACTTTAGCAACTGATGGTCGACTGTATCAAATGCCGCCGACAGGTCTAGTAGCATCAGTACCGCAGTGCCGCCCCGATCCAGATGTCGCTGGAGGTCATCTACCAAGGCGACCAGCACCGTCTCCGTCCCATGGCCCGGTCGGAACCCAGACTGGCACGGGTCAAGGATGGAAGCGTCATCTAGGAACCTCTGAAGCTGCAACGCCACTGCCCTCTCAATGATTTTACCTAAAAATGGTAAATTGGACACCGGCCGGTAATTCGCCAATTCGGCCGGGTCTGCTGTACATTTTTTTAAAAGAGGGCGAACCAGCGCCTCTTTCAAGGGCGTTGGAAAGTGCCCCTCGGTGAGGGATCTATTTATGATGTCCCGTAAAGGACATCTAAGCTCCCTCTGGCAGGATTTAATCAGCCAAGAGGGGCAAGGATCCAGATCGCATGTTGTTGGGCGAGCAGCAGAGAGGATCCTATCGACTTCCTCCAGGTTGAGTGGGTCGAAATGGTCCAGCACCAAATCCGAAGACAGGCCCGGAGCCTCAATTTCGCTCACTGTATCCAAGGTGGTAGGCAGGTCTTGGCGGAGCAATGAGATTTTATCTGCAAAATATTTCGCAAATGCCTCACAGCCAATCTCCAATTCTCTAATGTTTGGTTTGCCTTGTGGCAATGTTATCAGGTCCCCAATTATTCTAAATAATTGTGCTGGGCGCGAATTTGCAGATGCAATCTTGGTTGCAAAGTAATTTGGGTAGGACTTCAATAGGAGGGAGCACATTAAATAGGTGACCATGTCAGTGCAATTGGAATGCATCCCCAAGTAGGCCATGGTCCACTGCTGCCCTGAGGGCCCCTCTGGGGGTGGCGGTGGAGGTGAAGAGGTCTGTTTCAGGAAATCCCCACACTTTGGAGATGGGGTGGAGAGAAGGATTGACAGCCGATCTCTAGGCTGTCCTCTCGCCCTGCAAGGTGTGTGGATGTTCAAGGCACCCTGTGTTTTATCTCCCGGGCCCCCCCTGCTTATTTATAAAAAATTTGGCTGTCATGTTGCCTATAGCCAGGAGAACTTGAAATCTCTTCGGGAGCGCTGGAAAAGAAGTAAGGGCAAGTCGAATAGCAGCTCTGAGTTCTAACAGACTGATGTGAAGCTATGACTCCAAGTGGGGCCGTGTGAATGCCACAGTGTGCCCCCCAACCTGATAAGGAAGAGTCCTTGAAGACTTGCGCATCATGGGAATGTGTCCCCAGAAGAGATGCGATAAGCGGATCCACCCGTTAATGGTCCTCTGAGCTGCTGCGCTGGGGATTAAGAGCCTGCTCTGTTGAGTCAACCGCAGGATTCAATGCACAGACATATGAACATCTGAAGCTGCCTTATACTGAATCAGACCCTTGGTCCAACAAAGTCAGTATTGTCTACGCAGACTGGCAGCGGCTCTCCAGGGTCTCGAGCAGAGGTTTTTCACACTATTTGCCTGGGCCCTTTTGAGTTGGAGATGCCAGTGGGGATTGAACCCGGGACCTTCTGCTTACCAAGCAGATGCTCTACCGCTGAGCCATTGTCCCTCCCAAAGACAAGCCGGTTTTGGAGGTCTCTCATAATGTCCAGCACAGGAGGGAGCTCACTGAACCCGGCAAGTTCTGAAAGTTCCTGGTGGACTGAAATCTGTTGACTAGATTTTTAATAACGAGGGCTCTGATGGCAGTTGCCCTTTGCGATGGCAGGAAGGCCTTTCCCTTGAGTGAGATAACTGTGCCCCCAATGACCTCTACAGACTGAATGGGAGAAAGGCGAGGTGCGAAGGAAGGGCGAGCCACAGATGACGTTCCCAGGCTCTGGGGGGAGCCACAGGGGGTGGGCAGGAGGAGGAAGCGGTGCTGCATCTCCTGAGCCCCTGGGACACACTCGCTGTGCTGCTCGTGTACTTTACGCCGTGCGGCTGGGAGATGATGTGCAAAGGCAACCAATGGAGAGGCAACTGCCACTCACCGCCAGAAGCTTGTCTCCGATCTGGAGTCTGCCATCCTTGTGTGCCGCACCCCCTTCAATGATCTTGGTGACGTAGATGCTGCTGTCTCCAGGGATGTGCTGATTCCCGACACCCCCAGCTATGCTGAACCCAAGACCTGCTTCCAGAAAGGAAAGACTCGTCAGCACCCCCTCTGGCAGGCAGGAAGCAGGCAGGCATCTCATGCTGCTGTTCAGCCTATCTGTGTTGTGTTAAGAATTCTCTCCCAGGACTTTGGCCTGGGAAAGGCAAAGAAGGAAGATTTCAGGGCAGGGGACAGTTTGGAAATTAAAAGCCCTGAAGAGAATGTCCCTTGACTGGCTGGAAGGCTCCCCAAGGAACACACCTGTGAGCACATGTTGCTCGCTGTTGTCTGAACACAGCTGCAGAGAATCCCAGTGTCAGGCTTTGCAAACTGCCATGGGGGGGGGGGGGATGGACAGCTGCACAATGCACAGACCACACCTGCTCCAGCCGGCTGCCACAAACCTTTGGGGCCTTTCACAAGCTTTATCTCCACAATTTTCTCTGTGACTTGCTTCCTTCTCTTGACATAAAGCCGAACCATGGAGCCGGCCTCCTTTAAAGCCTCCACTGCTTTGCTGTGTGTCACATCACGGACGTCCACCTCATTCACTCGCAGAATGCAGTCGTTCACCCTGCAGACAGGCAGCAAGGACTCCTTTTAGCAGCCTTCACAGCCATCTCATGGGACTTCATAAATGCCCTAAAAGATGTTTTGCATCTTTGTCATGAGAATGCTGCCAAACCCCCTCTAGTCACCTGAGCTCCCTTCTCATCCCCTTGAGTTCTGCAGTGCACCAGGGGGATAGTTTGCATCAGGAGCAAAGAGGATGCTGGGGAGAGATGACATCGATGGCTTCAGAGAGATGGGAGTTCCAGTTGCCGGGGGGGGGGGGGGGGGATCAGATCCTGAAGAGCATTCTGGAACCCCCTCGGGTTCCTCAGTCTCCGTGGGCGAGCACAAGGGAGAGGGGGACAGAGACACCCAGCTGGGACTTCTGGCCTTGGCCCTCCTTTATATCCATAGATCCAAGCTGGGAGAGCCGCAGGGCTGCCGCTGCGGAGGCCACGAGGTCTGATGCCTGCTGCTGAGAGGCAACACTGGAATCTCCCCAAGAACTCCAAGGCCCAGCCTGCTTCTGCCTCTCGCAGGCTCAGCAGACTGTCACGTGGGGAGCACCGATCATAAGAACATAAGAGAAGCCATGTTGGATCAGGCCAACGGCCCATCAAGTCCAACACTCTGTGTCACACAGTGGCAAAAAATGTTATATACACACATACACTGTGGCTAATAGCCACTGATGGACCTGTGCTCCATATTTTTATCTAAACCCCTCTTGAAGGTGGCTATGCTTGTGGCCGCCACCACCTCCTGTGGCAGTGAATTCCACATGTTAATCACCCTTTGGGTGAAGAAGTACTTCCTTTTATCCGTTTTAACCTTTCTGCTCAGCAATTTCATTGAATGCCTACGAGTTCTTGTATTGTGAGAAAGGGAGAAAAGTACTTCTTTCTCTACTTTCTCCATCCCATGCATTATCTTGTAAACCTCTATCATGTCACCCCGCAGTCGACGTTTCTCCAAGCTAAAGAGCCCCAAGCGTTTCAACCTGTCTTCATAGGGAAAGTGCTCCAGCCCTTTAATCATTCTAGTTGCCCTTCTCTGGACTTTCTCCAATGCTATAATATCCTTTTTGAGGTGTGGCGACCAGAACTGCACACAGTACTCCAAATGAGACCGCACCATCGATTTATACAGGGGCATTATGATACTGGCTGATTTGTTTTCAATTCCCTTCCTAATAATTCCCAGCATGGCGTTGGCCTTTTTTATTGCAGACGCACACTGTCTTGACATTTTCAGTGAGTTATCTACCACGACCCCAAGATCTCTCTCTTGGTCAGTCTCTGCCAGTTCACACCCCATCAACTTGTGTAAGACAGCCAAGCTCTCCCCAGAGACCCACACCAAGCTGACACAATCTGTGCCCGTGATCTTTGGGGCAGGGAGTGCCCCCCAGCCCTCTGCTCAGGACAGATGAAGGACCAGGAAACCTCTTTCAAGGTGACTGTTTCACCTCCCTCTCCCAGGTCTTGGGCATAAAGGCCAGGTCCTCATCTTGCACTGCACCTTTCTTTTTGGCAACACTGAGGTCTTATTGTTGATGGACCTGGCATTGCACAACATCAGTGACCGGGGGGGCGGGCGGGAGGGTATGTTTTCTTAGCCTTCTCACCAGCATGTCTCAGGATGGGACAAAGCTTGGAAGGAGACCAGTCATACTCGTCTCTTTGTTTAGATTTAAACTTAAGGTTTGGATTACAACATCCCAACTCCAGACCAAAATACCTCTTTGGGACCACTAGTAGCTTGCTCTCTCTCAGCTTCAACTGCATAACAGATAAAACATGCTGAGCAAGACCTACCAAAACTATGGAAGTCACGTCCTCCAAACTCGCTTTTCCCCAGGCAATCTTGTGCATGTTTACTTAAAGCCAGCATGGGTTTCTCAAGAACAAGTCATGTCAGACTAACCAGTTCTCTTTTTTTAAAAAAAAAAGTTACTACCTTGCTGGATCAGGGGAATGCTGTAGACATCGTTTATCTTGATTTCAGTAAGGCTTTTGATAGTTCCACATACTATCCTTGTTGACAAGTTGGTAAAATGTGGGTTGGATCTTGTTACCATTAGGGGGATCTGTAACTGGTTGACAGATTGCACCCAAAGAGTGCTTGTGAATGGTTCCTCATCCTCTTGGAGAGGAGTGACAAGTGGAGTGACTCAGGAATATGTCCTGGGACCTGTTTTGTTCAACATCTTTATAAATGATTTGGGTGAATGGAATGCTTATTAAATCTACAGAGGATACTACATTGGGAGGGGTTGCAAATACAGTCGAAGACAGATAGGATACAGGATCACAGAATGATAGAGTTGGAAGGGACCTCTAGCATCTTCTAGTCCAACCTCCTGCACAATGCAAGAAACTCACAAGCGCCTCCTCCTAAATTCACAGGATCTTCATTGCTGTCAGACGGCCATCTAGCCTCTGTTGAAAAACCTCCAAGGAAGGAGAGCCTACCACCTCCCGAGGAAGCCTGTTCCACTGAGGAACCGCTCTAATGGTCAGGAAGTTCTTCCTGATGTTGAGCCGGAAACTCTTTTAATTTAATTTCAACCCACTGGTTCTGGTCCTACCTTCCGGGGCCACAGAAAACAACTCCACACCATCCTCTATAGGACAGCCCTTCAAGTACTTGAAGATGGTGATCCTATCACCTCTCAGCTGCCTCCTCTCCAGGCTAAACATCCCCAGCTCCTTCAGCCTTTCCTCATAGGACTCGGTCTCCGGACCCCTCACCATCTTCGTCGCCCTCCTCTGGACCTCTTCCAGCTTGACTAGATCCTTCTTAAAATGTGGTGCCCAAAACTGAACACAAGACTCCAGGATGACCTTGACAGGCTTGAAAACTAGGCTGAAACCAAGACAATGAATTTTAACAGGGATAAATGTAAACATATGAAGCTGCCTTATACTGAATCAGACCCTCGGTCCATCAAAGTCAGTCTTGTCTTCTCAGACTGGCAGCGGCTCTCCAGGGTCTCAAGCTGAGGTTTTTCACACCTATTTGCCTGGACCCTTTTTAGTTGGAGATGCCAGGGGTTGAACCTGGGACCTTCTGCTTCCCAAGCAGATGCTCTACCACTGAGCCACCGTCCCTCCCCTAAAGTTCTGCATTTAGGTAGGAAAAATTCAATGTATGGTTATAGAATGGGGGAGACTTGTCTTAGCAGTAGTATGTGTGAAAAAGATCTAGGGGTCTTAGTGAAAATTGAACATGAATCAGCAGTGTGATGTGGTAGCTAAAAAGGTAGATGTGGTTTTGGGTTGTATCAACAGAAGTCTCGTGTGCAGGTCATGCAAAGTGACGGTATTGCTTTGCTTTACTCTGGTTAGACCTCACCTGGAGTATCGTGTTCAGTTTTGGGCACCACAATTTAAGAAGGATCTAGACAAGATGGAATGCTTCCAGAGGAGGGCAACAAAGATGGTGAGGGGACTGGAGACCGAGCCCTATGAAGAAAGGCTGAAGGATATGTTTAAGCCTGGAAAGGAGATGACTGAGAAGTGATATGATACCCATCTTCAAGGACTTGAAGGGCTGTCATAAAAAGGAAGGTGTGGAGTTGTTTCTATGGTCCCAGAAGGTCAGACCAAAATCAATGGTTTGAAATTAAATCATAAGAACATAAGAGAAGCCATGTTGGATCAAGCCAGTGGCCCAAACAGTCCAACACTCTGTGTCACATAAGAGAAGCTCTGTTGGATCAGGCCAATGGCCCATCCAGTCCAACACTCTGTGTCTCATAAGAACATAAGAGAAGCCATGTTGGATCAGGCCAATGGCCCATCTGGTCCAACACTCTGTGTCACATAAGAACATAAGAGAAGCCATGTTGGATCAGGCCAGTGACCCAAACAGTCCAACACTCTTTGTCACATAAGAGAAGCTCTGTTGGATCAGGCCAATGGCCCATCCAGTCCAACACTCTGTGTCTCATAAGAACATAAGAGAAGCCATGTTGGATCAGGCCAATAGCCCATCTAGTCCAACACTCTGTGTCACATAAGAACATAAGAGAAGCCATGTTGGATCAGGCCAATGGCCCATCTAGTCCAACACTCTGTGTCACATAAGAGAAGCCCTGTTGGATCAGGCCAATGGCCCATCCAGTCCAACACTCTGTGTCACATAAGAACATAAGAGAAGCCATGTTGGATCAGGCCAATGGCCCATCTAGTCCAACACTCTGTGTCACATAAGAACATAAGAGAAGCCCTGCTGGATCAGGCCAATGGCCCATCCAGTCCAACACTCTGTGTCACACTGTGGCCAAAAATTTTTTATATAACTTTTTAATCAGAAGTGCTTTCAACTAAACACGAGGAAGAACTTCCTGACCGTTAGAGTGGTTCCTCAGTGGAACAGGCTTCCTCCTTGGGAGGTGGTGGGCTCTCCTTCCTTGGAGGTTTTTAAGCAGAGTCTAGATGGCCATCCGACAGCAGTGCTAATTCTGTGAATTTAGGCAGATCATGAGAAAGAGGGTGGGACAGGTTGCATTAGTGCTTAGTTCCTGTTCACCACTTTGGGGTCAGGCAGCAATTTTATTCCAGGCCAATCTGGACAGGGATACTGCAGGGTTTTGCGGGGGGTTGTTTTGTTTTGCTATTACTGGGGATGTATGTGTGTGGCGAAGGTATTTGTGAGTTTCCTGCTTTGTGCAGGGGGGGTTGGAGTAGATGACCTGGGAGGTCCCTTCCAACTCTATGACTCTATTACATGATTTATATGAGGGTCTGTTCTTCTAAGTAAGAGACCCTACACCAATGCTTGTGTGCCTGTGGAGGATGGAAGGGAGACTCTGCTGCAGCCACACTGGCTCAGTTTGCTCGGGGTTCACATCATCAACATGGGGGGAAGAGCAACAGTGCCAGAGTTGGGGCCCCTGCAGGAGCCCGTCTTCCCAAGGCAGCAGCTGAAGCTGGCTAGAGGTGGAGCCGAGGTCCAACGTACCGCAACCTTCCATCCTGCGCTGCTGCACCCCCTGCGATTATCTTTGTAATGAATACACTGGAGTCGTCCCCAATGTGTGGGTTGTCAGTTCCTCCTGCAATGCTAAAGCCAAGGCCTGAATTGCCCTGTAAAAGAAACACGTCAGCTGGAGAAAGAAACCGCTTGATTTCCAACCATCCATATCGCCAGCGGCACACCAAGCAGCTGCAAAAATTATACTGGGAAATAAAACAGGCCCTCTAAGGACAGAACACTCCCAAACGCACAGAATCCCTCCCATCTGGCCTTGTCATCGAGAGAAACGGGACAACCCAATCTGTGTACATTTTATGTTGGAAATGGTCATCTTCTTCTCTTCTGGAGCCACAATCCAGACTCACAACAGCCCCCTAGAGAGAAAGACACTGGGGCACCACATCCCCAGACACTAAAGCCAGACTTATTTATGTACACAGGTGCTTAGACCACCCCCACCCCACCCCAGCAGCAGGGCTCAGGGCAGATTACAATAAAGATACACCAAGAAATTTAAACAGTGAAAACCTGGTTACACAACATTCAAACCTACACAAACATCAGCTAATACCAACTCAGAGATGAAACGGAAGCAGCAGCCTAGCCACCCAAGTTGAGTGAAGCATGGAGCCTGCATGAGAATAAAAATCTCTCTAGGAAAAATGGAGCCCAAATTAAGCACATGAGATGTTCTGGCAAAGACACAAAGGCCCCCAGTACTCTTGCCCTGCAAAGCCAGAGGTCACAACCACTTACAACCTTTAGGCTTTTACTTACTGAATTGCCATCTATTTAAAACATTAGACTAAAGGTGGAGTTCAGAGGCATCCAAGGTATCCGTTTCCGTCTGTACACACCCTTCCGCAGACACAATGAAATGGAAGAAAACCATTCAAACTTTTGGACAGAGGCTGAGCAGCAAATTAGCATATCACATGACAAAGACATTTTGAGACAACACGGCAAGCCAAGTACACAGGGCCAACAGCTGTATGGATCCAGTTAAAGGTTTGAAGCAATAAATATGTCAAAATAGGAGATAAGCATGTATGAGAATCTTTTCTAATTGTGGGAAAGTTAACTCGAGGTTGACTCAGCCTTCCATCCTTCCAAGGTCGGTAAAATGAGTTCCCAGCTTGCTGGGGGGAAAGCGTAGATGACTGGGGAAGGCAATGGCAAACCACCCCGTAAAAAGTCTGCCATGAAAACATTGTGAAAACAACGTCACGCCAGAGTCGGAAATGACTGGTGCTTGCACGGGGGACCTTTCCCTTTCCTAACTGAGATTCCTTTACGATGCCCCATCCTATCTTCCCTTGAGCGTGAAGATAACAAACAGCATTTCTTCCCTTTTAGTTGGGGTTGGGTGCAGTAGATTTCAAGGTTCATTGTATTACTTTACAATCACTATATGTTGTTCTAAATATGATTCCAATATGTTGTTCTTGAGAGTTGTTATGTCAAACATTGTTTTCCCTTTTCCATACAGCTGCTGACCCTGCACACGGGGCTTGCTGTCTCAAAAGGTCCACCTCAAGTGAGATGCTCATCTGCTTCTCTGCCCTGTCTATAAGTGTGGATGGTTTTCTTCCGTTCCATTGTGTCTGTGGAAGGGTGCGTGCACGCAAAAACTCATAGCTTGGATGGAACTTTGTTGGTCTTTGGTCTCTTTGTTGGTCACTGGACTCTTAACGTTATTCTGTAACATGGCTACCCACCTGGAGCTATTTAAAACATTGTTATGCCACCTTCTCACTATAAACTTGGGGCCTCCAAGGTTTTAAACAATAAAACAGAAGGACAGAAGAGGACAAAGCGAATCTCCTCGGACAGGGAAGCCCATTGTTTTGGGGTCATGGCCTTTGGGGTCCTTTTCCTGGCCTGGGAGGGAGGAGGGCCTCCAAAGAGCTCAGTGCAGCTCGTAAAGGAGCAGGGCTGCAAAGGGCTTTAAGGGTCAATACTTGTATACCCTGAATTGGGACTGGAAGCAAACTGGCAGCCAGCATAAATCGCCCAAACTGGAGGAACAGGATCCCCACGGCCCGCTCCAGTCCACCTTCTGGCTTCAGCATTCTGTGCTGACTGTAGCTTCTGAGAAGCGCTCTGATCTAGATGTTTTCAGGGCGTGACCCACAGTGGCCAGAGCTTCTCTGCCCTAAAAAAGCCACCACTGGCTCATAAGCCAAAGCTGGTGAAAAGCACTCATGGTGGCCACTGCTGCCAGTGGCTTATCCAGCAGGCAGGCAGCCCGCTTCCAACCCATCAGCGGCCAATCGAGGCCCTGCAGCTTCCAACACCTTCAGTGGCAGCTTCTGAATCCCCCTTGGATTTCTGCCTGCCCTGGAGGGCTCTCCCATGTGAACGACAGCTGAGCCAGCCAGCACTTCCCCCTACAATCCGCTCAGAGTCTGCCACCTGGCGAGTGTCTTTCTTCCCCTTACTATTCAGAGGGGGTGCCACAGATATCCCTTAGGCCAAAAACCCTGCCAGAAAAATACAAAGGAGGCCAGCATCCTCCCTCCCAGAAATGAGGCTGAAGCTGAGCAGCAGCCACTGCCTGAAGGAGGAGGAAGCTGATGGAGGAGCCAAGAGCTGAACCCTTGAGAAGGGCCAGATGGGAGTCAGCGAGGGACCAAGTGGCTCTCCCCTGAGAAGTGGCCCAAGCGCCCAAGGCAGAGGGAGGGAGGGAGGGCCCACAGCAGAAAGGCTGAGCAGCAGCAGCTGATGAAAAGCCAGAGGAGAGAAAAAGAAGCTGGTCCCTCCATGTCCTTATTACTCCAAGCAACCCGAAAAAGCTTGTCAGAGGAAATATTTACCCGTTCCAGAGTAACTTCTTCATATTCGTACTCTGCATCGGTGCCATTGACCTGAAGAGATACAAAGCCCTCGTCACACCTTTGCCAGCTCCTCAGGGATCCCCCTGCCAGGACCCAGCAAGAGGCAGAGAAGCCGCCCAGTGGTGGGAGAGGGCCCCGCTTCACTCATGTGCCACAAGAGGCCTTTGGGCTTCACCCAGCCACCAGTCCTTCCTGCAGAGCTGCTGTGCCCAGTGGGGCAGGCCTCTGAAGCCCTCCAGCAGCACTGGGGCTCCCTAGCAGCTGCCAGAACACTGAAATGGGCCACGCTTCACTCACACACCTTTGGAAGGAAAACAGTGAAGCCACAGAACCCAAAGGAATTTGTATGTCTTGGAGACAGCCACCTCCAGAGCAGGTAGGAGGCCTACAAAATCCTGGCTCTGCACCAGATTGCTTTTTAAACATCAGCATGATATTTATGAGGTTTCACTCCGCTGGAAAAACACCCAATTTCAGCAGCAGCACCGCATGCTTTTGTTAGGAACTGCTTTTGGAACCCACTGTTGTATACAATCCAGACTGAAGACCTTGTGAGTTGTCCTCTGGGCTTCTTAAACTGCTCAGCCACCTCACCCCCTCTGCAGTCAGCACAGAATGGTAGTTGGAGAGACTGGGGACTACGAAGCCAAGCCCAAACACTACATGGGGGACACCTTAGCTGACACAAGGGCTTCTTGGGGGATACGGCTGTGTCTGATAAAAATCCTTTCCAGCTGAAGACTTACGTAGGTTGGGGTCTCCGGGGCCTCTGTGTTGACCACCAGCGGGGGGGGATTTGCCTTGAAATTAAAGCAAAGACCCATGTAAAGATGAGCATCCAGAGAAAAGTCACAATTCCCCATCAATGACTGCTAACCGCCACCACTTCTAGGTGAGAGTTGCTCAGAACATCTTGCAGGCCCAGCATCCCAGGTCGATGTACTTGGGAAGAAACAAGCCACGCCCAGCTTCACGCTTCCGTTCCCCTCCCGACTGTTCACAGCTGCTGCCCCTTCCAAAGCTGGAGAGGTCAGAGAGCGACAGGCGTCCTTGCGGATTGCAAGCCACACACCTTCCCCAGCCCCTGCAGCCGTTTTGCTCTCCCATGAGGTTAACAGTGCTTGAGCAAGCCCTGGGCATCCTCCTCTCTGACAAGCCCGCAGAAAGAAAGATGGCTTTCGCTTGCAAAGTGAAGATGCAGGTAGACCATGTGGTTCAACTGAAAAGCCAGTCCACACATCTCTGATAGTCAGGGCCAGAGGTGTCCGCATGTTGGTCTTGCTTGTGAGAGTGGCGGCAGACAAGGATCAGGCGTCCTGAATGCACAGGGCTCCACTGCAGGCCCTTCTGTCCCCAGGATGGCACCGCCTGGGTTCCCTGCAGCCTGTCCCTGGGGAAAGGCAGGCCTGCCCAGTGGGGGTTGGGGGTGCAGACCTGCCCCTTGGCTGCCTGCTATAACACAATGGCCCCTCAAGGACACACGAGGGCCAGGCATGAGGGGGGGGGGGGGCAGCTTGTATAAAGTGGGGCTGAGTCTTCCAAATTCAAGGCGGCTCAGGACAGACCCAGAGAGGCCTCAAAGGCACCCCCCTTCCACTGAAGCAGCTCTGACTCCCCCCCCCCCCCCTGTCAACAGAAGGAAACAAAAGAGTGCACACATTGGGGGGTGGGGATTTGCTGTTGATCCTGGTCTCGGAGGGAAAACGCCACTCATCCATGTCCCTCAAATGAGAGGAAAATAATATTTTTAGTTACAGGGTCCACCTTCTGGCCTTGCAGAGTGTTCCAGGAAGCCCCAACAGCCCTCCCAGCAGCAGAGTCCTGCCAGCCCTGCCAGTCAGAGCTCAGCAGCTAAGCAGGGCGAGCACCTGGGCAGGAGACCAGCCAGGAAGGAAGCCCTGGCAATGGCAAACGGCCTCTGCTCAGCTCCCATATGGGGGGAGGGGGGAGGACAGCACTTTCTGCCACCAAGACACTCATCCAGCAACATCTAAACACCTAGGGGAACACAATGCAAGAAGAAGGCTACACATGACTACACATTCAGATGCCACCGCCTCCTCTCCACAATCAGTGCCTAGCAGGACATTTCAACACCAGGCAGTGGCAGACTGGGAAGGAAGAAGCAGAAGGAAGGAAGGAAATGGGATGCCGAGGGCTTGGAAGCTCTCCATGGGCACAGCCCCTGTGGAGAAACGCCATCTGAGAGTGTTGGTGCTTCATCCAAAAAGGCAGGGATCAGTAAATCCATTCAGCCGGCTTTGTAGCCTTCCCCTCACTCCCCCCCTCCCTTCCAGAGCCAAACCAACAACGCTAGGGGGAAAGTCTCCTAGAGAGGCAGGAAGGGCTGTTGTTCTTGCCATGTGTTAGGCAGGAAGAGAGGCCAGATTTGAGCCAGCGCTCGAGCAAGCATGTGGTGAGCAATGGAGGCTCCTGCCTGGGGGCCCCCAGGCAGGCAGACAAAGTAAGTCATTTTCTTAGGCAGATCAAGTATAGACCAGGGACAATACGATGCGTTTAAAAACCACCTTTATTTTGTTATGCTGTTTGCTGTGCTTTGCTGTGCGGTGCTAACTTTTTAAAGGCAACTGTTTTTGTTTTGCTTTTCTTCCCCTATATTTTTCTCTTTTAAATAAATGTTTTTTCTGTTTAAAATGCTGGCAGTCAAACTCTGTACCACCTAGATCCCCAGACCGCTTTAGACCACGCTGTGTTAAGAAGGGGGCCCCGGGGAAGGGGGAAGGCATGCAGTTGGATAAGGTGCCAATCCTCCAGGGGTGCCCCAAAGAAGTGCTGAGGTCTCTGTGAAACCCAAGTGCAGGGTGGCAGAGGACCTGGAGGCCTAGCCTCACAGCTGGAAAGGGGGATTGGGAGTCCTGTTCCTCTCAATCTGAACCCCGGGACTGAGCAGGTGGTGGCAGCGAGCCCAAGGGGCAGGAGGAGAAATAGCTCCCTCCAGGAGTTGGCGACTCAATAGGGAGCTGACGGGACCGGGTCTGAAGGCAGAATCGGGCCGGTTCCGCCACAGCCCCTCACCAGAGGGTTCTCCTGGAAGCTGCACTGCAGGAGGATGAGACAGGAACGGCTTCCTGCTATCTTGACAAACTGACAGGGCCGTCAGTTTGCTGTGCAGGGCCTTGCCTGGACCACCTGCATCAGAGCTGGACCTGGCAGCCTTCATGGCTCTGCAGACTGTAAGCCACCCACTTGAAGGGGCATCCCTGGCCTATCTGGGGAGTGGGTGGGGGGGGGGGAGACTGGATGTTCCCTCTGGAGGAAGCCATGATCACACAAGTGGCTTTTGGGAAGCAACAGAAATTAAACACACGCACACACTCTCTCTCAGTTATTCCCAGCAGTTGCTGCTACAGACAGAAGGTGAGAACCGCAAGGAGGGACTACGGGGGAGGGGATGGGGGGGGACACCAGAACCCCCTTGCAAGGCTCGCCTCAAACACGAACATCCAGGCAAAAGGACAGTCACTTCGTTCCACAGCCGAGGGCAGACTGAAGAACCGTCATCCCAAACACTCATGACCCACCACTCTAAACAGCAGAATATTTATGCACATGCTCTCAGCTCAGATTCCTCAGACAGTTCAGTTTCCCGGTAATACAAGTGCAAAGCCTGAAAGATCCAAGACAGCTCCACAAAAGAAATCTGAGAAGCAGGTTCAAAACCACAGCAAAACCAAAGCAATTCAGCAAGGCAGCCATCTCTGCCAATGGCCTGTTATTTATATCCCACCTGTTTACGCAGCCCTCTGAACCAGCACAACACTGCAAATGCTCCAGCAACAACAAGCATCCAAGGAAGGGGCTAGAAGGGGCAGCTCCCCAGGGGAACACGGAGGCCTCAGGTTCAGCTGGACTCCCCCCCCCCCCCCCCGAGTTTCAGCCTGGAAATTCATACACCAGTTAAATAAACAATACCAATCTTTAAAATGCAGGATGCGCTAACGTGTCAAAAGCAGCACTGCAGCACAAGCAAATTGTTAGAGCACCCTTAAAGGCAACCAGCACACAAAGCAACCCCCCAGGGCAACAAAATGCAAAGCAGGCATGCCCAACGAGCCAAGGCTGCCCAAGAGTTTGACCCAGAGAGAACTCGTTTTCTGGGTTACTCCTCTGAGGAGGCCAGTCACAGCTGCTGGCAAAACGTCGGGTCTCACAATGCCAAGACCATGGGCACAGCGCCCGAAAGAGCTATAACAACTCCCTTGAAGAGCCATTGAACACATAACCAGCAGCAAAAGTTCCTGAGGGGAAATCGAAGGGCATCCATTTCCCCTCCTTGCTCTTCCGACTGCCTTCTCAGGCAGGTCACCTTTCAGGAAAGAACGGGGCCGCGTGCTGGGCTGAAGAGGGTCCAGATAAGAACACCCAGGATGGCGGCCGCTCCATGCTCTTCCTTCTCAAAGGGGGGGGGGGAGAGGAGGAGAGGAGAGCAGCCCACTCTAGCCCCCCCCCCTTTACTGCAGACTGCCCACCTTCAGGACCCCCCTGGGAAGTTCCCCGTCTGCAGCAAGATGCCACAGGGCTGGAAGGACTACAAGGCCCGCTGAGCACCACATCCGGGGTCAGCCAAGGAATCACACAGATGAAACTTCGATACCATCCAGAGGAAATAACGCCCAGTGGTGCAGTCCAAGCTGCAAAGATCACAGCCCCCCGCCCCCACTGGGCACCACAGCAAGGGGAGAGTGCAGCAGCTGGCTGGGGCCCTCATGGCTCAAGAAGGGGCTCGGGTTGGTTCTCGTGCTCCCTTCATGCACCACTGAGAAAGAACAGCAGGCCTCAAGAGAAGGGCCAGCAGCCACCTGACTCAGGAAACCATCCCTCTTCCTCTCCACTGCAGTTCTGGCCACGGACTCTCCAAACCTCCCAGCAGATGGAGCTGGGCTCAGCCCATGAGGGAGGAGGGAGGGCACTGCTGAACCCTTGCCCCGGCTCCTGCTGCAAAGAAGAGCAAGCTGGCTGCAGGAGCTGAAGGCTTCGTGCGGACAGCCCCATTGTTGTCACGGAAACTACCGAGTGCTGGACAAAATCTGACCACTTGGCCGCAGTATGCTGCTCCCGAGGACTGAAAGATGTGGGGAAATGCTGGGCACTGGTAGAGCGGTCAACTGGGTCACGTATTCGATAAAAGATTGGGGGGGGGGGAAGGGAGGAGAGAGAGAGACTCCCCCCCACCAAAGTTATTTCCTCTGCTAGTTTGGGATAGGGGTGAAGTGTACAGACTCTTATCTGGGAGACCCGGGTTTGATTCCCCACTCCTTTACTTGCACCTGCTAGCATGGAATTGGGTCAGCCAGAGCTCTAGCAGTTTGGGGTAGTGGTGAAGTGTACAGAGTCTTATCTGGGAGAACCGGGTTCGATTCCACACTCCTCCACTTGCACCTGCTGGAACGGCCTTGGGTCAGCCAGAGCTCTCTTATCTGGGAGAACCGGGTTTGATTCCCCACTCCTCCACTTGCACCTGCTGGAATAGCCTTGGGTCAGCCAGAGCTCTCTTATCTGGGAGAACCAGGTTTGATTCCCCACTCTTCCACTTGCACCTGCTGGAATAGCCTTGGGTCAGCCAGAGCTCTCTTATCTGGGAGAACCGGGTTTGATTCCCCACTCCTTTACTTGCACCTGCTAGCATGGACTTGGGTCAGCCAGAGCTCTAGCAGTTTGGGGTAGTGGTGAAGTGTGCGGACTCTTATCTGGGAGAACCGGGTTCGATTCCCCCCTCATCCACTTGCACCTGCTGGAATGGCCTTGGGTCAGCCAGAGCTCTAGCAGTTTGGTGTAGTGGTGAAGTGTCTGGGAGAACGGGGTTTGATTCCCTCCCTCCTTCACATGCACCTGCTGATGTGACCTTGAGTCAGCCACAAGTTCTCTCAGAGCTCTCACAGCCCCACCTACCTCACAGGGTGCCTGCTGTGGGGAGGAGGGGAAGGAGATTGTAAGCCCCTCTGAGTGAAGGGCGGAATATAAATCCATTTATCATCATTTCCTTCTCCTCCTCCTCCAAGAGACCACGGTCTCCCAGCACATCCAGGAAGGCATCTCTGAGTAGATGATCACAAGTGGCAGCAGGATCAGCCTGACTGAGGGGCCAAAGGTCCAGGAGCCTCTGTGCTCTTGTGCCTGGCGGGGGCCTGCTGGACAGGAGAACGGCGGGGGGGGGAGAGATTACCCCCCCTCAGTTATGTCCCCTGCCTGCCCTCTACTGGGGAGCTTTTAACAGAAGACAACAAGCGAAGCAACGAGACCCTGCTGAGTGCCTGCTCCTTCACCCACCGCCGAGACCATTTCCTCGACCTCATGGGTAGAGATGACAAAAGCCCCAACGGATGCTCTTCAAATGGTCCTGAATTGGAGGGGGGGGGGGAGTTGAATAGCTTGAGGAGGTCACAGCAGGATCTGCAGGCAACTAGGGCCTCTCCTCTTGGAGATGAAGAAGGGATGATGGTGGTGAGTTCCCCACGAACTTCTCCTAGAAGAGGGCTCAAGAGAACACAAAGATGACAGAATGAATGAATGCATCTGTTTGCCATCCGCAGACCGGAATGGTCACGAAGGGCTTTACTGGGGGAGGCGGGGTTCTTCTGCCCGCTCAGCTCCAGTCCTGGCTGCTCTTCTTGCACTGGGATTTTCAGCAGTTGTTTTTTTAAGCTTTGCAAAGCCAGTTCGAGTCCTGCTCTGCAAGAAGCAAGCAGGATAAAAATATTTTAAGAAAAAAACCCACAATCAAGAAAAAAATCAGTACTGAAGGGAAAGCAGTAGAGTCCAGCAGCACCTTTAAGATGAGCAAATTTTATTGTAGCATAAGCTGTCAAGAAACACAGCTCTCTTCATCAGCTACAACTGAAATTGCAGCAACAGACTAACCGGGCTAACTCCTCTGGCGCTATCATCACTATGATACGAGCTGAAGCCTCCGTGGGGGAAGGCAGGCCCAGAGCAAAGCCCGTCTGCTGCTCCCATCGCATCGAGCAGACCCAATCGTTCTCCTTTCCCTGATTGGCCCCTTCAGCAACATTGCCCTTGAGAGGGGCCAGCCCCATCTGTAGCAGGGGAAGAAACTCTCATACCGAGAGCAGCTGCTCCCCCAAACAAGAGGGCTCCTACATGGTCCATGCTGCCAGACCTTTCTTGACTCCCACCCTCAGCGGTTTCTTGGCACAGCTGATAATTTTAACTTTCAAAACACTGTAATATAGATAAAGAAGAAACTTCACAGAGAAACTCCAACAGGAAATTGCTGAAAGAAGAACGTAAGAACCACCCCGCCCCCTTCTGAAGCACAGCAATGATCCAGCATCCTGCTTCATGAGGTGCGGCCAAGAGGACGAAGAGCAGCAGATTGCATTTATACCCCAAAGGAGTCTCCTTCCCCTCCCCCTCCCCCCAACAGACACCCTGCGAGGTGGGTGGGGCTGAGAGAGCTCTCATGGAAGCTGACCTTTCAAGGACAACTCCTACAAGAGCTCTGGCTGACCCAAGGCCATGCTAGCAGGTGCAAGTGGAGGAGTGGGGAATCAAACCCGGTTCTCCCAGATAAGAGAGCTCTGGCTGACCCAAGGCCATTCCAGCACCTGCAAGTGGAGGAGTGGGGAATCAAACCTGGTTCTCCCAGATAAGAGAGCTCTGGCTGACCCAAGGCCATTCCAGCACCTGCAAGTGGAGGAGTGGGGAATCAAACCTGGTTCTCCCAGATAAGAGAGCTCTGGCTGACCCAAGGCCATTCCAGCACCTGCAAGTGGAGGAGTGGGGAATCAAACCTGGTTCTCCCAGATAAGAGAGCTCTGGCTGACCCAAGGCCATTCCAGCACCTGCAAGTGGAGGAGTGGGGAATCAAACCCGGTTCTCCCAGATAAGAGAGCTCTGGCTGACCCAAGGCCATTCCAGCACCTGCAAGTGGAGGAGTGGGGAATCAAACCTGGTTCTCCCAGATAAGAGAGCTCTGGCTGACCCAAGGCCATTCCAGCAGGTGCAAGTGGAGGAGTGGGGAATCAAACCCTGTTCTCCCAGATAAGAGAGCTCTGGCTGACTCAAGACCATTCCAGCAGCTGCAAGTGGAGGAGTGGGGAATCAAACCTGGTTCTCCCAGATAAGAGAGCTCTGGCTGACCCCAGGCCATTCCAGCAGCTGCAAGTGGAGGAGTGGGGAATCAAACCCGGTTCTCCCAGATAAGAGAGCCATGGCTGACCCAAGGCCATTCCAGCAGCTGCAAGTGGAGGAGTGGGGAATCAAACCCGGTTCTCCCAGATAAGAGAGCCATGGCTGACCCAAGGCCATGCCAGCAAGTGCAAGTGGAGGAGTGGGGAATCCAACCCGGTTCTCCCAGATAAGAGAGCTCTGGCTGACCCAAGGTCATGCCAGCAGGTGCAAGTGAAGGAGTGGGGAATCAAACCCGGTTCTCCCAGATAAGAGAGCCATGGCTGACCCAAGGCCATGCCAGCAGGTGCAAGTGGAGGAGTGGGGAATCCAACCCGGTTCTCCCAGATAAGAGAGCTCTGGCTGACCCAGGGCCATTCCAGCAGGTGCAAGTGGAGGAGTGGGGAATCAAACCCAGTTCTCCCAGATAAGAGAGCCATGGCTGACCCAAGGCCATTCCAGCAGGTGCAAGTGGAGGAGTGGGGAATCCAACCCGGTTCTCCCATATAAGAGAGCTCTGGCTGACCCCAGGCCATTCCAGCAGGTGCAAGTGAAAGAGTGGGGAATCAAACCCGGTTCTCCCAGATAAGAGAGCTATGGCTGACCCCAGGCCATTCCAGCAGGTGCAAGTGGAGGAGTGGGGAATCAAACCTGGTTCTCCCATATAAGAGAGCTCTGGCTGACCCCAGGCCATTCCAGCAGGTGCAAGTGAAGGAGTGGGGAATCAAACCCGGTTCTCCCAGATAAGAGAGCTCTGGCTGACCCCAGGCAAATCCAGCAGCTGCAAGTGGAGGTGTGGGGAATCAAACCCGGTTCTCCCAGATAAGAGAGCTCTGGCTGACCCCAGGCCATTCCAGCAGGTGCAAGTGAAGGAGTGGGGAATCAAACCCGGTTCTCCCAGATAAGAGAGCTCTGGCTGACCCAAGGCCATTCCAGCAGGTGCAAGTGGAGGAGTGGGGAATCCAACCCGGTTCTCCCAGATAAGATTGCTCTGCCTGACCCCAGGCCATTCCAGCAGGTGCAAGTGAAGGAGTGGGGAATCAAACCCGGTTCTCCCAGATAAGAGAGCTCTGGCTGACCCCAGGCCATTCCAGCAGCTGCAAGTGGAGGAGTGGGGAATCAAACCCGGTTCTCCCAGATAAGAGAGCTCCGGCTGACCCCAGGCCATTCCAGCAGGTGCAAGTGAAGGAGTGGGGAATCAAACCCGGTTCTCCCAGATAAGAGAGCTCTGGCTGACCCCAGGCCATTCCAGCAGCTGCAAGTGGAGGAGGGGGGAATCAAACCCGGTTCTCCCAGATAAGAGAGATGTGGCTGACCCAAGTCCATTCCAGCAGGTGCATGTGGAAGAGTGGGGAATCAAACCCGGTTCTCCCAGATAAGAGAGCTCTGGCTGACCCCAAGGCCACGCCAGCAGGTGCAAGTGGAGGAGTGGGGAATCCAACCCGGTTCTCCCAGATAAGAGAGCTCTGGCTGACCCCAAGGCCATTCCAGCAGCTGCAAGTGGAGGAGTGGGGAATCCAACCCGGTTTTCCCAGATAAGAGAGCTCTGGCTGACCCAAGGCCATTCCAGCAGGTGCAAGTGGAGGAGTGGGGAATCAAACCCGGTTCTCCGAGATAAGAGAGCTCTGGCGAACCCAAGGCCATGCCAGCAGGTGCAAGTGGAGGAGTGGGGAATCCAACCCGGTTCTCCCAGATAAGAGAGCTCTGGCTGACCCCAAGGCCATTCCAGCAGCTGCAAGTGGAGGAGTGGGGAATCCAACCCGGTTTTCCCAGATAAGAGAGCTCTGGCTGACCCCAAGGCCATTCCAGCAGGTGCAAGTGGAGGAGTGGGGAATCCAACCCGGTTCTCCCAGATAAGAGAGCTCTGGCTGACCCCAAGGCCATGCCAGCAGGTGCAAGTGGAGGAGTGGGGAATCCAACCCGGTTTTCCCAGATAAGAGAGCTCTGGCGGACCCAAGGCCATTCCAGCAGGTGCAAGTGGAGGAGTGGGGAATCCAACCCTGTTCTCCCAGATAAGAGAGCTCTGGCTGACCCAAGGCCATTCCAGCAGGTGCAAGTGGAGGAGTGGGGAATCAAACCCGGTTCTCCGAGATAAGAGAGCTCTGGCTAACCCAAGGCCATTCCAGCAGGTGCAAGTGGAGGAGTGGGGAATCCAACCTGGTTCTCCCAGATAAGAGAGCTCTGGCTGACCCAAGGCCATTCCAGCAGCTGCAAGTGGAGGAGTGGGGAATCAAACCCGGTTCTCCCAGATAAGAGAGCTCTGGCTGACCCCAAGGCCATGCCAGCAGGTGCAAGTGGAGGAGTGGGGAATCCAACCCGGTTCTCCCAGATAAGAGAGCTCTGGCTGACCCCAAGGCCATTCCAGCAGCTGCAAGTGGAGGAGTGGGGAATCCAACCCGGTTTTCCCAGATAAGAGAGCTCTGGCTGACCCCAAGGCCATGCCAGCAGGTGCAAGTGGAGGAGTGGGGAATCCAACCCGGTTTTCCCAGATAAGAGAGCTCTGGCTGACCCAAGGCCTTTCCAGCAGGTGCAAGTGGAGGAGTGGGGAATCAAACCCGGTTCTCCAAGATAAGAGAGCTCTGGCTAACCCAAGGACATTCCATCAGGTGCAAGTGGAGGAGTGGGGAATCCAACCCGGTTCTCCCAGATAAGAGAGCTCTGGCTGACCCAAGGCCATTCCAGCAGCTGCAAGTGGAGGAGTGGGGAATCCAACCCGGTTCTCACAGATAAGAGAGCTCTGGTTGACCCCAAGGCCATGCCAGCAGGTGCAAGTGGAGGAGTGGGGAATCCAACCCGGTTCTCCCAGATAAGAGAGCTCTGGCTGACCCCAAGGCCATTCCAGCAGCTGCAAGTGGAGGAGTGGGGAATCCAACCCGGTTTTCCCAGATAAGAGAGCTCTGGCTGACCCCAAGGCCATGCCAGCAGGTGCAAGTGGAGGAGTGGGGAATCCAACCCGGTTTTCCCAGATAAGAGAGCTCTGGCTGACCCAAGTCCATTCCAGCAGGTGCAAGTGGAGGAGTGGGGAATCAAACCCGGTTCTCCGAGATAAGAGAGCTCTGGCTAACCCAAGGCCATTCCAGCAGGTGCAAGTGGAGGAGTGGGGAATCCAACCCGGTTCTCCCAGATAAGAGAGCTCTGGCTGACCCAAGGCCATTCCAGCAGCTGCAAGTGGAGGAGTGGGGAATCAAACCCGGTTCTCCCAGATAAGAGAGCTCTGGCTGACCCCAAGGCCATGCCAGCAGGTGCAAGTGGAGGAGTGGGGAATCCAACCCGGTTCTCCCAGATAAGAGAGCTCTGGCTGACCCCAAGGCCATTCCAGCAGCTGCAAGTGGAGGAGTGGGGAATCCAACCCGGTTTTTCCAGATAAGAGAGCTCTGGCTGACCCCTAGGCCATGCCAGCAGGTGCAAGTGGAGGAGTGGGGAATCCAACCCGGTTTTCCCAGATAAGAGAGCTCTGGCTGACCCAAGGCCATTCCAGCAGGTTCAAGTGGAGGAGTGGGGAATCCAACCCTGTTCTCCCAGATAAGAGAGCTCTGGCTGACCCAAGGCCATTCCAGCAGGTGCAAGTGGAGGAGTGGGGAATCAAACCCGGTTCTCCGAGATAAGAGAGCTCTGGCTAACCCAAGGCCATTCCAGCAGCTGCAAGTGGAGGAGTGGGGAATCCAACCCGGTTCTCCCAGATAAGAGAGCTCTGGCTGACCCAAGGCCATTCCAGCAGCTGCAAGTGGAGGAGTGGGGAATCCAACCCGGTTCTCCCAGATAAGAGAGCTCTGGCTGACCCAAGGCCATTCCAGCAGCTGCAAGTGGAGGAGTGGGGAATCAAACCCGGTTCTCCCAGATAAGAAGAGTCCGCACACTTCACCACTACACCAAACTGGCTCTCAAAACCAAAAGCTTCCCCTCCACCTTGCCAGTCTCCTAGCACTGGCTAACACTGGCAATCAAAGGTAAACTGTCTCTGGATGTCGAGGTTCAGCAGGCCAGGAACTCATCCACTCCGATAGTTTTCTGAGTCTTGGTGGCTGTTAAATCTCTTTATATGTTGGTGTCAACACCAAGTGCATTTGTGAATGATCACGACACTTCTCTATACTCTCCAGTTCTGCACAAAACAGTCACAGTCCAGTGGTGCCAACTGTGATGACCTGGGCTCAGGCCTCTGCGGCACAGGACCTTCCTTTGGTTCTGCTCGGTTGGAAGTTCCTGGCCATGCCAGTGGGGCAGTGCCACAGACAGCCTCGCACTCTTCACGCCTGGTAGCCCCGTCTGCTCCAGAGCTCCGCCTCTTCTTAGAAACTCCTGTGCGCAGAGAATGAGCCTCTTTCCAGCTGCTGAGTTCCACTCACATTTTAAGCTAACCCCTATGAAACAGAATGTCACAAACACATGCCACCTCTCTGGAACAGTCATCCTGGGACATATGGAAGGCTTTAATTCCGTAAAGGTGAACACAAACAAACGAGAAGCCTTCTATAGGGGAGGAACTGCCTGATAAAAGCGGCAACACCCTCCTTCTCGGCAGCCCCATGCAAACCATGCTCAGCCCAGCACCCAAGCTGCATGCTGCGACGGAAACACTCACATCAGCAGGAAGGACAGCAAGAAGCATAAACATGGCGGGGGGCGGGGGGGGGGGGAGAAGGGAATAAAAACCTGTGATGTGGTGGATGGGATGGACGTGGCCTCGGCAGGGACTGGCAGTACAGAGACAATGGGAGGAGGAGGAGGAGGAGGAGGAGAGAGAGGCACCGCTGCTGCTGCTGCTCCTGCTGCTTCCGTTGTCTAAAATCATCAATGAAGAAAGGTCAAAAGAGCAGTGCAACACAGATAAGCCCTCAACTAAAACACCCTCAGAGATGGGCAAACAACTCCTGGGGAGATGCTGCCCGAGACCTCCAAGGGCATCTGAACAATGCAGGAAACTCACCAGTACCTCCCCTCACAAACACTCCCCCCACCCCCCAGCAACCCCTGTTCCAAGCCCAGAATGTGGGGGGAGGGAGGGAGGGAGGAGAAACCTCTCCAGAATTCCTGGCCAAACTGGCCAGGACCAAAAATGGCTGCCTGACCCCAAAGTGGTGAACAGCAACGTCCTGGGCATGTAAGAAGGGGCCATGAGAATGAGGCACTGATGCAACCCTTCCTGCCCATCAGCATCGCTGCCTCTGCATAAAATCTCCAAGGAAGGAGAGCCCACCACCTCTCAAGGAGGAAGGAAGCCTCTTCCACTCTGACGGTCAGGAAGCTCTTCCTAATATTTAGCTGACTTAATTTCAGCCCGTTGGTTCGAGTCTGAGCACCCCGCAGGAGAGGTGCCCCTCCCTCCCTGGCTTCACTGGGACTCAGCATCCCCGGCCAGGCAGCCTCCCCTGGTCTGCTGGAGGCAAGACTCCAGATCTGATCCAAAGGCCACTCCAGCTCACTCCAGCAAGCCGCCTGAGTCCAAGGCCACTCTTTCCAGGCCCGAAGCACCCCCAAGTGGCATTCTGAATAAGGGTTGGATCTTGGAGTCATGACTTTGCACGTGCCCCATGTGGCTTGTTTCCTTTTCAAGGGAAGGGAAATAAGAACATCCCACTAATAACAGAGCTTGTCTTCAGCCAGAGAAGGGAACATCAGCAAAGAACTCGCTGTGCCAAGGACCCTTCCCCAGCACAGCACCCCCCCCCCGCCCCTCTTCATTCATGAGTTACACAGAGAGAGATATTCCAGCAAAAGCATTCTCCTCTCCTGCAGAAATGTAGTTTGAGTGCCCAAACAATCTACAACCTGCAGCTAAGCCCTTCCATCAAAAAAACCCATCAATACTATTAAGAGATCTAACATGCTAGAAGGGTGAATGTGAGAATTTTTAAAAATGCCCCCCCACACACACACACGCACACAATTTTCACATCACCGAGAGCCCTCTTTTCTTCCCACTGGGGACACAAAGCAGCTTTCACCATTCTCCTTTCCTCTATTTTATGCCCACAACGACCCCGGGAGGTAGCTTTGACTGAGGAAGTGTGACCAGCTGAAGGTATTCCAGGAAGCTTCCATGGCAGAGCAGGACCCCCCCCCCCTCCCTGGACACTCTAACCCAGGGGATGTCAAAGATGTGGACCAGATCCGGCCCCCACAGGGCTTGCATGCAGCCTGGGAGCAACTGGCTATGGTCTGGTTCCTTCTCCCTCTCTTGCGCTTCCTTCTGCATCACAGCTTGCTTTGCCAGGCTCCCTCAATTGCACCGGAGCTACAGGGCAAAGCTCGTCTTTGACCTATTGGCTGAGATTCCTCCATTGGGTGGGGGGGAAAGAGTGAGAGCTTGCTTTGCCAGGTTCTCCCAATCACACAGCAGAGTTACTGAGCCAAGCCTCTCTTCTCCCCCTCCTCATTCCCTGGGGACAAAGTGGGGGGAGGAAAATTATCTAAATAAATTATCTAAAACAGCAAGAGCTTCCTTTGGGGGCGGAGGGAGAAAGAGAGACAGACAGAGATAAAGACTCATTTTGCCAGGGCTCTCCTGGCTGCAATTGGGTTCTCCTCCACTTTTTCACAGTATTCATGCCCTCATGATCCAGTCTTTCTCAGAAGGAAAACAATGTGAACTATTTAGATAAGGAATAACAACAAAGTGGATTAGGCTGAGTGTGTGTATCTAGAACAAATTCACCCAACACATTTCCTTTGTAGACTGCGGATCTTGAATTTAGATGTCCCAGACTGTAGGCTGATACTGACCACTATATACTGGTGTGTCTCAATTCTTGCACTGCCACATAAGAGCAGTAGTTAATTCTCTGGGGAAGACTACAATTTTGTAGACAAACACAAAGTCCTCAATCTGTGTCATGGTGACTTCCCATGTTCTTCAACAGCACATGAACAATTTATGTACAAAAGCAGGCAATGCCCTGCCATTTCACGTTTTCCTCTGGCTCTCAGGCTCAAAGCACCGACCTGCAAACAACCCTCTTGGTAGGTAGTCTGCCACCACTCCCCCTTTACAAGCACCTGGGTCTACTCTGAGGAAAGTCAGCAGCCCTGCCCAAAGGCCCACCCAGAAAACTGGTTAGACAGATTAAGATAGTCAGGGGTCATTTTGCAGATAAACAGGTGCTGGAGCTCAGCCAGGGATTGTTATGCAGCTGCACATGCAAGTGGAACTCTCAGAAAGGTGCAGGAGCTGTGCTCCCGTGAGCTCCCGCTGAATCTGAGGCCTGAAGATCGCTGAGGTCAAGAGCTCACACAGAGGCAGCACCAGCAACAAAGAAAGGCTTTTTACTGCTTAACAGAAAGCAGCCATAGATTTCAAAGGCAGTGCAATTTAAAATAAACACATTACATAGACACTATCTAGACATACTCAGGCAGGCAGCACGTTACCATGTGGACTAAAAAGGTGTTGGCATTCCAGCCAGCAGCACTTCAGCATCCTCTAGAGAAAGCCTGGCCAGGGGGAGCGGCAGGCCCTGCCCTCTCCTCCCCTCCCCTCCCCTCCACCCCACCCCTAGTCCTTGGGCGGGTGCAGAATTATAGCAATCCTGGCTTCCACCAAGGAGAGTCAGCTGCTGATTAGGATGACTCAGCAGATCTGCAGATCTTGACAGCTCTCCCTGCCTTCAGCTGTCCAAACCAATTAAGCTGGAGGGAGGCGTGTTTCCCCACTTCCACGCTGACCCAATTAGTGTACCCTTACAGGTGAAGGGAGTCTTGTTTCTACCACCCAGTTCTTCGAGGAGACCCTCCGCACCTGACAAAAGTGCCCACTGACAAGGCCATGGAGTCTGATTTAGGGTCAGGACTCAAGACAAGGTGGAGGCCGGAAGGCCTCTCTTATAACAGCCTTGTGAGAAAGGGCCCTCCCTCCAGAACAAGCTGTTCTTATGTGGCTCAGGGAATGCCTGAAGTGTGGGGACCCTTCCTGGCCTCCTGCATATCACCTTTGCTGAACTCTCAGCTTTCCATCTTTACAAGTCAGTCTCCTGTACCTTTCACTGCATGCATATATGGCTTTCCTTTTATACCTCTGCAAGAAAGGGCTCTAGAGACTTATTGTTTTGTTACACAATGAAAGCTGGGAATTCAGAGAACCTGATACACAGATAGTTATAATGTTACAATAATAGAGCAATATTCAATGGCCGATTAAAAAAACACCAAGCAAACAGCCCTGGTGGCCCAAAAAGGGCCAAGAAAGAAGAGCCCTGCTGGGTCAGACCAGTGAGGGTCCATCTAGTCCAGCCTCCTGCCTCACTCAGTGGCCAGCTAGTTCCTCTGGAGGGCCAACAACAGGGCACAGAGGCTGAGGCCTTCCCCTGAGAAGAACATCACAAGAGCCCTGCTGGGTCAGACCAGGGACGGTCCCTCCAGTCCAGCCTCCTGCCTCACATGGTGGCCAGCCAGTTCCTCTGGAGGGCCAACAACAGGGCAGAGAGGCTGAGGCCTTCCCCTGAGAAGAACATCAGAAGAGCCCTGCTGGATCAGACCAGGGAGTCCATCTAGTCCAGCCTCCTGACTCACACAGTGGCCAGCCAGTTCCTCTGGAGGGCCAACAACAGGGCAGAGAGGCTGAGGCCTTCCCCTGAGAAGAACATCAGAAGAGCCCTGCTGGATCAGACCAGGGAGTCCATCTAGTCCAGCCTCCTGACTCACACAGTGGCCAGCCAGTTCCTCTGGAGGGCCAACAACAGGGCAGAGAGGCTGAGGCCTTCCCCTGAGAAGAACATCAGAAGAGCCCTGCTGGATCAGACCAGGGAGTCCATCTAGTCCAGCCTCCTGACTCACACAGTGGCCAGTCAGTTCCTCTGGAGGGCCAACAACAGGGCAGAGGGGCTGAGGCCTTCATAAGAACAACAGAAGAGCCCTGCTGGATCAGACCAGGGAGGGTCCCTCTAGTCCAGCATCCTGTATCACACAGTGGTCATCCACTTCCTCTGGAGGGCCAACAACAGGGCAGAGAGGCCAAGGCCTTCCTCTGAGAACATCAGAAAAGCCCTGCTGGGTCAGACTAGTGAGGGTCCATCTAGTCCAGCGTCCTGTCTCACACAGTGGCCAACTAGTTCCTCTGGAGGGCCAACAACAAGGCAGAGAGGCTAAGGCCTTCCCCTGAAAAGAGCATCAGAAGAGCCCTGCTGGATCAGACCAGGGAGGGTCCATTTAGTCCAGCCTCCTGTCTCACACAGTGGCCAACCAGTTCATCTGGAGGGCCAACAACAGGTCAGAGAGGCTGAGGCCTTCATGAGAACATCAGAAGAGCCCTGCTGGGTCAGACCATTGAGGGTCCATCTATTCCAGCCTCCTGTCTCATACAGTGGCCAGCCAGTTCCTCTGGAGGGCCAACAACAGGGCAGAGAGGTCAAGGCCTTGAAGAACTCTGCTGGATCAGACCAGTGTAGGTTCATCCAGTCCAGCCTCCTGCCTCACTCAGTGGCCAACTAGTTCCTCTGGAGGGCCAACAACAGGTCAGAGAGGCTGAGGCCTTCATGAGAACATCAGAAGAGCCCTGCTGGATCAGACCAGTGAAGGTCCATCTAGTCCAGCATCCTGTCTCACTCAGGGGCCAACCAGTTCCTCTGGAGGGCCAGCAACAGGGCAGAGAGGCCGAAGCCTTCCCCTGAAAAGAGCATCAGAAGAGCCCTGCTGGATCAGACCAGGGAGGGTCCATTTAGTCCAGCCTCCTGTCTCACACAATGGCCAACCAGTTCCTCTGGAGGGTCAACAACAGGGCAGAGATGCTGAGGGATTCAAAGGATGTGGACCTCTGAATACGGTGGTGGTGGTGAAGGAGATAATTGGATTTATATCCTACCCTTCACTGAGTGGCTTGCAATCTCCTCTTCTTCTCCCCACAACAGCTACCTTGTGAGGCAGGTGGGGCTGAGAGAATTCTGAGAGAACTGCTCTTGAGATAACAGCTCTGAGACTAGAACTGTGACTGGCACAAGGTCACCCAGCTGACTGCATGTGAAGGGAAAGAACACCTGGTTCTCCCAGATGAAAGTCTGTGCTCTTAGCCACCACACCAAGCAGACATCCAATCCCCTTTTAAGGCTGTTTCTTCCTGTGGCCCTCACTATGTCCTCTGCAAGCAAATTCCACATTTTATTTTATTACATTTGTCTGCTGCCCACTCTTCTGGGCGCTAACATGATGGAACAATTCCGATGACCATTATAAAAGAATGTGTTTATTTACTGGATTTATCTCCCGCCCTCTCAGGGCAGCTCACAAATTAAAGGCCACACAGTCACATTAGTGTGATCAAATAAAATAAAACCAGAACATCCGCGTGTGCTGGTGTCACAGTTTCAGACAGCGATCGAGTTCTAATGGTGGTTAACCATTCCCAGAGAATAAAAACATATATAAACAATTCAAAAACTACATTACTAGGTGTTATAAAAAGGTTTTTATCCATTTTATCCATTCTGCATTTCAAGAAGGGTTTTTTTGTCCACCTTGAACCTCCTCCTGCCCATCAGCTTCACTGCATGCCCGCAAGTCCTAGTATTTGGGGAGGGAGAACAATCTCTCTGTGTCAACTCTCTCCACCTCATGCATCATTTTATAAACCTCTATCGTGTCTCCCCTTAGTCATTTCTTTTCTGAACTGAGGAGTCCCAGACTCTTCAACATGACTGATGGACCTCCTGATGGCGCCTGGGTTTTTTTGGCCCCTGTGTGACACAGAGTGTTGGACTGGAGGGGCCATTGGCCTGATCCAAAATGGCTTTTCTTGCATTCTTATGTTTCCTCACAGGGAAGGTGCTCCAACCCCCTCCCCTCTGCACTCTTCCTTCCCTGCTCCGTGATGTCCTTTTGGAGATACAGGGCCCAGAATGGGACACCACATCACAGAGCCATCCGCTGGGAGCATCAGAACACAGGCCGTTTTACTTCCAGTTCTGCCCCCCTGTGGAAACCCTGTTGCCTCTGCATGGATTGAGAGCCACTAATAGAAGAAATGGGTGGGAGTGTCAAAAGTCTTGTCATGAATTCCTGCACACTATTGTTCTGATGTTCTCTTGCTCCTTCGCTTGCGCAGCACCACTCTCTCTTTGCGACAGTGATCAAAGAAGACTCTGCCAGCCTGGTGGTTGCCTTAGAGACCAAGGTCGGCTGGCCAGGCCAGATGCACCTGTGAGGGGAAGGGCTAAGGAACTCCCGCGTATATCTCCCGCTTAAGCTTCCCACTTTTCCTTTGAAATATAATGGCGATAGTGAATGTACATAAGGGACGCAAAGAGTGGTCCCGCCAGTCTTTGCAAGACCTGCCATGCCTAACACAGTTATCGAGGTTCTACCACTATTACATCAATGGTCTGTTTGATGTTCCTGGGAGACTGAGGACTTGACAGGGAGGAGTCACAGCCAACAAAACCAAGAACCAACAGAACAAGAAGCTGTGACAAAAAGTGCAAAACAAATCAAATGCTAATGTAATGTAATAAAAATCAATATCATATTTTGTGTTCTTGTTGTTAATTTCAAACCGGAATGACATTCAGTAGAAATAGTACATGTCAATGCCACAATCCAGATATAGTATAAGCACGAAACCTATACAAAAGACAAGAGTCCAAGATGTCTAATTTTAAAATTCAGTACAAAAGAAAAACCCACAGCTGATATAATGCTACATAAGAGATACTAAAGTAGTCCAAAGAGTCCAATTTCAGACCCAGGTCCATTTTTCCTGTTCCAGAGCTGACTGCCCATCTACGGCCTCCTCAGACTGGCGGCAGCTCCCCCCAAATCACGGCTGCCTGGCCCTCTTTTCCGTGGGAGAGGCTGCAGCTGGCACCGCTGGGGGTTTGACCTGGTCTTTCTGGAGCCCCAGCACAGCTCGCCCCCACCCACCTTGAGACCAATTCAAAAAGCCGCCTGGATGGCAGGTCCTCACCCCAGTGCCCACGGGCACCCGCCAAGTGCTTCTAGAAAGCGGGTGAGGCCAGAATGGCATTTCTGTCCAGCAAGGCTTTTGATTGGCTGAGCAGACCTTTAAAATGCTGCTTTGGTGGCAGCTGCCGTCACAGGCCAAGCATCCTCCTCCTGGTCTGACTCAAAGCCAGCTGTGTGTGTTGAACGTTCAAACTAGCACAGTCATTTTAAACAGATCTTCAGCCTGAGAAATTGAAGTTACTACTGTTAGACATTTTGTGGCCGGCTCCACTTCCCGTGGTGGTGCCCACCACACTGCCCGCGAATGCCACACGCCCTGGCAGGGGACCCGTGGCCTCTTGGAAGCGATGGTGCCACCTTAACTGCAGCTGCAGGAGAACAAAACGCTGCCCTGGCCAGCCATTTGGGAAAGGCCTTGCAGACCATCAGTGACTCAGCCGCAGCAGCAGTGGAGGGAGATGCTTTCTTTTGCAGCCTCTGCCTCCAGCCCCTGAAGCTGTTCCCACCCACCCACCCTCCCTTTCCATGCTTGAAAAAGCAGCGGGGCCAGCCTGCCTCCGAAAGGACCTCTGGAACAGAGACAAGCTGCATAAACAGCCTGGGAATCAATGTGGGCCCTGGGCAGCCCCACAAGAGCTCAGCCAATGCAACACCAGATGTCTCTGCTGATCCCACCCAGCCAGGCCTCCCAGTGGCAGGGAGAGGGTTAAGGCCCCATGGCCCCTGGAGCCTGCCCTGCCTTGGCCTTCAAGTGAGCTCACCTTCTCCCCAGCGCAACTGGGGCCCCAGCCCTCCAGGCCACCCTCACGGCCGGCCTTCACTTTGCGCCTGCTTTTGGCGGGGCTCTTCTTCACGCTGTCCCGCAGACTGCTGAACCTGCCGCCTCTGTGCTTCAAAGGGCCAGGCCACAGGGCTGCCTGTTGCCCATGGAAGCATCCTGCAGCCAGCTGGTCTGAGAGCTCCCGCCTCACAGAAGCACTTGCGCATGTGGCCATCAGCGGGCATCCAGGCACCCTGCGGAGCCCCTTCCAAATGAACGGAGAGGCAGGAGCCGGCCCTGGCAGATGCGCAGGCACGAGGGAAGCATCCCATTGGGCAGCCAGGGAACGAGAATCAATGCCTTGCCCTCAACGGACAGAGAGCACGGAGCGAAGGTCACCGGAGGGGGGGGGGTGCATTTCCATGGCTCCTTTACAGCTCAAGTCTCCCAAGGGGCTCAAGCAGCAGCATGTTGGCTCAGCCTGCTGGTGTTGATCTTGAAACAGCTGCAGGGGAGGAAGCAGGCAGGACACACACAAGGGGGACCTCTGGGTGCCCTGCGTGGCTTCCATGAGGGAAGGCAGGTTAGCTGGCACGTGGAAGGGAGCCCTTGCAGTGGTGGCCCCTCCCTCCTTCCCAGAGTTCCCTGGATCCCTCCTGGACTGCCTCACTGACAGCCATCGTTGTGGACACTTCCTCTCCACTGCTTCCTCCTCAGTTTTATGCAGGCGCCTTAATCACCCCACTGGCCAGCAGCAGCAGCAGGAGGGCAGGTTTTAATCAACCCCCAAAGGTAAGATGCAACCAATAAGCAGCTCACAGACAAACGCAAATTAAAACAGCTTCAAAAATACAGACCGCGGATGGGGGTGTCACAACCATCAGCATTAAATAAGGTCAGCCCCAAATGGAGAGAACGGAGGTTTTCAGCCACTGCGGAAAGTGGCCAAAGAAGAGTGCCTCTCACTTCTCCATCTGCCCCCCCGCCCCCGTTCCCAGCCAGAGGTGGCCAAACCTTTTTGGTCGGGGGTGGGGGGGGGGGAGCAGCTAATGCCACTAAAGCAGCCAACAGAAGAGCTGGATGCAGGGAGCTCAGAGGCAGCTGAAGACCCAGCCAAGCAGCAAGTGCAGTAAACGGCAGAGATCTTGGGCCCACCCCACGGTCTGGAGACCAAGACGCAGTTCCCAGGCAGGGGCTGCTGTGCTGCAGGTCCCCAGGAAGAGCCCCGCAAGCTGCTCCTCCGCTGAGCAAGTCAGGGGCACAACAAGGAAAGGCTAACCTGGGAGGCCGGGCTGTGGTCCCGGGAGGGAATTGTGGGGCCAGGACTGAACCCACCCTACACAGGAGTGGCTCTTGGGAGCAGCAGCCCCCTCCCATGCCTGCAGCGGAACAGGCGCTCCACAGAGGGCGCAACAGGGCCAAGAGTGGGCTGTGTCAAGTCCTTCCACTCAGAGTCTGGACACACGAGCCCCAAGCCTGCTCCCATCAAGCCCTGCCAGCAAGGAGAGAGAGAGAAGCCACCAATCCAGCAGCAGCAGCAGGAGGAGGAGGAGGAAGGGACAGGAATCTTTCCAGAGCCAGAACGCTCCCCCCCACCCACTTCCGCTCTCCCCTGCAACCCACTCCTCAAGACTGACTCCACCAACTGACTTATTGCTCCCTTTTTGTTTTGCTCATCGTTGTGGCTTTACTGTTGGCAAAACTGCACAGCAACGTTTACAAAGCAAACAGCAATATACTCTGATATCCCATGAAGTAAAAGCCCTGACATGCTAAACAGCAGGAGAAATCCTCAGTGCCATTTCTGTTCCAGCAAGCAGAGAGGCCTGTGCCCATGTCTAAGTTCTGATATTTATATCTGTGGGCTCCACTCACTTCCCAGATCTGACAAGCGCTGGCTGGAAGCTGAGCACATTGGGAGAGGCCTTCCTTCCATGCCTGCCCAATAACCCCCCCCCCAGTTGCTATGACAACACTTCAGGTTGTGGCTGTCTTGTAATGAAAACCCACCAAATACTCTAGAACGAGGACTATGCTGCCTGTGTGCCTCGCTTATGACCACAGAGGGCACTAGCTAGGCTGTGGATAAAAGCCTAATTCCAAACTAAAATCTCAATGTTGAAATCTCCCTGCTGAATACAGCCTCAGCTGTAAGTTTCACAAACACATTTACTCTATTCAAATTGTATGGATTGTATGATCTTTTTGTCTCACCTTTTTATACGGAGTCCAACCACTAACCTCCTACCCAGGTGAGTATTGTCCTCTTTGGCTGCCTGGCAGAGGGTCTCCCGCGGCCACCACCAGGCACCCCGTCCCCACTGCTTCAGACTGGAGAAGCTGGGGGTTGGCCTGCGACCGTCTGCATGCCAAGCAGACGCTCCGTCACTGAGCCACTGACACCACCCCTCACCTGGTCCTCCTCATCAAACCATCCAACCCAAACACCTCCATTTACAAAGCTGCAATGCGGGAGGGTCAAAGCAAACCATCCGATGAGATGTTCCATCGCCAGCCACCCCAGGAGGCAGCACCTCGCACTCTCTCCTGCTGCAAGGGGAGCCCACCTCAGTTAGCCTCCTCCTCCTCAGCGCCCCTTGCCAAGGAGGAAAGGCGGCATACAAAGGTTCTACATAAATCAACCAAAGAAACGATCCCCTCCACCGCCGGGCCTTATATTGCTCTTCTGATGACAATTCAGTTTTCTTCAAAGCCCACACGAGTGCTTAAAAGCTTTCACACTTAGCAGGCATAAACCACAGTTAATGTGCTACAATGGCCCCTAATGGAAGCCACAGACTGTCTCTTCTGCCTTCTTCATCACGCTGGAGGCAAAGGGTTTCGTTTATTCATTTGTTTCTTGGCACCTCTGGAAGAAATCATCAGGGCAACTCTCCAGCACTCATGCAGATCCTGTGCAGATAGCTAGAATGGCTTTTTTGGCCCCCTATGCTCTGTGTGAAATACTCACCTAAGTCCTGGAGCTGCTGAAGGGCTTGATACGAAATGCCAGCCCTGCTTGCAGCTATAGCAGCATCCAACACCATCATCCACAGCCCTGCCCTGCATGCCATTAAAATCTCTACCAAAGAACCCTGAAGAAATCCTGTGCTGAACTGGGCAAAAGCAGTGGGTGGGCTGGGAAGGCCCTGTCTCCACCCACCACCACCCCAGGGCCGAAGGTGCCTGGCAGGAGAAGGGGACAGATGCTCTCACTGCCGCTGCAGTGGCTGAAGGGGCCACCCACTCAGGCTCAAGGGGGCCTCCGAGTAGCTCACCCACATTCTGCCCCCCGCCGGAGACCCAGACTGAAGGCTCATCCCGCCTCTGCTTGAAGGGAGGCAGATTCCACCCACCCCCCTAGACAGAGAGGCAGCAGCGGGTCTCCCTGCCACACCCCTCTCCCCCCCTCGTTCCTCATCTGTGATGGCTGTGTTTGCCTTGCAAGGCCTTATGGACCCTGGATCTAGTGTAGCTGTCTGAAGAAGCGGAGAAGAAGCCTTTGCCCTCTTCCATGTCAGGGATTGGGTGAGTATGGTCACATCCGCTTTCTGCCTTCTTTGCTTTGGGCTCAAAATAATGGGCCAGATGCACCAGCCCAGTGCATTTTAGTTGCAGATGCCAGGATTGAACCTGGGACCTTCTGCTTACCAAGCAGATGCTCTGCCACTGAGCCACTGTCCCTCCCCTTCCCTTGTCTAGTCAGCACTGGTTGAATGAAAGCAGCCAGCCCTGGCAACAGCAGCAGCAGCAGTCCAGGGTCCCATCCCACCTTGCTTCATGGGATCCTTTCTCCAGAGATCACAGAAACAGAGCCTCCTGTGACCGCCCCCCCCCCCCCCGTAGCAGCTGCTCTGCCCCTGCAGCACCCCCACCCCCACCACCCCTCCATGCCACTGCCCAACTGGCTGGGCCTTGCGCCTCCAAACTCCTTTGCTTCCTTCCAAAAATGGCACTGACATATTTTATTGGTCCAAAACAGGTATTTGCTGCCTTTCTTCTTTACAGAGCTGAAGGCAGCTGACAATATAAATAAAACAAGAGAAAAGGTTGATACGGCCACCCACCCACCATGCAGTTGCAGACTGGAGGGCGCTTCATCCTCCAGAAGAGGAGGCAGCAATTTCTGCCAATTACCCACTCCAGGACACACACACACACACACACACACACACACACACACACGCCATTTTGACCCCAACACAGGTCTGCTGACCCCCAGGAACAGCTTAGCCTGCATCTCAGAAAAGCTCAAGAATCATGGCTCAACACTAGGAAGACCTTCCTGACCATTAGAGCGGTTCCTCAGTGGAACAGGCTTCCTCCTGGGGAGGTGGGGGGCTCTCCTTCCTTGGAGGTTTTTCAGCAGAGGCTGGATGGCCACCTGGCAGCAATGCAGATCCTGTGAATTTAGGGGGAGGGGTTTGTGAGTTTCCTGCATTGTGCAGGGAGTTGGACTAGATGACCCTGGAGGTCCCTTCCAATTCTATGATTTTATGGATGAGGAAGAACCACAAGCTACCCAGCTGGTTCAAGAGCACCAATGCCCAGGTGGACTTCAAATGGATCAATACTGCATTCAAAAGACCCAGAGGCATCCCAGAGGATCGGTGCTGAGCTGGGTGGTGGCCGCATCTTTGCAATGACCCAGAATGACGGATATTCACCTGTGCTCTGAAGTTCTGCAACACTTTAGACTAAAACTTCAAGAGGTCCTTAAGAGATCTGGCTCAGAGAAAGTCAAAGAATGAAGCCTAAATGCGCACTAGGTGTTTGCATAAAGGCAAAAGAAAACACCCCGGAGGCGTGGGGGAGGGAGGGGGAAGCCTAGTGTGGAGGTTTCCTTCAGGCACCACTGAGGGGCCCCTCCTTGAATCCCTCCAGCCCCCCATCACCCCCCCCCCCCTGCTCCATTCTCTGCCACACCGGTCCTTTCCCCAAGATCATCGCTGACGTCTGCATTTCAGGATAGAAGGGAGCAGGTTAATATCAAGGACCGACCATGATGTCAGCAAGATGAATGAGAACAGCTACATGTCCCTGGCTATGAATGAAGGGACACGAATGCCAAGGGTTTAAATTGCAGGCAGGCAGGAAGGAAGGAAGGGAAGAAGGGGCAGCAGAAAAGCCCTCTGCAGTTGCCAAGGCTGCCATGTCCAGCTGTAGAGGCTCATTCCTTGGACACTCCTCAAATAAAGCTGCTGGACGGGTCACTGCCAGGGAGACCTGCGAGGCAGGGCCTTCTCCTCCTCCTCCCCCCACAGGACTCTTCTAGCCAGGTCATCTTCCTGAGCTCCACTCTGATGGGCCCCACGGCCACCTTCTTCAATCAGGAGCTGAGCCCCTCACACTTCATTCCTCCTCCTCTACTCCACCAAGCAACCTGCAAGCCCTTCAGGACCAGAAGCCTAATTTTACAAGGGGGAGCGCTGAGCCCACCCAGAGCCCCTGGGAAGAGAGAGGCCAAGGGTCAGCTGCAAAGCAACACCGGGACGACATCCGAGCAAACCCAAACCAACTTGGAAAACTGTGAACCCCCACCCCACCCCGCCCCGCCCCGAATGTAACTCCAGCGGCATCTTGTTTTGCGAGATTGTTCACGGCCAGCATTCTCAGCAAAGCAAACAGGAGTAAGGATGGAACTAGCAACAGCAGCAGCCGCCTTCTGCTCTCTTGCCACAGCGCTGGAGGTGTGGTTGAGCCTCCTCTGCCCTAAACCCTGCGGCCCCTTGCCCTCCCCGCCCCCTGCCCCTACCCCCCGCGAGGCTTCCTCTACCTGGCTGGAGCTGGCCGCGACAGAGATGCAGTCGAAGAGGAAGAAGCGGTGCCTGCGGGTGAAGAAGGCGAGGATGTGCTGCCAGCGGGAGAGCTCCGGCTCCTCGGGCAGAGCTTCCACAGAGCCCTTCTTCCCCCCCCACGGGAGCCTCTGCTTGGGCCCTCCCGAGGAGCCCTGGGCTGACCCACCGCGGCTGGTGCGCGAATAGAGGAGAGCGTTGTTCCCAAAAATATAATTCATCTCTGCAGCCCTGCAGGTGGTTTCCAGGCAGGCAATGTGCTTCCCTGTCAGCTGCTGAGGCGTGAATGATCAGCCCGACTGCAGGCAGAAGAATTACAGCTGCATCACTTGAGAAGGGAGGCGAGCCTCGGTCAGCCAACCGGCCGCAGCTCCCTGGCCAGAGGGGCCCGCCTGCACCTGTGGCTGCTTCCAGGGGGCACTGCCACCGCGAGAGCACCAGCGGGCAGAGATCCACTGCCCTTTGTCCCCACCAGCTGCTCCAGAGGGCTGCCTGTCTTTTGTCTGCAGCCAGGGAGATGGCCTGGAATGCAGGGGATGAGGCCTGCTGGAAGAGGCACTGGGAAAGGATGCTCCCAGGACCACCACCTCTCCCTGGGCTCTCTCTTGGCAGACAAGGGTCTGTGGCCACCAACTCCCTAATATTTGAACAGCCTCAAAGTCCCCAGGGATTCATTTCTAGCCTTTGAGAAAGAAAACCTTGGATATTATCCAGATAGGCAACCAAAGGGTCCCTCGTAGATATGGGGCCTTCAGCCTTCAGGAATCCCACTCTGGCTTGTGAGAAGCTAGAAGGGATGGGCAGCTGAGGAATGTCCCAACTCTTCCCACCCTCCCCTGCATCCCCGTAAGAAGCCTACCAATAACTCTCATGCGCCACAAACCCATTCCAGCGACACAGGAGACACGACTCGTGCAGAAAACACATGCAGAGAGGCAACTGGAGTGTCAATCTCGAGGGAAACAGCTTTTCCCTACAAAGCAGGTGAGCAACTCCCGTCATGAAAGGTACCACCACAGACAGGATGGGTGCAGGTGGGAAAGACCCAAGGGAATCCCAGAGCCCAAGGCACAAAGACCAGGGCAGGAGAGAGCACAGGGGCGCCAAGCAGACACACAGGCAAGAGCCCCTGCAGGGGAAAAGCCCTCACAAAGACCTCCACAGCTGAAGCCCGTCATGGGCTCAGTCCCTCCTCTCACAGGAGGCCCCGGGGGGGGGGGGGGAGCACCACGGAGGGTTGCCTCCTCTGGGGTCACTTCCACAGCCAGCTGTTCTTGGGCAGTCATTCAGGGTATCTAGAAATCTTACATCTTTGGCCTGACTGGACCAACACCCATTTACCCAGTCCATATGAACGTAGTTGCAATCACCTGTTATTGCCTCCCCCTCTTCTTCGGAGGCTCCCTGATTTCATTCTCCACATCAAGATCATCCATCCAAAGCACTTTAGTCCGGGGACCGACAGCAAGTCGCTTGTACTGTCACTCTGGGGGCCTGGATTCCACAGCAATGCTGGGCAATAGCTGGCCTCGACAGGTGATATTATGATCACTACAGAACCAACAATTACCCTCAATATTGTATATTTTGGAAGTTTATTCAGTAAAGGTGTCGTTTGAAATGCCAAGTATCAGCGCTAATTTGGTCATTTAAATTTTTGCCACTATTCAGAAACCCTTTCTCAGATTTACGCTTTAAATCAAGTAAAATATAGCAAATAAGCAAGGTACCACATTGCTTATCACCAAGCAGGCACCATTAACATTTAGTTAGATCCCTGGATATTTCACTGGACCTCATAACGGCTAACAAAAAGCTTCTAGCTGTAAGACATTATTTGACATATTTATGAAATTGCAAAAGTATAAATGCCTTAATTTTATGAGCAAAATCACAGATACTTCTAATGTTAAAGAGAGCAGGTTTCAAAGTGCTGCTCCCTTAGAACACACATCTTACTTCTTGCCATCTGAAAGGTAAGAATAGTTAGACATTGAAAACAGAAAACACCAGCAATTTCTGTATTGCCCCACAAAAACCGCTAAAATTGTCTTGTTGCAAAGGGTATAAATTACAACCACCATGGCAGAATTTGGTGTGGAATGCGTTATTTTAATCCCATCTCTTTTAAGAGAGCAAAACTGCCAGTTTTTATTAATTCATTTAAAATATGCAGAAGCCACTTTCTCACAAGCTCAAAGAAGCTGATGAGGACCAACAGAAGCCCTTCAAAGAAAACAGCCACCCTACAGCAGCAGCCCCCACCCCACCACGGCTCCCACAAAGAGCTCCAGTTAAGTCTTTGGGGATCAATCAGTTTGCATGGCGAATATCCCTGGTGGAGCTGGAGCTGCTTAATCAGTGGGGCTGGGGGATGAGGGGCTCACTTCCCTCCTATCTGGGGATGAAAAGGACAATGTCACCAATGACCTGGTAAGAACTGCTGTGTCCCTTCAATAACTCAAGAGGCTCCTGCAATGGGATTTTAAGGCAAATTTACTTACAGTTTGAAATGACTCAACCAGTTTAAAGCCTGAGGGTCAGTTAAAAATGCTATAATCAGTTGTTAGGCAATGTAAACACAACACTGACTTTGAAGTGCAAGGACCTAAAAATTTCCCTTAACTGTCCCCTAAAAAATCCTGAAATCTCTAGAAGAAGACTGCAGATTTATACCCCGCCCTTCTCTCTGAATCAGAGACTCAGAGCGGCTCACAATCTCCTATATCTTCTCCCCCGACAACAGACACCCTGTGAGGTGGGTGGGGCTGAGAGAGCTCTCACAGCAGCTGCCCTTTCAAAGACAACTCCTATGAGAGCTATGGCTGACCCAAGAACATCAAAAGAGTCCTGCTGGCTCAGACCAGGGAGGGTCCCTCTAGTCCAGCCTCCTGTCGCACACAGTGGCCAACCAGTTCCTCTGGAGGGCCAACCACAGGGCAGAGAGGCCAAGGCCTTCCCCTGAGAAGAACATCAGAAGAGCCCAGCTGGGTCAGACCAGAGAGGTTCCATCAAGTCCAGGCTCCTGCCTCACACAGTGGCCAACTAGTTCCTCTGGAGGGCCAACCACAGGGCAGAGAGGCTGAGGCCTTCCCCTGAAAAGAACATCAGAAGAGCCCTGCTGGATCAGACCACCCAGGGTCCATCTAGTCCAGCCTCCTGTCTCACACAGTGGCCAGCCAGTTCCTCTGGAGGGCCAGCAACAGGGCAGAGAGGCCAAGTCCTTCCCCTGGTAGGAACATCAGAAGAGCCTGCTGGATCAGACCAGAGAGAGTCCATCCAGTCCAGCATCCTGTCTCACACAGTGGCCAGCCAGTCCCTCTGGAGGGCCAACAACAGGGCAGAGAGGCTGAGGCCTTCCCCTGAGAAGAACATCACAAGAGCCCTGCTGGGTCAGACCAGGGAGAGTCCATCTAGTCCAGCCTCCTGTCTCACACAGAGGCCAGCCAGTTCCTCTGGAGGGGCAAGAACAGGACAGAGAGGCTGAGGTCTTCCCCTGAGAAGAACATAAGAAGAGGCTCAGTGGCCAGACCAATGAGGGTCCATCTAGTCCAGCCTCCTGTCTCACACAGGGGCCAACCAGTCCCTCTGGAGGGCCAACAACAGGGCAGAGAGTCTCAGGCCTTCCCCTGAGAAGAACATCAGAAGAGCCCTGCTGGGTCAGATCAGGGAGGGTCCATCTAGTCCAGCCTCCTGTCTCACACAGAGGCCAGCCAGTTCCTCTGGAGGGCCAGCAACAGGGCAGAGAGGCCGAGGCCTTCCCCTGATCTTGCCTCCTGGCTCTGGGATCCAGGGGTTTAGTGTCTCTGAACGTGAAGGTTCCCCTCAGTCCCCATGCTAGTAGCCACTGACAGACCTCTCCTCCCCCATGAATCTACCTAACCCCTTTTAAAGCTGCCTATGCCTGTGGCCCTCACTACATTCTCGGGCACCAATTTCAACATTTTAAAGAGATCCAGTGACTAGAACTGCACACAGCATTCCAAATGAGGCCACACTACAGAGCTCTACACAGGCTTTATAGTATCAACCGTTTTATGTTCAGTCCCTTTCCTATTAATCCCTAGCACAGAATTTGCCTTCTCACTTCATTCTTCATGGCCCACCGGCCAATTACCTTGAGCATTCTGCAGCTGGCTGCTTGCTGCTGACCCTTTCCTGAGCGGCCTGTCCTGGCTGCTCCCCACCCCCACATAAAGCTCCATCCTGTACATCTGAGTAGTGAAACCGCAAGACTTGGGGCAAGGCACAACTATGCCTCATTTGGCTTTCATTCTGAAAGAATACTAAAGAAGAAACACTTGCAAATAGAACTTGCTAATGTAGGGCCTGAGATGCACATTAGAGAGGCAAGCATTGCTACTGAGAATTTATGCCGTATTTTTTTCCCATTTTGCTTCGTGGTAAGAAGTGAGAGTTGCAGAGAAAAGAGGATTAAACAGACTCTCCAGAAAGGTCAGTGCTGGCTCTGACTGGGGGAACATCAGAAGAGCCCTGCTGGATCAGACTAGAGGTCCCTCTAGTCCTGTATCTTGATGCTGCCTCGTGGTTAAGAATCATCTCCAGGCCCCCAAACCTGTGCCGGGCTGTGGGCTGGCTCCCAGGCAAGGACAAGCAGCTCCCATCTGTTCCTCTGAGGCAATGACAGAGCAGGAATGGTGCTTGGGGGGCAAAGGTTTCAAAGCCCCCCTCCTCCCTCTGCAGCCTGAGCCACAAAAACCAAGGAGGAAGAGGAGCCCCCCCCCCCCGGTCTCCTTGGGAAACACTGCAGGCTCCCTCCCCCCACCCAAGGGTTAGCATGTCAGACTAAGATCTGGGAGAACCAGGTTCCAATCCTCACTCTGCCATGGAAGCTTGCTGGGTGTCCTTGGACCAGCCTAACCTGCCCCACAAGGGGGTGTCTGTGAGCATACAATGGAGGGGAAGTCAGCAATAGGGTCCACGTAGGGGCGGGGGGATAGCGGCAGGATACAAACGAAGCAAAATAAAATAAAAAATAAAATCGTGTTCCATCCGTCTTACTGAGAGAATGTGGCCATTTGATTCATGTTCCCTAAGTCTATGCTAGGGTCAGTCCACACTCGCCCTCCCGCCCCATCACTCCTCCCACCTCCAGAGCATGTTCCCTGGCTGCATCCACTGCAGTGGGAGGTGCCATGAGGAATATCCAGAAACCACTTCAAAACATAACAATACAGAGACCTCAACCTCCTGCACAAAGCAGAACATTCACAAGTACCCCCCCCCCCACTTCCCCAGTGCCTCTGCTCTATGCCCAGAGGAAGGCAAAAACCTCCAGGACCCCTGGCCCATCTCCCCTGGAGGAAAAGTCCTTCCAGACCCTCAAGTGCCAATCCACATGACCCATGCAAAACAGGCTAGCCTAAGGGGAGTGAAGGGGCGGCTCCCTTGCAGAAAGGGGGACACAGAATCCAGAAGCTCCTTGTCCAAGATTCCAGCCACCACCCCCGCCCTTGGTCACATCTGCTGAAATGCAGTTACACTCCTAGGGTGCATTCCTTTATTATTCTGGCAGCAAAGACCAGTTCCAGTCACACAAGATCACACAAATCTTCAGATCCACTGGAGTTCAAACTGTTATGTATTGAAGCCTCTATGTGCTACCCAAGGGGCCAAAGTGCTCGGGAGAGCGGCTGCTAAGAGGGAGTGCCTGCCCAGCTGACTCCTTTACAGCACGTCTAAAAACAGGAAACCACCTCTGCAGGAGAACGCCCTGGAACGATGGTCAGGTTCAGAGGAAATCACCCTTTGAGACCTGACAGATGTTTGACACTGCTGGACCCCACCTTCAAAAACAAACATGCCGGTGAGAAGTTAGAGGCACTATCACGTGCTCCCTCCTCCATGACGCAGCTCAGCTCGCTTCTCCCTTTCCCCCAAAGCAGCCAGTATCAGGACTTCAGCTTCACCCCACCTGCTTGAATGGAATTCCAGACCCTGTCCTGAGGGCAACAAACCCCAACAGCACACTGGGAAGAAGAGGCACCTGAACTCAATCTGTTGACCAGATGACCAGATGAAAGTGCAGAGACAGAGGAAGAGGAGCTCAAGAACATATGAAGCTGCCTTCTACTGAATCAGACTCTTGGTCCATCCAAGTCAGTCTTGTCTACTCAGACTGGCAGCGGCTCTCCAGGGTCTCAAGCTGAGGTTTTTCATGCCTACTTGCCTGGACCCTTTTGAGTTGGAGATGCCGGTGGGGACTGAACCTGGGAACTTCTGCTTACCAAGAAGATGCTCTACCACTGAGCCACCGTCCCTCCCCTAAAGAAGAGCCTGCTTTGGCCGGATATAAAGTGAGGAAACCAGAAGCCAAAATATACTCCAGGAGAAGAGAACACAAGACCTGCTAAAAGTTAAAGAAAAAAGAAAAGCCGGGGGGTGGGGAGGGAAATGTCACCCTGGGGTGGGAATGGAAATTGTGATTGGAATTGTGATTGTGAACGGAATTATCAACAGCACAAATACCAACCAGCAAGAGCCCACAGCTCTACTCCCCCCTGCCCCGTGCATTGAATCCAGGAAAAGCCTGAAGCCAAAACTACTGCCAAGTAAAAAAACCCCAAAACCTCTGTGCACTAGTTGTGAAGAACAAAACAGTCCCTGAAAAGGATTCCATGAATTAGGCTTTTGGGATCTTCTCCTGGCCCCCTAGCCAGATTACTTTGCATGTTACCAAACAAAAAAAACATATTATATTTTCTACTTGTCCAAAGGACACCAGCTTGATTTTTAGCTCTATTTAAAGATTTAAGACCCAGTTCTGCATGGCGTTTCAGCCCACCTACCAACATATGAAGATTGAAGTGCCTGGACTTCCGCACCCTCTTCAGGAACCTTCTGCTCATCTTTTGAGCATGCCACACGGAAATGAACATGAGGGTGGCCTTATCCAAATCCACAAGTTTCTCCAGAAATTCCTGCAGCCCCAAAGCAAGTGACCCTCCACCAGCTCCAGTTCTGCCTGGACAGAGGCTGGCTAATCCCTTCCCGGCTGCTGCAGCAGTCTGTCTGGATTAATCCAATTTCCATCTGTTCCATGTTTCGGCTTCCTCCTCCTCCGATTATGCCTGGGGGCCTACTCCCTCCGACACCACTCTTCTGCTCAAGGGCCCAACCCATTCAACACCCTCCTTCCCATTATATAACAAGGCTCTCTCATCCATAAACAACTAAAACCCCTCATATTTACTCTTTGTGCAGAATTAACGCCCCCCCCCACAACACACACACATCGATCATTTGAAATGTGATGTTGGGGGAGAGTTTTAGATGCCGCGAACCACTAAAAGACACCTATCAGTGGGCTCTCGATCCAACCGAGGCTGGCAGGAACAGAGCACGAAAGAGACCTTGGTGTGGTCATAACGTTGTCAATCCAGTGAGTGGCCGCTGTGAGAGAGGCGGATTTCAGAACAGGAACAGAGAATCCAACTGCCACTGGCATTCTGCCCTTAGCCAAATCTATGGCGAGACCACCCTCGGAAGGCATGCCAACGCTGTGCTGAGGCCAGTGCTTCCACCAAGGGCAAAGTGCGACCATCAGCTACCTCCTCCCCTCGTGGATCACTCTGTGCAGGGCTGGTAGATTTGTTGCTAGGGAACTTGTGTTTTATGGAACTGAATGCGGTTGCTGTTGATGTATGCCTGTGGGGGAATTTTTTGACACTGGAAACTACTACGTTCAGCTTTATGTTTTATGTTCAGCAAGAGACTGGGTCCAATGCTTCCGTTTCCATCATGTTCTCAGCTCACCAGTTGTCTGCTATCGAGGAGCTGCATCCCCCTCCCCCCCCCGGGGCTACGTAGAAGGTTCCAAATTTGGGGGAGGGGGCTTTCTGGAGGAACCAAAATCAGCAGGCTGGTATGGTGAACCAGCAAGCAACATCACAAGAAGTGTTGCTTCACAGACTCAGAGTCGGAAGGTGTCCCCCAAGGTCATCTAGTCCAACCCCCTGCATAATGCAGGAAACTCACAAACACCTCCTCCTAAATTCACAGGATCCTCATTGCTGCCAGGTGGCCATCTAGCCTCTGTTTAAAAACCTCCAAGGAAGGAGAGCCCACCACCTCCCAAGGAGGAAGCCTGTTCCACTGAGGAATCACGCTAACGGTCAGGAATTTCTTCCTAATGTTGAACTGGAAACTCTTTTGATTCAGTTTCAACTCCTTGGTTCTGGTCCTACCTTCTGGGGCCACAGAAAACAATTCCACACCGTCCTCTATATGACAGGCCTTCAAGGACTTGAAGATGGTGATCCTATCACCTCTCAGCCACCTCCTCTCCAGGCTAAACATGCCCAGCTCCTTCAACCTTTCCTCATAGGACTTGGTCTCCAGACCCCTCACCATCTTCGTTGCCCTCCTCTGGACTCGTTCCAGCTTGTCTCACTAGTTTGAGAACCACTGAAAGACACCTATCAGTGGGCTCTCGATCCAACCGAGGCTGGCAGGAACAGACCAAGAAAGGAGGAACTATGCTGTGTGTGGGGGGGGGGGAGCAGGAAGGAGACACCAGCCTAAGCATGAGGAGAAGAACTGAGGCCAGAGAGAAGGAGCAGAAGCCTCCTTCACCAAGTTTCACTGACCCTAGAGAGCAGGCATCTCTTCTCCCTCCACCTCAGCTCTCCTCTTCTTTCCTTCTTAAATATGCCATTCGTGGTCATCCGCACACCCACTCCACAAAAGCTCACTGGAGAAGGGAGCTGTGGCAAAGCCTGGTGGGAGATTTAAAAAAACACTTTCCTATCTCGCAACTGGACATGAGCAAGTTTTGCATTCCTGTAAAGCAGACTTTTTTTGCAAGATCGGGTAGCATCCCTGTCATTTTGCAAATTTATTTCAGTCTCATTTGCTCTTTACAGTTTAACACCTCTCCCACCCCCCCACCCACTCACAGAGAGCCCAGAGTATCTTGCATTAATGGTCTCTGCAGTCTGAGAGTGACCTGAGGGAGCAAGCGACAAGATGCTCCTTCTAAAACACCACCTTGGTGCTTAATGTCCACTGTGGCTGTGCCACAGAGCAACCAAGCAGCATCTGTGAAACATCTTGAACGTTTCTCACGGGACTTTCCCAATCACTCCCTGGCCCTATCATTCCCGCACTCCATCAATCAGCAACGCACTCCCCACCCCAGATCCGGTGGCCAGCAGAAAATGAGTGTATCCCTCCCCCAGAGAAGCACTGAGAAAACAGTAGCTCAGGCACAAGGGACAGGAAAGAGAGGGCCCAGGTAGCCGCACTAGCCCAAGGGCAACTCAACACTGACATCTCCAGAACTCTTAGCTGCATGTTAAAAGAGTAGGAAAGAGAACTATTTCTGCCACTTTTTCACTTCCCCACCTCTAATCTTGCATTTTAATATTCAGCCTGATGATGAATTCTGGCACACTATTCCACGTTATTATTTCATTGGATTTTGAGACTGCCCTTCCCCTACCAAGGCAAGGCCCACAACAGTGTAAAACACAGTAAATTCATTCTTTATAATAATAAAACCATAGTAGTATTGGTCAAATGGGAGCTCTCCCATTGGCTGACGCCTGCACTCCATAAACTATCGGCCCATCATGCGTAACTCGTGGGCATTCGATGAAATTGCTGAGCAGACAGGTTAAAACGGATAAAAGGAAGTACTTCTTCACCCAAAGGGTGATTAACATGTGGAATTCACTGCCACAGGAGGTGGTGGCGGCCACAAGCATAGCCACCTTCAAGAAGGGTTTAGATAAATATATGGAGCACAGGTCCATCAGTGGCTATTAGCCACAGTGTATGTGTGTATATAAAATTTTCTGCCACTGTGTGACACAGAGTGTTGGACTTGATGGGCCATTGGCCTGATCCAACATGGCTTCTCTTATGTTCTTAAGTCATCACCTCTGGTTTGCCATTGGCTGACTTGCCCGCCTACTGCAGGCCTGGGAACACTGAACAAACCACAAAAACAGTCTTACCTCAGACACATCTCCCATGCTTCTCTGTGCCTTCTCTATCAAATGGCCTCAGAAAGGGCTGCCTCTCTACTACAGCCTCACAAAGCATTTCCTCAGAGGCCACGGCGGATGCCTCTTTCCTATCCCTCCCTCCCTCCTTCCCTCCCCCCCTCAGCCTCGCTTCAGGAGACAAGGATCTGGCCACTGGGGAAGCCGCTAGCCAGAGGCGGTTGCTAGAAGACGAAGACAGATTTATACCCCACCCTTCTCTCTGAATCAGAGTCTCAGAGCGGTTTACAATCTCCTTTATCTTCTTCCACAACAGACACGCCACAACTCTTGCGAGAGCTATGGCTGACCCAAGGCCATTCCAGCGCTGCAAGTGGAAAAGTGGAGAATCAAACCCAGTTTTCCCAGGTAAGAGTCCACACGCTTAACCACTACACCAGGGGTGGCCAACGGTAGCTCTCCAGATTTTTTTTGCCTACAACTCCCATCAGCCCCAGCCATTGGCCATGCTGACTGAGGCTGATGGGAGTTGTAGGCAAAAAAAAAAACCATCTAGAGAGTTACCATTGGCCACTCCTGCACTACACCAAACTGGCTCTACACCAAACTAGGCAGTAAAGGGAGAGCCCTCAGCTGAATATAATGCCACAGAGTCCACCCACCAAAGCAGTTATTTTCTCCAGGGGGAGAGAGATCTGTTGCCTGGAGTTCAGTTGTGATCCCAGGAGATCTTCAGGCTCCACCTGGAGGCTGGCTACCCTAAGCCTGGCAGCACCCTATGGGTGACTTGATGCCATCTGGCTGGCATGACTTAACTAGGCCTGGCTGCTAGCGCCTGTTCAGCAGCAGCCCTCCCCCCAAGACAGCCAGAATGATTTACCAGTTGCCAACTCCAGGCTGAGAAATTCCTGGAGATTTGAGTTGTGGAGACTGGAGAGGATAGGATTTGAGGAGTCATAAGCTCCACCCTCCAAATCAGCGATTTCCTCATGGGGAGCCACTATTGCCAATCTCCAGGTGAGATATGCTGGCTATCATATTTAGTAAAACTTTTATTAAAAATACTTCTATCAAGAACCTTACAAATCTTTTGTCACATTATAAAGAAGTGAACATCCATTATGAATTACCTGTTGTAACCATGATGATTTGCTTTGTTGCTTTATTTAGAGGGCTTGCTGATCCACTGTGTTATCACAGGGCTTTTTCTGCAGCAGGAACTCCTTTGCATATTAGGCCACACCTCCCTGATGTAGCCAGTCCTCCAAGAGCTTACAGTAGGCCGTGTAAGAAGAGCCCTGTAAGGTCCTGGAGGATTGGCTACATCAGGGAGGTGTGGCCTAATATGCAAAGGAGTTCCTGCTACAAAAAAAGCCCCGGTGTTATGTCTGTAACTCTGCAGAGGTAACTTTCTACCCAGGGAATGTGTGGTATGATGAGGCGCTGAAGGTCAGTCGCTTCTCAGGCCCAGAGACTTTCCCTTTGGAGAAGAACCTGCTTCAGCCAGAACTGATAAGGGGGTAGAAGGAAGGCCCTTTGAGTTTGACTTCCTAATGGGCTGAACACAAGGCTATAAAGTAAAGCGCCTGCCCTGCATGTCATCCAGTTAGGAGAGAAGGAGCATTTCGCCCCCCCCTACTTCTTTTCCTTCTTCCGTTCACTTTTTGAAATGCCTGTAAATAGTTATAGACGGTAAATAAATATTTTATTTGTTACAATCTTGAGTTCCTCTGTGCCATCAAGTTCCTCCAACTGCCTGGAACGCAAGGAGTGGGTTGGGGAATCCCTAGAGTGGAGAGAAGTGGCGGAATAGCTGGTTGCCAGCTCTCCAAAGGTCCCTGGGGAGCCTTGAGAAGGGTTCTTAGCAAGTCCAGAGGGCGGCGAGGAGGCTGTCCCACCTAACCAGAGCCCAGAAAGGGACAGTGGTGGGAGTGGAGTGGCCCCTTCAGGTCAGCATACCGGGAAGGGGTGAGCGGGACCAGGGCCAGCTAGCAGACACAGGACCCATCTGCCACATCTTCATTTAATTAATAAACCTTATTTGATGACATCATAGAGGTGATCATTGATAGGGATTGTGCAACACCTGAGCACCCAGACAGAGGCTCGTTTCATCAAAGTCTTCCTCAGGAGGATTCCTATAGATTTCATAGAATCAAAGTCACAGAATCCTAGCGTTGGAAGGGACCCCTAAGGTCATCTAGTCCAACCCCCTGCACAATGCAGGAAACTCACAAACCCCTCCCCCTCAATTCACAGGATCTGCATTGCTGTCAGGTGGCCATCCAGCCTCTGTTGAAAAACCTCCAAGGAAGGAGAGCCCACCACATCCCAAGGAGGAAGCCTGTTCCACTGAGGAACCGCTCTAAACTCACAAACCCCTCCCCCTCAATTCACAGGATCTGCATTGCTGTCAGGTGGCCATCCAGACTCCAAGGAAGGAGAGCCCACCAGTGAGGCTGCGCAGCCCACTGCAAACAGGCCACGGCCCGGTACCAGTCCCCGGCCCAGAGGTTGGGAACCCCTGCTCTATAGGACAGCCCTTCAAGTCCTTGAAGATGGTGATCCTATCACCTCTCAGCCGCTAAACATCCCCAGCTCCTTCAACCTTTCCTCTTAGGACTTGGTCTCCACAACCCTCACCAGTCAAAGTTAGCAGCCTCAGTGTGCATACTGGGAGCAAGCCAGATTGGTTTTTTTTAAATTACTTTTAAAATTAGATTAAGAACTTACCTCTCAGTGCCACTTAAGTGGCTAAATTTATATAGAGCAAGCCAGTCCTGAACCTAACCAGATGCAAAAGCCTTCTGAATTTAGGGGGCAAAATGATACGTAACTACAGAGCCATACCCGTCAATACTGTATGAATAAAGTTTATAGAAGCTTCAGGTATGACCTCAAAATATTCTATCAACTTTATTCATACAGGATTGAAGGGCATGGTTCTGTAGTTATATAGCAAATGTAAGAAACAGAGCACAATTAATTTCCGAAAATCATACAGTTAAAGTGCATCTAAGTGGAAGTATTATCTACATTGCTTTCAGCTCACAACTATGATCAGTGGCATATGGTATTCTATACCTTTAAGAAAGAGACCTGAGAACAGCCTTCTGCACTGTGCAGGGGGTTGGACTAGACGACCATGGAGGTACCCTCCAGTGCTCCCTCTGAGTTAGTGTGAGCTAGCTCACAGTTTTTTAGTTTCCAGCTCACACATTTTTGTCTTAGCTCTGGGAAAGTGGCACCAGAGCAAACTACTTTACGCTCACAACTTTAATACCCGTAGCTCACAAAGCAGAATTTTTAGAGGGAGGCATTGGACTCCCCTCCAACTCTAGGATTCTATGAAAGTTTTGTTTGAGAGCTAGTTTGGTGTAGTGGTTAAGTGCATGGACTCTTATCTGGGAGAACTGGATTTGATTTCCCCCTCCTCCACCTGCTGAAGTGACCTTGAGTCAGCCACAAGTTCTCTCAAGAGCAGTTCTCTCAGAGCGCTCTCAGCCCCACCTACCTCACAGGGTGCCTGCTGTGGGGAGGGGAACTGAAAGGAGATTGTAAGCCACTCGGAGACTCCTTCTGATAGTGGATGGGGTATAAATCCAACCTCTTCTTCATAGAATCATAAGAGTTGGCAGGGACCTCTAGGGTCATCTAGTCCAACTTCCTGCACATTGCAGGAAACTCCCCCTAAATTCACAGGATCTTCATTGCTGTCAGATGGCCATCTAGCCTCTGTTTAAAAACCTCCAAGGAAGGAGAGCCCACCACCTGCCAAGGAGGAAGCCTGTTCCACTGAGGAATCGCTCTAACGGTCAGGAAGTTCTTCCTAATGTTGAGCCGGAAACTCTTTTGATTCAGTTTCAACCTATTGCTTTTGGTCCTACCTTTTGGGGCCAGAGAAAACAATTCCACACCGTCCTCTGTATGACAGGCCTTCAAATACTTGAAGATTGTGATCATATCACCTCTCAGCCATCTCCTCTACAGGCTCCTTCAACCTTCAACCAGCTCCTTCAACCTTTCCTCATAAGACTTGGTCTCCAGACCCCTCACCATCTTCGTTGCCCTCCTCTGGACCCCTTCCAGCTTGTCTACATCCTTCTTAAAATGTGGTGCCCAAAACTGAACACAATACTCCAGGTGAGGTCTTACCAGAGTAGAGTAAAGCGATACCATCACTTTACGTGATCTGGACACTAGACTTCTGTTGATACAGCCCAATATTGCATTTGCCTTTTTAGCCACCGCATCACACTGTTGACTCATGTTCAACATATGGTTCACTAAGACCCCTAGATCCTTTTCGCACATACTATTGCTCAGATAAGCCTCCCCCATCCTATAACCCTGCATGGGATTTTTTCTACCTAAATGTAGAACTTTACATTTATCCCTGTTAAAATTCATTTTATTGGTTTCAGCGCAGTTTTCCAGCCTGTCAAGGTCATCCTGTATCCTGTTTCTATCTTCTAATGCAGGGGTGGCCAATGGTAGCTCTCCATATGTTTTTTGCCTACAACTCCTATCAGCCCCAGCCAGCATGGCCAATGGCTGGGGCTGATGGGAGTTGTAGGCAAAAAACATCTGGAGAGCTACCGTTGGCCACCCCTGTTCTACGGTATTTGCAACCCCTCCCAATTTAGTATCTTCAGCAAATTTAATAAGCATTCCCTATATTCCTTCATCCATAACATTTATAAAGATGTTGAACAAAACAGGACCCAGGACAGATCCCTGAGGCACTCCACTTGTCACTCCTCTCCATTCACAAGCAGCACTCTTTGGGTGCAATCTGTCAACCAGTTACAGATCCACCTAACGGTAACAGGATCCAAACCACATTATACCAATTTGTCAACAAGGATAGTATGTGGAACCTTATTAAAAGCCTTACTGAAATCAAGATAAACGATGTCTACGGCATTCCCCTAATGCAGCAAGGTAGTCACTTTCTCAAAAAAAGAGATCAGGTTAGTCTGACATGACTTGTTCTTGAGAAATCCATTCTGGCTCTTAGTAATCACAGCTATCCTTTCTAAATGTTCCAGGACCGACTGTTTGATTTGTTCTAAAACTTTTCCAGGTATAGATGTCAAGCTGTCGGGTCGGTAGTTACCCGGATTTTTTCCCCTTCTTGAAGATGGGGACAACATTTGCACGCCTCCAATCTTCCAGCACCTCTTCTGTTCTCCCAAGAATTTTCAAAAATAATAGTCAGAGGCTCAGAAATCCACAAGCTCTTTTAGAACCCTTGAATGCAATTCATCTGGCCCTGAGGACTTACGGTAGTTTCATTTAAAGAAACTAGGTGTTTATGTACTACCCCTATGCTGATCCTAGGTTGGAACTTCATGCCCTCCTTATATGTTCTGTTTTTGCCATGTTGAGCACTGTTTCCCTCAGAAGAGACGACTGAGGAAAAGTAGGAATTGAGCAGTTCCGCCCTCTCTTCATTACCTGTTACAATTTCACTTTCCTGTCCTCGCAATGGGCCTACCATGTCCTTGCTCTTTTTCTTACTCTGAACATAAGAAAAGAACCCTTCTTTGTTGTTTTTAGCATCTTCTTCTAAATTCTAAATTCTGGCATATGGAGTCTCGTGACTTAATTAGCAACTCAGATTGCTGCATCCCAGGTTTGTACATGGGAGAAATAGTTCAATGTGTTTTTAATGTTTACAGAAGCTCTGAGAACAGAACTGCTACAGCATCACTGAGGAACAGCCCACCAGCCCTGGAGAAGGCGGAGACTGTACAGTCCAAGGGAAGCCACAGCCCTTCCAGGTGACACTCTCCCTCCTCTAAGTAAATCCCCCTTTGATCTTTATTTACATGCACCAATCACTGGGGCAGGATGCAGGAAATCTGGGCCAAAGTAATAATTATCACAGTCTATTACACAGATGAGTTATCCCGCCAACTACCAGCCAATTAGCCTCTCTGTCTAATTGGGAAACTGTATGAGTTTATTTATTTATTTTCTTAGATTTAATGGATCGCCCTATCCTGGCCGAAGCTGGGCTCTGGGTGATGTACAACAACAAGACAAGATGAAGATATTGGATTTATATCCCGCCCTCAACTCCGAAGAGTCTCAGAGCGGCTCACAATCTCCTTTCCCTTCCTCCCCCACAACAGGCACCCTGTGAGGTAGATGAAGATATTGGATTTATATCCTGCCCTCTACTCCGAAGAGACTCAGAGCGGCTCACAATCTCCTTTCCCTTCCTCCCCCACAACAGACACCCTGTGAGGTAGATGAAGATATTGGATTTATATCCCGCCCTCCACTCCGAAGAGTCTCAGAGCGGCTCACAATCTCCTTTCCCTTCCTCCCCCACAACAGACACCCTGTGAGGTAGATGAAGATATTGGATTTATATCCCACCCTCCACTCCAAAGAGTCTCAGAGCAGCTCACAATCTCTTTTCCCTTTCTCCCCCACAACAGACACCTTGTGAGGTAGATGAAGATATTGGATTTATATCCTGCCCTCCACTCCAAAGATTCTCAGAGTGGCTCACAATCTTATTCCTTCCTCCCCCACAACAGACACCCTGTGAGGTAGATGAAAATATTGGATTTATATCCCCCTCCACTCCGAAGAGTCTCAGAGCGGCTCACCATCTCCTTTATCTTCCTCCCCCACAACAGACACCCTGTGAGGTGGGTGGGGCTGAGAGGGCTCTCACAGCAGCTGCCCTTTCAAGGAGAACCTCTGCCAGAGCTATGGCTGACCCAAGGCCATGCTAGCAGGTGCAAGTGGAGGAGTGGGGAAATCAAACCTGGTTCTCTCAGATAAGAGTCCGCACACTTAACCACTACACCAAACTGGCTCTCAGGAGACAGACACCCTGTGAGGTGGGTGGGGCTGAGAGAGCTCTCCCACAAGCTGCCCTTTCAAGGACAACTCCTGCAAGAGCTATGGCTGACCCAAGGCCATTCCAGCAGCTGCAAGTGGAGGAGTGGGGAATCAGACCCGGTTCTCCCAGATAAGAGTCCGCACACTTAACCACTACACCAAACTGGCTCTCCAATAAGACACATAAGTTTAAAACAATAAAACATTACAGATCAAATATTAAGTCTTATGAACTCCCCCACTCCCAATGGAGTCTTTTGTTGCCTTTGTAAGAATGTGGAAGTCTGGCTGGGTGATACCAAAATCCTGGGTAGAGAGCAACCAGCCGGAGAAGACTACCTGGCCTTAGCGCATCCGGTGGAGGAGGAGGAGGACAGCTGCTTGCAGCTTCCCTGGGTCTTCCTGCTGGATGCAGCCTGCCCACTCCACACCCGACGGGAGTCTCGTGCACTTTCCTCAAGCACCCCACCCCCAATGCGTGTTTGGGGCTTCAATGCAGCCCCCCTCCCTGGGGGGAAAGGGCAAGGCTCCACGCTTGCCTCGGCCCCCCAAGGTGGTCTGCAGTTGCCTGCCCTGGTATTCCCTGCTGGTCTCCCCTCCAAAGGCTAACCCAGCTCAGCTTCTGGGACCTGGATACCTGGGGCACACGGCAGGGAAGTTTTCTATTTGTACCTCTTCTGGGATTTGTTCATGACATCAGACTTTAGAGAAGCAGGGTACAAATCTTTCAGGCCATCAACAAAGAAATAGTCAGAGAAACTCTGACGCAATCTACAATTCTGCCCAGAAGTCCAGAGTTCAGCAGAGAGAAGCCGCCAGCGTTTGTTCTGCAAGCTCATGGCAGAGACTCCCAAACTTCAGCCCCGGACTGGGCGGTGGCTACGTGATCCCTCTGCAGAGCTCCCCAAACTGCTCTTCAAGCCTACAGATGAGCAAAACAGTACAAACCACTTAAGAGCTGCATGGTTGCTGCACATGTACACCCCCACCACCACCAAAAAAGGAAGGGGTGGACATCCACAAGACAGTCAGCAGGGGGCAGCACAGGCTCATGTAGGGCTTGGCTTGCCCTCCGAAAGCAAGCAGAGGAGTCAGAAAGCAGCAGAACCCTCACTCTGCCCCACCAGCGTGTCTCGGATGTTGCCAAAGCCTGTGGACCCAGCAGACCAGACCTGTGGCCCCCAAAAGCACACTTGGACAGCCTCCATCTTAAATTTGCATACCTGTGAGCAAATCTCCATGAACTGTCCAGCCACATACACTGAAGCCACAGCTCCACCTTCCACAGGAAAGAAAAGGAACACATCTTTTTCTAACACTAAATTAATTCATTCTTAAGACATAAGTTTCTGTATTCTGTAGGTTTTTTCCTGTCCTGCTTAAGAGACGCAAAATTTTCAGAATTTTTTGAAGACACAAAAAGACTTTTCACCCCCCAAAAAAACTGGAAATGGAATATATGTAACACGTTCCTATCAAACAAACTTAGTTATCATATGAATGTACTAGTTGGAAAATTTATGGAATTTAAACATAAATATCTATTTTCTGTAAGAAAAACTACAAATATACCCAGCACTTGCTTATTTATTGACTTCATTTATCCCCAAGCTCTGTTCCCAAGCAGTTCACCTCCTTCTCCCCTCACAGCAATTCTTTAAGGGGGGGGGGGGCGCCCTGCCCAAGGGCACCCAACCAACTTCCACAGCCAAGCGGGAATTCAGCCCTCCGTCTCCAAGATCAGAAACTCCCATTCTAAGCTCTCCACCTCTCTAGCTCTTGAGCAGGACTTGTGAATACTTCAAACAGACTTAAGAACTGCTGCGTTTGGTGGGGCCAGAGCACAAGCATCTTAAATTTGGCCACCTAAGAGACGGAGGGGGGAATAAAAGATGAAGGGAGAAAGCAAGTTCTGTGGTAAATAAAAGGCAGCGCATTTGGAAAGAGACTTGCTCCAACTCACAGCAGGCAGTACAGACAGCCTGTCTAGAGAGTAACCTCAACATCAGAACACCGAAAACTCTGGACATTTATTACACCATTAAGCACACTGTAGTATTTAATTGTTGCCCAAATAATCTACATTTCATTTTTAAAGGACCCGGAAAAGATGTTGCATATATATCTACAGGGCCTCCAGCTATGTAAGTCCCGGAGACAGACAACTCTTTTGCTGATGCCAATGAAAACTCACAAGCATGCCAGGACAGCAGAGTGTGCTGAAGACAGAGTCAGAAAGTGCTCCTGCAGCACACAGTGGGAGGAGATGCAGCTGCATGCAAAAGAATCCCTCCCTCCCTCCCTCTCACACACACAGGCGCTCCGCATCACCACAGGCCTAGCGGAGAGGAGGGGGCCACATGACAGGCTTTGAAGGATTCCAGTTACAGTTTTTGGGAAAGTATGTTGGAAACCCTGCTATTCCGAAGACTCCGCTTGGAGCAGCTGGCTACACAGAATGAGGCACCTACAATCACTCCCATTTTATCATCTATACCGCCCTCCCCCAGATTACTCCACAAGTAAGTACTCCCTGTATTAGTCTTAACAACCCTGCATAAAGGGAAGGTGTGTGGTTCCTGTACCCTTAAAAATAGTGAAACTTCACCTGTCCATATTCCTATGATAGAAAACACCACTGCTTATTTCCATAACCCACTGGCATATGTGACCAGAATCCCCCCAAACCTGCTATGTGGATTCCTCCTTACTGAATACATTAATGGGGGGTGGGCGGGTGTTATTGCTAGTGTGTACAACACTGCTCAATCATATCACAAGTGTATTCTGGGCTAGCACTTTGTATTTCCATCGGACATAAAACAGCAGTTGTCTTTTGCATCATTGAACCATGCGACTCCCTCACAACCTTCCCTGCAAACTAGATTTCTGTTATTTATAGGATACAACACAGAAGACGACTGCAGACTTATACCCCGCCCTTCTCTCTGAATCAGTCTCAGAGTGGCCCACAATCTCCTTTATCTCCTTCCCCCACAACAACCACCCTGTGAAGTGGGTTGGGCTGAGAGAGCTCTCCCAGAAGCTGCCCTTTCAAGGACAGCTCTGCAAGAGCTATGGGTGACCCAGGGCCATTCCAGCAGCTTCAAGTGAAGGAGTGGGGAATCAAACCCAGTTCTCCCAGATAGGAGTCCGCACACTTAACCACTACACCAAATTGGCAAATGCAGAAGTATGCAGGCCCTGGAAAACTTAATAATGGGTTACAGCATTAGTGCACCTGCAGCAAAGGGATACGACCGGGAGTATAGAGAGCAACAGCTTTCTCAGGACATCATAAAGTAGCAAACTCCTTCACCAGAACTCTTCTTCTTCTCGCAAAACATGTGGGTGGCTGGCTGGCTGGCTAGGTGAGTGGGTGGGTGTGAAGGGGAGCGTTGCTTCATAGCATGACAGAAAGGTTCCAGTCTGTGCAGAGGAGGGATTTGTTCACGCAGACTTTACTAGGTCAGGCTGTGCCAGGTGCAGAGAAAAGGCCCCAGGCAGCACCCGAAGAACAGCAGCCTACTCTCAGAGCCACCCCAGGGCACTCCCCCCCCCCCTCGCTCTCCCAGGGCTGTATTTGGAACCACCACCTGCCCTGTCAATCTTAAGGGACTTCGGGGCGGGCAGGCAGACAGGCCACCTGCCTTCAGAAGGACGTGGGGCCACCACCGCTGCTGCTGCTGCTGCTGCTGGGAGGCTTCTTCCTTAGGCTTGGCTGGGTGCTGGAGCCAAACCATGGCAGGGAAATCTGCCACTTCAAACACTTTGAACTCTGGGGACGTCAGAAGATGACTTATTCTAAACCCAAGCCACAACTTTTTCAGGATTCTAGAAAATGGAGAACTACTTCTTTCTATTCTAAACAAGCACCTAAAGCAGATCCAAGATTGGCAAAGTAAATGTCACACTCACACACATACGCACTCGTCCTTTTAAGCTATTAGAACTTGTCCAAATTCAATGTTCTTGTCTGGGATTAGTAGTAAAACTTTTACTCATTCCATTAAAAGATTTTGAGGCTGTTCACCTACAGTTGGGATTGTGAGACAAAACTGGGGCTCTATTGGCGTTCCCCCCATCCCACTGATTGCCTGAGCTCTGTGGGACAACCCTCGGCGGGGGGGGGGGGGTGATTAGCACCCCTCAATGGGTTGTCCTGGGGAATTCCAACATCCATCTCAGGAGTAGCTGCGTGGGTCACACGCCGATTTGGTAGTCTGCTCAGGAGGAGGGAAGATGACAATGGAAGAGAAACTGGTGATGGTTCCTTTGTCATACACAGGTCTCCATCCACTCATGTTGAGACATAAAGGGAACATGAGACCATAACAGCAGCCATGTTGGATCAGGCCAATGGTCCCTCCAGTCCAACACTCTGTGCCACATAAGAACATAAGAGAAGCCATGTTGGATCAGGCCAATGGCCCATCCAGTCCAACACTCTGTGTCACATAAGAACATAAGAGAAGACATTTTGGATCAGGCCAATGGCCCATCCAGTCCAACACTCTGTGTCACATAAGAACATAAGAGAAGCCCTGTTGGATCAGGCCAATGGCCCCTCCAGTCCAACACTATGTGTCACATAAGAACATAAGAGAAGACATTTTGGATCAGGCCAATGGCCCATCCAGTCCAACACCCTGTGTCACATAAGAACATAAGGAAAGCCATGTTGGATCAGGCCAATGGCCCATCCACTCCAACACTGTGTCACACAGTGATCAAAAAACCCAAGTGCCATCAGGAGGTTCCCACTGTTGCCCCCGCCCCAAACACCAAGAATACAGAGCATCAGTGCCCCAGACAGAGAGTTCCAACAATACACTGCAGCTAGTAGCCACTGATGGACCTCTCCTCCATACGTTTACCCAATCCCCGCTTGAAGCTGTCTATGCTTGCAGCCGCCACCACCTCCTGTGGCAGTGAATTCCATGTGTTAATCATCCTTTGGGTGAAGAAGTACTTCCTTTTATCAGTTCTAACCCGACTGCACAGCAATTTCATTGAATGTTCATGAGTTCTTGTTTTGTGAGAAAGGGAGAAAAGGACTTCTTTCTCTACCTTCTCCATCCCATGCATAATCTTGTAAACCTCTATCATGTCAGCCCTCAGTCGACGTTTCTCCAAGCTAAAGAGCCCCAAGTGTTTTAACCCTTCTTCATAGGGAAAGTGTTCCAAACCTTTAATCCTTCTAGTTGCCCTTTTTCTACACTTTTTCCAATGCTATAATATCTTTTTTTAGGTGAGGCAACCAGAATTGTACACAGTTCTCCAAATAAAGCCGCACCACTGATTTATACAGGGGCATTATGATACCGGCTGATTTGTTTTCAGTTCCCTTCCTAATAATTCCCAGCATAGCATTGGCCATTTTTATTGCAATCGCACACTGTCTTGACATTTTCAGTGAGTTATCTACCACGACCCCAAGATCTCTCTCTTGGTCAGTCTCTGCCAGTTCACACCCCATCAACTTGTATTTGTAGCTGGGATTCTTGGCCCCAATGTGCATTACTTTGCACTTGGCCACATTGAACCGCATCTGCCACGTTGACGCCCACTCACCCAGCCTCAACAGATCCCTTTGGAGTTCCTCACAATCCTCTCTGGTTCTCACCACCCTGAACAATTTAGTGTCATCCGCAAACTTAGCCACTTCACTGCTCACTCCCAACTCTAAATCATTTATGAACAAGTTAAAGAGCATGGGACCCAGTACTGAGCCCAGCGGCACCCCACTGCTTGCCATCTTCCACTGTGGAAATTGCCCATTTATACTCACTCTCTGCTTCCTATTAATTAGCCAGTTTTTTATCCACAGGAGGACTTGTCCTTTTAGCCCATAGCTCTTGAGCTTACTTAGGAGCCTTTATTGATACCAAGGGATCTACAGTGGGGGGATGTATTACAGTGATCCACCCCTGGAGCCAGGTGGATCCAAAGTATTTCTGATGACTCTAGGGGACTTTCTTGCTGATATGGTCAGTGTTCCTGTCAATACCCTGGTTAATCTTTGGAGTAAAGATATGGCCCAGGGGACTGACACATGTCCATCAATGGCTAGTAGCCACAGTAACTCAAGGGAGCCTCCCTGGCAAGAGGCAGAAAACCTCTGAATGCTAGTGCTGGAAGGCAGCAGCGGGGGACCCAGGCTTCTAGGTCTGCTTTGTCCCCCAAGGTCACCAGGTGGCCCCTGTGTGGAATGAGATGCTAGTCTGATTCAGCAGGGTGAACTCACATGAAGCTGCCTTATCCTGACTCAGAGCCCTTGGCCCATCCAAGTCAGTACTGTCTCCTCAAACTGGAGCAGCAGCATCTCCCCACCCCACCCCCCCACACCCACCGTCCCCGCCTAGGGGCTCAGGCAGAGAGTTTTCCCCATTACCCAACACCTGCTACTTGCAGCTAGAGATGCTGCCGGGGATTGAACCAAGACCCTTCTGCATGCAAGGCAAAGGCTCTCCCGCTGAGCCACAGCCTCCCCCCACCCCCTTATGTTAAGGGCTTGCATTCTTACTCCAAGGGGGTGATGGCGGCAAAGAAACGACACTTTTCCAGCACTGTTGTGCCTCCACGGCTGCTCTCACTTGTTTGGGATACTTTCCACTTTTTTCAGTCTGCAAACACAGACAAAATCCTTGCTGTCTGAGACCTGCCACCTTCCTGTGTGACTCCTGGCTCTCCTGGCTGCCTCAATCTGCAGGGGGGTGGGGGGGGGGAGTGCCAGCTGGCTGGCTGACCCCAAGGGGCCTGTGAATAATGCCTCCTTGAGAGAAAGGCTGGACTACAACTACCAGATGAAGAGCGGGCCCTGCGGAATCCTGCTCAGTTCCATAGGGCATGCAAGACTACCCTTTTCCAACAGGCCTTCTCTTAAGGTGGATTTTAGTTTACTACATACGGCTATCATAAAGAGAACATCTAGAACACGACACCTGTACATGTTAGTTTTTAACTTTGATGGTTTTAAGGTAATTAATGAATTATATTGTATTGATATGTTTTATATTGTAATTATGTATTTATTATATGCTGTGAGCCGCCCTGAGCCTGCTGCGGCAGGGAGGGCAGGATATAAATATTATTATTATTATTACTATTATTATTACAACCAGTCCAATATTAAGAAAATTTACCCTGAACCCAGGAGAGTTGACTACCAGTCTCAAATCTGCCATTCTTGAGCATGGCTGCTGAACAGGTGGCCACTGGACAGCTTCAAGGCTTTTTGGGCGAAGGAATTACATGGATCCTTTCCAGTCTGGCTTAAAGCCTGGCGAGGAGACTGATGGGTGCCCTGCCCTGGGAGGAGGAGAGGGGAAGTGCCCCCCCATCCTGGCCTTCCCAGAAGCTTCGGGATTGTGGGGAGGGCAGGTTAGAAACTGAAGATATAAAGGCACAAATAAAGAAGTGCCTTTTGGCATTGGGAATGGGAGCCTCCTCCCTGGAAGGCAGAACTGAGGGACCTCTGCTGGGCTCCTGGGCCCTTGCCCCCCCCCACAGGGGTCCATCCTAACCCCCAAAGAGGCTCTTTAGCCAGCCTATGAAGCTAACAGACGAGGTCACCCAGAGATCTGAGCAGGGCACTCCGGTCTATCCCAGAGAGGCAGCTGCTGCAGAAACCTTTCCCAGTCTCTGGAAACAGTTCTGAGGGGAATACAAACCAAAAACCGGAAGTTTAATGCCAGCAAGATGGGGGGGGGGGGGGGCAGGCTGACTCAGAATTCCAAGTGCCGCTGGTTCTGGATGGGGCTGCAAAGGAAGGAAGGAAGGAAGGAAGGAAGGAAGGAAGGAAGGAAGGAAGGAAGGAAGGAAGGAAGGAAGGAAGGAAGGAAGGAAGGAAGGAAGGAAGGAAGGAAGAGGCCCCCAGGTAGACATGGTGGTGCTGCTTGGCCGCTGACTACTGCGGGATCAACACACGGAGGCAACAGCCAGGAGCGCCTTTCACCAACTCTGAGTGGTTTACCAGCTATGGCCATGCCTAGACTAGATTACTGCAAAGAGCTCACCATGGGGCTGCCCTTGGAAAGTGTTTTAAAGCCCTATATGGTTGAGACCAGCATGCCTAGCCTAGCCCCATATGAGCCTATGGAGCCAGGACGGCCATCTTCTGAGGCCCGGCTTTTGCTGCCGCCTCTTTCTGAGGAAGCCACTCAAGAGGGCCAAAATTATGCCAGTGTCATTTGCCCCCATCTAACACTCTCTTCTGCCAGTGCACACAGCCTTTTCTGGCCTGGTATTTCCTGAATGGCACCCTCTCCCTTCCTGTCTTATGTCTTAATTGCCACCTCTGTGTTTTGTAGATGTACTCTAGCTTTGCTCTTAACTAGATGGTAGTTCTATAATTTATTCTTTTTAATTATGAGCTGCCTTGGTGGGCCCTGATTAGGCTGAAAGCCAGGGATATAAATTGTGTAAAGAAATCAAATTCTTATCTTGGTTTTCGCTGCAATGCATCAGAGAGATTCAAAGAGCAACAACTTAAAACCATGAGGATGTAACACTAAGATAATTCACAGCAGCAGAATAAAACTCAGCAAAACAGCCACATGAGACAGTGTGATTGCTGACAGCATCAGAAGGAGGACACAGAGGGCAGCCCGATTGAAAGCCCTTCTCAAAGACAACCTTCACCAGGCTGCAAAATAGTTTCAGGTGGGTCACCCTGCTGGACTGAAGCAATAGAACACAGCTTGAGTCCCATGGGACCTTTAAGAGCAACATTTAATTCTGTGTATAAGGTTCTGTGTGCAAGCCTCTGCCCAGGATGGAACCTCAGTAGTCCATTCATTATTAGTAGTACTAGCAGTAGTAGAAGAAGAAGATATTGGATGTATATCCCACCCTCCACTCCGAAGAGTCTCAGAGCGGCTCACAATCTCCTTTCCCTTCCTCCCCCACAACAGACACCCTGTGAGGTAGATGAAGATATTGGATTTATATCCCGCCCTCCACTCCAAAGAGTCTCAGAGCGGCTCACAATCTCCTTTCCCTTCCTCCCCATAACAGACACCCTGTGAGGTAGATGAAGATATTGGATTTATATCCCGCCCTCCCCTCCGAAGAGTCTCAGAGCGGCTCACAATCTCCTTTCCCTTCCCCCCCCTCAACAGACACCCTGTGAGGTAGGTGAAGACATTGGATTTATATCCCACCCTCCACTCCGAAGAGTCTCAGAGCGGCTCACAATCTCCTTCCCCTTCCTCCCCCACAACAGACACCCTGTGAGGTAGATGAAGATATTGGATTTATATCCCACCCTCCACTCCGAAGAGTCTCAGAGCGGCTCACAATCTCCTTCCCCTTCCTCCCCCACAACAGACACCCTGTGAGGTAGATGAAGATATTGGATTTATATCCCGCCCTCCACTCCGAAGAGTCTCAGAGAGGCCTACAATCTCCTTTCCCTTCCTCCCCCACAACAGACACCCTGTGAGGTAGATGAAGATATTGGATTTATATCCCACCCTCCACTCCGAAGAGTCTCAGAGAGGCCTACAATCTCCTTTCCCTTCCTCACCCACAACAGACACCCTGTGAGGTAGATGAAGATATTAGATTTATAACCCACCCTCCACTCCGAAGAGTCTCAGAGAGGCCTACAATCTCCTTTCCCTTCCTCACCCACAACAGACACCCTGTGACCCAAGGCCATTCCAGCAGCTGCAAGTGGAGGAGGGGGGAATCAAACCCGGTTCTCCCAGATAAGAGGGCTCTGGCTGACCCAAGGCCATTCCAGCAGGTGCAAGTGGAGGAGTGGGGAATCAAACCCGGTTCTCCCAGATAAGACTCTGCACACTTCACCACTACCCCAACCTGGCTCTCCTCGTGGTAGTGTTCGTGTGCGCGCAGAAGCGCTTGCGTGCCTGGAAATCATGGTGACTTCTGACAACCCCTAGTGGGGCTCGGATGTTTCAGAGAAGTGGCCTGATACTGCCTTTCCCTGCCCTCCCAACTTCTGGTGTTCCTTGGAGGTCTCTCTTCCAAGCCCTGCTTCACTTCTGAGTGCTGCCTGGCCTATCCCGGTCAGGGCAACTCTGCAGGTCTTAAGGGTGCCACTGGACTCCGTGTCTGTGCCAGATGCACCTCGTGGCCACCACTGAGGAGGTGTTGTCTTGTGCAGTCATGAGCTTCACATCCAGGTTGCTTCTGGAGAAGGGAAGGCCTTACGCTATGCTGCAGGGGCTGCTCTCTCCCTCCCCCACCAGCAGTCAATATAAAATGCAACTCTCTTACTTTATCTAGCCCCTACTCTATCTGCCCAGGGACTGAAACCAAAACTCGTAATCCTACAGAAGGCTGCCTAAGGCAAACAACAGAACAAAGTTTGACTCCAGCGGCACCCCGTCACACCTTCTTGGACACGGGGTGACCTGGTCAGTGCGTGGATACACAGATATGAAAAGAACGCCTTGCAGCAGGAAGGAGACCTCTTTTCCTTGGATGCTGCTGCGTCCATGAGCTCATGCAGACCTCTCCTCTGGAAAGGCTGCATTTTTCACCATGGGCAGGCCTAAAGAGCGGAAGGGAGCTTCAAGGTAATGGGGACTTAATGGGGATTTGTAACTACCTAAGCCAGGGGTGGCCAACGGTAGCTCTCCAGATGTTTTTTGCCTACAACTCCCATCAGCTCCAGCCATTGGCCATGCTGACTGAGGCTGATGGGAGTTGTAGGCAAAAAAACATCTGGAGAGCTACCGCTGGCTATCCCTGACCTAAGCTAAAGAGTCAGCCCCACATTTTAACACCTGACAAGGCATGTATAGAAAGAGGGACAGAGGATTTACGTTTTATCTGTTTGTTTTGGAACCCCCTATGTAAACCCGAAGTTTTACGATTACTACATCTGAATGCATGCAGTTTTTCTAGGCCCTCGGGCATCTCCTGGTAAAAAGATTGCTGGGGAACTGCACAAGCACAGCATCCTGTTCAGATGAGTCTTACACACACCACCTTTCCAGCCACCATCTCTGCCTTTTCATTTCTGGTCCCAACTCTGCAGGGGACCAAGCTACCCAACAGGCTCTCACCACTAGCACTGGGTAATTAGGAATGACAGCTGCTCTCAGGCATCTCCCAAATCCCCACCTCAGCCACCACACAGAACGCCACAAGCCTCCAGCTCCTCTGGCTATCGAGCCAGGAAAAAGCTCCCACCTCGCTCCCACCTCGCCCACCTCGCAGGGTTAAGAGCCTGGGGGTGCTGTTGGAGCCTTCATTGACGATGGAGGCTCAGATAGCAGCCACTGCCAAGTCCGCTTTTTTTTTTTTTTTTTTTTTTCATCTTAGGCGGGCGAGGCAGTTGGCCCCCTTCCTGGAACGTGACGACCTGGCAACAGTGATTCATGCTACGGTCACCTCAAGGCTGGACTACTGTAATGCCCTCTACATGGGGCTACCCCTGTGCCGAACCCGGAAACTGCAGTTGGTGCAGAACGCTGCTGCCCGGCTGTTATTAGGGCTCCCAAGATGGGAGCACATTCGACCGGGGCTCCAGGGTCTGCACTGGCTGCCAGTAATATTCCGAGTCCGGTACAAGGTGTTGGTTATGACCTTTAAAGCCCTATATGGCCTAGGACCTGCCTACCTTAGGGACCGTCTCTTCCCACACGTTCCCCAGAGAGTACTACGTTCAGGTTCACAAAACCTGTTGGTAGTCCCCGGGCCAAAGGAGGCCCGCCTAAAATCCACCAGGGATCGGGCCTACTCAATAACGGCACCTTATTGGTGGAACCAACTGCCGGAAGAGGTGCGGGCCCTGCGGGATCTAGGGCAATTCCGCAGGGCCTGTAAGACAGTCCTCTTCCGGCAGGCCTATGATATTAACTGACAATGCAAAATATCCTGGATGAAAAAATGTATCTATAGGCCGCCGGTTTTTACTCTATCTTGTTTTTACTAAATTATGGTTTAATGGTATTTTAATTGTTTAAACTGAAATTGTTTTAATTATTGTGTTGTAAGCCGCCCTGAGACACCTAGGTGAGAAGGGCGGGGTATAAATCTTAATATAAATAAATAAAATAAAATAAACAAATGGCCCAGAACAGGAAGACCCACGAAGGAAGGGAGGGCATGTCCTGCCTGACACATGTGGTGGGGGGTACACGGCAGCCTGAGAGACACCCGAGACTGCTCAATCTTAAGTTGTCAATTAACTTGTTTCACAGAGGTGGAAGGAAATAAATGAGTGAAAACTTTGTAACTTCACACTACTGGGTTGGATCACACCTGAACTCCTGGCACGGCTACTCAACATCCCTGTCTGTCTCTTTCCTCTACTCCCTAAAATGCTTTTCCCAGGGATGGGGATGCCCCCCAAGAAGAGAAAGAGGAGGCAGAGAGGAAAAGAGGATGGGTTTATACCCCACCCTTTATTACCCGAAGGAGTCTCAGAGCAGCTTACAATCTCCAGCTTTGTGACAATTTGTGACTGACTCAAGGCCACACCAGCAGGCGCATGTGGAGGAGCAGGAGTGGGGGACCAATCCTGGCTCTCCCAGATACAAGCCCCTGCTCTTAACCACCACACCAAACTGGAGACACTTGAGGCCGGAGATGGAGGGCTGCAGCACTCGGGCACGTGGCCCTTTGCTACGGGATCCAACCTGGTATGACCAACAGATCAGAAGGACAAACAGCCATGTTTTGCAGTCATCTGACACTTCAATGGATGATAGAGGGAAATGTGCAACTTTTTACATTCCAGCATTACTTTCCTAGCCAAAGTAGTACTGCAACAACATGTATTTCCTTACCTTGACTGGAGAAATATGAGAGTGAGATACAAATCCATGCACATTCTCCACTTGGGAAAGGTTCTTTCCAGACACGTGCACAAGCTCTGGAACGGCTGTCTCGCCAGAAGCCTGCCGACAGCCATGCTCCAAGGAAGAAGGGGGGTCCTCATCCTGAGAGTGATATTTCTGCAGAAATCCACAGAGGGAGGGAAAGAGCGTACAAAACAGACATCAAGAACTCAGAAGGCTTGCCCAGGGAGGCACAGGGGAGCCGCCAGCCAGCCCGGTCACAAACAGAGAGGTGACAGCTGCCACCAAAGACCAATCACAGGCCGGCCCGCCCTGCCCTGCCCATGGAGTGTGAAAGCACACTGAATCCCACCTGGCCTGGCGCAGGAGGCGGCTCCCTGTTGCTGGACGCACTCATGGACACGTGGCACCCTCCTTGGGCCCACATTCATCCCACAAGACAAAGAAGGGCAGATCCTGCCACTGGCCTCGCCCACTTTTGGCAGAAACAACGCAGCTGATTGGACTGCTAGCAGACAACACACGCAGCCTCTCTACACTGCCTTGGAAGGCCGACAGGCAAGATCTGGTTCTTGCCATGATGTCCAGCACTTTGTATTCTTGCGCACCTCCTTTGGCTCTGTCTGTATGCTCACATTCCTTGCAACACTGTCAGGAGTGACCTCCCTGCCCTAGCCAGCAACAAGCATTCTTCTCACAAGTGGTGAAGGTCATCCATTATCTGTCTGGCTACAGAATGTAACTTTCGCTTTTGAAGAAACTGAACTCTGGGGGAAAGGGGAGACTGCCTGTCTTTGAATTAGTGTGGGTTAATATTCATGCCAAAGTTTGAGCATCTTTCTCTGCCTGTGTAATTGACAGGCATAGTAAAAGTATAAAGGTGTCACTTGACTGGGAAAGGTCAGTTTTAACAAAACTAGTCCTTGCTGTGAACATGTTCATCATTAAACAAAACCTAATTTGATTTTCATCAAGGAGGTGTGATTAATTAATGCTGCACAGAACTTGATACCTACTCTCTTGAAATTGTATCATTTACACATATACACACACAAAGACCACAAGCAAAACCATGTTGCAGTTTCTCATCTAAAAGAGAGAGGGTAGACAGCTTCAAGAGGGGACTGGATAAACACATGGAGCAGAGGTCCATCAGTGGCTATTAGCCATAGGGTATAGATGGAACTCTCTGTCTGGGGCAGTGATGTTCTTTATTCTTGGTGCCTGAGGGGGCAATAGTGGGAGGGCTTCTAGTGTCCTGGCCCCACTAGTGGACTCCTGATGGCACCTGGGTTTTTTTGACCACTGTGTAAGTGTGTTGGACTGAATGAGCCATTGGCTTGTTCCAACATGGCTGTTCTTATATTCTTAGGATGCAGTCATTTTACTTGCTTCCAGGAACACGAACAATGACTAAATGAACCCTAGAATCAGAGAATTAGAAGGGACCTCGAGGGTCATCTAGTCCAATCCCTTGCACAATGCAGGAAAACGACAAGTACCACAGTATTCCTGCAAAGCTGAGTTAGTGTGAACTAGTTCACAGTTTTTTAACCTTCTGCTCACACATTTTTGTTTAAGCTCAGGAAAAATGGCCCCAGAGCAAACTAATTTATGCAGGAGCTCACACCTTTAATGCCAATAGCTCACGAAGTAGAATTTTTGCTCACAATACTCCACAGCTTAGAAGGAGTATTACCCCCTGCCCTCCTTCTCATGATTTGCCTAAGTTCACTCAGGAACCGTTCTAACTGCCAGGAAGTTCTTCCTAATGTTTAGCCGGAAACTCTTTTGAACATAAGAGAAGCCCTGTTGGATCAGGCCAATGGCCCCTCCAGTCCAACGCTCTGTGTCACACAGTGGCCAAAAAAACCGGGCTAGAAGCTCTCCTACTGTTCCCCCCCCCCCCCACAAGCACCAATAATACAGAGCATCACAGCCCCAGACAGAGAGTTCCAACAATACGCTGTGGCCAATACTCACTGATGGACCTCTGCTCCAGATGCTTATCCAATCCCCTCTTGAAGCTGTCTATGCTTGCAGCTGCCATCACCTCCTGTGGCAGTGAATTCCACATGTTAATCACCCTTTGGGTGAAGAAGGACTTCCTTTTATCTGTTCTAACCCGACTGCTCAGCAATTTCATACTAAGGCTGTGCCAGTGTAGATTGTTTTTCTGTCAACTGCTCACCAACTCCTGCCCTGACCTCACCTCTTCTTTTCTGTACTTTGGATACAGCTGACACAGTTATTTGCTGATAAAGAGCTTGTCTACCTTCATTTTTTCCCTCACAGACGTTTTATTGTGTGAAATTTAGACTTGAGTATAAACTACCTAGACTCAAACAATCCTTTCTAGTCCCTGAACCTGTTAGTCAGGCTTTAGGGGCAGAGGACGCTCTTCACATGACAGACCTGGCACAGGGATGGTTTGGGGTGACGCGCCCACCCGGGGAAGCAGAAGCCAGCCTGGGGCCGAGGGGGAGTCTTCTGCAAAGCAGAGCCAGGAAAGAGAGCAGCAGAACCCCACTGGGGGTCACCTACAGCTCACAACTCAAACCAATTCAACTCCCCCCCACGGCCTGCAGCCCCTCCTGGATAGTTCTTTCTCCCTGGCCTCCGACAGGAGGTTTCTTCTGGCTTGCAGGCTGCTGCTCAACACTAAACAGTTGTTCATCAACAGCAAAACGTGCAGCAGGCCCAGAAGCCAAACCAACAGATCTAGATGCTAACTTTGCACACAGGTACACTCAGGCAGATGCCATATCATTTACTGAGTGCCCAAACTCCTCCTCGCCTCCCACCCTTTATCTCCCTTTAATTCTAGTTAACATTCTACAGAATGTGCGCCAAGCCTCACAAAAGCTGATGCTGAAATGAACTTGGGCGCACCTTCATAGTATCAGTGAATTCCTGTTCCACTTGGTGAACCAGAGTTAAAAGCCCCTGAAATCCACATTTCCAAAATACCCTCCTCAGCAGGACTACCACAGAGAGGCATAAAGGTCTCCCGCCGACCCCCGCAACCACCCACAATTTTGCATGTTTAAACTGATCCGCCCTAACTCAGAAAAACTGATTTTCATAGAATCCTAGAGTTGGCAGGGACCTCTAGGGTCATCTAGTCCAACCCCCTGCACAATTCAGGAAACTCACAAACACCTCCCCCTAAATTCACAGGATCTTCATAGCTGTCAGGTGGCCATCTAGCCTCTGCCTCAAAACCTCCAAGGAAGGAGAGCCCACCACCTCCCGAGGAGGAAGTCTGTTCCACTGAGGAGTCGCTCTAACGGTCAGGAAGTTCTTCCTAATGTTGAGCCGGAAACTCTTTTGATTTAATTTCAACCCACTGGTTCTGGTCCTACCTTCCGGGGCCACAGAAAACAACTCCACACCATCCTCTATAGGACAGCCCTTCAAGGACTTCAAGATGGTGATCCTATTACCTCTCAGCTGCCTCCTCTCCAGGCTAAACATGCCCAGGTCCTTCAACCTTTCCTCATAGGACTTGGTCTCCACACCCCTCACCATCTTCGTTGCCCTCCTCTGGACCCCTTTCAGCTTGTCTATATCCTTCTTAAAATGCGGCGCCCAAAACTGAACACAAGACTCCAGGTGAGGTCTTACCAGAGCAGAGTAAAGCGATACCATCACTTCACGTGATCTGGACACTAGACTTCTGTTGATACAGCCCAAAATTGCATTTGCCTTTTTAGCCACCACATCACACTGTTGACTCATGTTCAGCGTATGATCCACTAAGACCTCTAGATCCTTTTCTCACATACTATTGCTAAGGCAAGCCTCCCCCATTCTATAACCATGCATTCGATTTTTCCTACATAAATGCAGAACTTTACATTTATCCATGTTAAAATTCATTTTATTGGTTTTAGTCCAGTTTTCCAGCCTGTCAAGGTCATCCTGTATCATTCTGTCTTCTTCTGTGTTTGCAACCCCTCCCAATTTAGTATCATCTGCAAATGTAATAATCATTCCCTCTATTCCTTCATCCAAATCACTGATGAAGATGTTGAACAAAACAGGTCCCAGGACAGATCCTTGAGGCACTCCACTTGTCACTCCTCTCCAAGAGGATGAGGAACCATTCACAAGTACTCTTTGGGTGCAATCTGTCAACCAGTTACAAATCCACCTAACTGTAAGAGGATCCAAGCCACATTTTACCAACTTGTCAACAAGGATAGTACGGGGAACCTTATCAAAAGCCTTACTGAAAGCAAGATAAACGATGTCTACAGCATTCCCCCGATCCAGCAAGGTTGTCACTTTCTCAAAAAAAAAGAGATCAGGTTAGTCTGACATGACTTGTTCTTGAGAAAACCATGCTGGCTCTTAATAATCACATCCATTCTTTCTAAATGTTCCAGGACTGTTTGATGATTTGTTCTAAAACTTTTCCAGGTATAGACATCAAGCTGACAGGTCGGTAGTTACCCGGATCTTCTTTTTTCAACATTCGCCCACCTCCAATCTTCCGGCACCTCTCCTGTTCTCCAAGAATTTTCAAAAATAATAGCCAGAGGCTCAGAAATTACATCCGCAAGCTCTTTTACAACCCTTGGATGCAATTCATCTGGCCCTGAGGACTGAGTTTCATTTAAAGAAACTAGTGTTTATGTACTACCCCTACGCTGATCTTAAGTTGGAACTTCATACCCTCCTTATATGTTCTGTTTTTGCCATCCTGACACCATTTGAAAAAGAATCTAACAAGATCACTAGCTTTCAAAAACTAATCAGGATTGAACAAAGTCAAAGATGTATCATTTATTTTAAAGTGAATGCTCCTAAATTAAATCCAGAAATGTCACTGTTGTCTTGTGGAGTATCTTGCTGAAATAAGAAATATTCTGAGAGATGGCCATTTATCACTACTTAAGTGCATTTCATTGAACCACCCCAAAGATCGGTTTCCTCCTCAGTCCGAAGCAGTTCAGGCCCTCTCAGTAGACTGCCAAGGTCTTCTGTTCCAGCGTCCATCACCACACGCTGACCAGTGGACTTAACTTGTTGCACGGCTCCACGCTCACTCCATTTAGCGCGATCCCCCTGTAGCTTTTCACTAGCCACACTGCTTTTCACCATCTGGAATAATTTTGTATGTCTTGCAAACTTCTCCACCAGCAGGCTCCTCACACCCAAGTCTGCCTCATTTATGAACAAATTTAAACAAAACCAAAGGAGGAAGATCAGGTCTCTCGGAACTTCCCTGCACACCCAGCGGAGGCAGGGTGAGAAACCTCCTACAGCCTCCCAAAGGATGATGGGAAAGGGGCACCCAGCCTTCGGAATTATTCCCTCAGTTCCAAGAGTCAGTCATTACTCCTGGCACAGGAATACATGGCCTACATGCTGAACAGAACCAAAGAACTACAAACACACTGAGCTCAGGCCAGACGGCGAAATCTGAGGGGGAGAAGACAGAAAGCTTGAGAATCATGGAGTAAAAGGACAGGTCCTCTTGTGGATCAAAAACTGGCTGAGTAATAGGAAGCAGAGAGTGAGTATAAATGGGCAGTCTTCGCAGTGGAGGACGGTAAGCAGTGGGGTGCCGCAGGGCTCGGTACTGGGTCCCATGCTTTTTAACTTGTTCATAAATGATTTAGAGTTCGGAGTGAGCAGTGAAGTGGCCAAGTTTGCGGATGACACTAAATTGTTCAGGGTGGTGAGAACCAGAGAGGATTGTGAGGAACTCCAAAGGGATCTGTTGAGGCTGGGTGAGTGGGCGTCAACGTGGCAGATGCGGTTCAATGTGGCCAAGTGCAAAGTAATGCACATTGGGGCTAAGAATCCCAGCTACAAATACAAGTTGATGGGGTGTGAACTGGCAGAGACTGATCAAGAGAGAGATCTTGGGGTCATGATAGATAACTCACTGAAAGTGTCAAGACAGTGTGCGTTTGCAATAAAAAAGGCCAATGCCATGCTGGGAATTATTAGGAAGGGAATTGAAAACAAATCAGCCAGTATCATAATGCCCCTGTATAAATCGATGGTGCGGTCTCATTTGGAGTACTGTGTGCAGTTCTGGTCGCCGCACCTCAAAAAGGATATTATAGCTTTAGAGAAGGTGCAGAGAAGGGCAACTAGAATGATTAAAGGGCTGGAGCACTTTCCCTATGAAGAAAGGTTGAAACGCTTGGGACTCTTTAGCTTGGAGAAACGTCGACTGCGGGGTGACATGATAGAGGTTTACAAGATAATGCATGGAATGGAGAAAGTAGAGAAAGAAGTACTTTTCTCCCTTTCTCACAATACAAGAACTCGTGGGCATTCGATGAAATTGCTGAGCAGACAGGTTAAGACGGATAAAAGGAAGTACTTCTTCACCCAAAGGGTGATTAACATGTGGAATTCACTGCCACAGGAGGTGGTGGCGGCCACAAGTATAGCCACCTTCAAGAGGGGTTTAGATAAAAATATGGAGCACAGGTCCATCAGTGGCTATTAGCCACAGTGTATGGAGCACAGGTCCACCAGTGGCTATTAGCCACAGTGTATGTGTGTATATAACATTTTTTGCCACTGTGTGACACAGAGTGTTGGACTTGATGGGCCGTTGGCCTGATCCAACATGGCTTCTCTTATGTTCTTATGTTCTTAAAGCAGGGGAAGCCCGAAAGGGGATACAAGTGCAAGGAAGAGCCTCTGCAGGGCCACGGCTGAAGCTAGAGCTGTGTGTGAAGAGACCAGCCTGGACAAGCAACACCCCCTCAGGCCCCTACAGCACGCTCTGCCTCAGGAAAAATAATTCTAGGGGCCCTAGTGTAGCCCCGCCGTGTTTCAAGAGCAGAGACCACTCCGCATTCCGGGAACCCACCTGGCAACAGAAGGAGCCTTGCTTCTGAAGCAGAGGACATCTTCTGCCTGGGATAGCAGCAGTGGGGGGCCCCAGGGACAGGAGCTGCTGCTGCAGGGCGGACGGAGAGCCTGGACCACAAACTGGCCAGGAGGGATTCTCACCTTGAGCCCCCCACCCATGGAAATGGGATGATGAAGGAGAACGGAGGGGGGCTGCAGGACAGAGAGAGGAGTGGTGGATTGGGAGGAGGAGGAGGAACGGGGGACAGGCCCTGCTCCCCTTCCCCTCCCCAACACTGTCACATCCTCCCTTTAATGGACAGGTGAACTATTTGCTTTCCATGATGGCAATGTCATCAAGGAGGAGATTGGATATATCCCCTGCCCTTCGCTACCCAAAGGAGTCTCAGAGTGGCTTCCAGTCTCCTTTCCTTTCCCCTCCCAACAGACACCCTGTGAGGCAAGTGGAGCTGAGAGAGCTCTTTTAAGAACTGCTCCTGAGAGGAACAGCTCTAACAGAGTTCTGACTGACCCAAGGTCACTCCAGCAGCTGCATGTGAAGGAGTGGGGAATCAAACCCAGTTCTGCAAACTTAACCACTACACCAAACTGGCTCTCAGGTTACTTGAATCAGACATTCAAGCTACAGGATAGCCTTCTCAAAGAGGCACGCTCCTCCCTGGCTGCTTCACATTCTTCTTCATTACTGTGAAAGCTGAGCTCCTGCCCTACATCTAAATGGCACATCTCACAAAAGGACTGCATAGTGCCTTTTGTTCAGCCTGCAACAAAGCAAAGGGATACAAATTCAAATGCTTACGCCTTAAGAAGACCCAAGAGTAATGCCAAAATAACCAGCACAAGCCATTAGATGAACTACCACTGGGGTTAGAACATTATGAGTGACTTAACAGATAACTAAACATATGATTCTTAAAAGGCAGGGAGTCACACAAATACAAACAGCATCAATGTAATGCCTAGAACACAAGGTAAGTTGATCTGGCAACAGGTGAATGGTTTGGGGAAGGTCCTGGATAAGAAGTTATACCTCCCATTTTCACCCAAAAAACTAATTCATCTGGCCCCTGCTTCATCAGCAGATGCCATCCAGTTCCAGCAGCCTGTACGCCTCCCGGGGCACCACCAAGCAAATTTTGATAGCCTTTGCAGGACAAAGCGTGAAGAGGGCACTGAAGAGCCATGGGATGGGAGCAGAAGGGCTGAGACCTCATCCTACCAACCCACTGCTAGATGCAGCCCCGCTTACATCAAGCCCTTTACAAACATCGTGGCATGTCAGAAATATCACGAGCATCCCAATTGTACCTGGATGTGCCTCAGCTCTTTACGTGGGCTCCACATTCTGACCCACATGAGTGGCAAGTGGAACCGTAAGGCAAGCACCACCATCTTAAATCACCTGGCATTCAACAGGTGTGGCTGCACATCAGCCCAGAGGACTGTCTGAAGCTGCCTCCACCCAAGAAGCATTCGGATATTCCAGAGAACTGGGCTGAGAGGGTTTCAGGAGGGTGGCTGAGTTAGTCCGTAGCAACAGAGCCCAATTCTAGCCCAGTGGTATTCTACAAACAAGCAAGGCTTTCGTGAGCCAAAGCTCGCTCTGCCAGACACCGTGAGCGGAGAGGCCACTTCCCTGCCTGCGGTGGGGACTCCTGCCAAGAACAATCCCTTCCTGCTTCCCACCTATGCACTTTCCTCCCAAATACGAGGAGGACTGCACCACTCGAGAAATCCTCCACTTGAACCAAGGCCTTCTCCTCAGGGGCAGCCAGCATAGCACAGCAGCCGAACCAGGCTCGGGGACACCCAGGTCTGATCCCCTGCTCTCCCACAGGAAGGCTGGTGGGCTAACCCTGCTGGGCCAGTCACATGTCACACACTCAGCCTATCCTCACACGATCACTTTAAGGATAAAACGGAGAAGAGGAGAATGATGTAAGCTACTGGGGGGGGGGGTTATAACCTAAAAGACAGCCAGTTTGGTGTAGTGGTGAAGTGTGCGGACTCTTATCTGGGAGAACCAGGTTTGATTCCTCACTCCTCCACTTGCACCTGCCGGAATGGCCTTGGGTTAGCCATAGCTATCGCAGGAGTTGTCCTTGAAAGGGCAGGTGCTATAAGAGCCAGTTTGGTGTAGTGGTGAAGTGTGCGGACTCTTATCTGGGAGAACCAGGTTTGATTCCTCACTCCTCCACTTGCACCTGCCGGAATGGCCTTGGGTTAGCCATAGCTATCGCAGGAGTTGTCCTTGAAAGGGCAGCTGCTGTGAGAGTTCTCTCAGTCCCACCCACCTCACAGGGTGTCTGTTGTGGGGGGAAAAGATATAGGAGATCGTGAGCCACTTTGATTCAGAGAGAAGGGCGGGGTATAAATCTGCAGTCTTCTTCTTCTAATACATAAACCTAGCTGACTCCCCAAACCCTGCAGCAAAGAGGTGTCTGCTACACACAAACACAACAGAAGCACAGACAATCCAAGACTGTAAATCATAATTCTGATATAGCCTTGCAAACACATTTGCACCTCCTAACAGCCCATAAGCATTTTTGCTAACCTGCCTGTCCAGACATACATGGTACCTCTCTCACACATAAACCTACTTAAAAATCCCTTCCTTTAGTGCCTTTCATTTCAAAGAATAAGGGCCACGCTCTATAGACAGGGATTAGAGATTTTTAAAAAGAAAAGGAGTGGGAAAGGACTCAACAGCTTGTTTCCACTTTCAAGTAACTTCAAAAGAACTATTCTTACTTCTTCTTTCTAAAAAAAAAAGCAAAAGTCCAAACTCACAGCGACTGACATTTAACAACTGCTCACTGCAAGGCGAACATCATTTTCACCTCCCAGAACTTAACGTTAATGGAGCCTGACAAATTCACCTGCAGAACCTGTTTGCAGTCCAAAATTATGCACAAAGACTCTGATCACATGACATGCCTAGTGCTCCCTCTCCGAGACGGCAAGGAACTTCAACAAGCTGCCACGTTTAAAAAAAAGTTGGAAGAAAAAATGGATAGTATTTGTCTAAATGGAAAGTATGATACTTAACAGTTAGACGGACAAAAAACAGTAATATGCAAAGAACTCAGAAATAGGAAACCCTGGAACATATTCAGGGGAAAAGTGTTCCCGTTTACTCCTAGGATGTTTTTCAATGATTCTAATGATTTTTTTACTGAGTTCGATCCCAGTGAAAACTGGTTCAGGTAGCCAGCTCAAGGTTGACTCAGCCTTCCATCCTTCCGAGGTCGGTCAAATGAGTACCCAGCTTGCTGGGGGGAAAGCGTAGATGACTGGGGAAGGCCACCCTATAAAAAGTCTGCCATGAAAACACTGTGAAAGCTTGCACAGGGGACTACCTTTACCTTTTTATTTGCTACTTCTAAGCTAACTCCCCCCCCCCCCCAATTTAGGATCCCCAAGGCTGTGAGAACATTAAGCAAAACAATATATATAAACACATAAAGCTAAGAAGGATTGGTTTTTGAATACAAGGGGAAGAGGATTACCATTACAAGCACTCAGGAGATGGAGAAGTTTTTGGTGGAGAATAAAGAATTTGGAGGATCAGATTAAAATAGAAAACTATGATGGATTACGAATTATTATCTTGGAATGTAAATAGACTTAATTCCCCCCCAAAAAAGAAAGGCAACTTTTCATTGGATTGGGAAGCAAAAATGTAACATAATTTGTCTACAAGAAGTACATATTAAATGATTGGATTACAAATATTTGTGGAATAAGCAATTTGGTATGAATTTTTTTTCATTGGCTAAGGAGAAAAAAAGAGGCATGGTTTTTTATGTCAAACAGGAATTGGAACCAAAATTGATTTTTAAGGACAATGATGGTAGATATATTGAACCACAAGAAGACTTTGCTATTGGGACAGTGTGCTCCTAATGGAGCAAAAGATTCTTTTTTTAAGGACATTATGCAGCAACTTGATCAAGTGACATATGATCAAATCATGTTAATGGGAGACTTTAATGGTACAGTTAAAAATATTTTGGACAGATCTGGGAAGAAGAATAATGAATGTAAACTACCAAAGTCTTTTTTTGAATTAGCCAAGCAAGAAAATCTTGTAGACATTTGGAGGGAGAAAAATCCTACAGTTAGAGACTATACCTTCTTCTCAGCTCATAAGAACATAAGAGAAGCCATGTTGGATCAGGCCAACGGCCCATCCAGTCCAACACTCTGTGTCACACAGTGGCCAAAAATTTTATATACACACATACACTGTGGCTAATAGCCATTGATGGACCTCTGATCCATATTTTTATCTAAACCCCTCTTGAAGGTGGCTATACTTGTGGCCGCCACCACCTCCTGTGGCAGTGAATTCCACATGTTAATCACCCTTTGGGTGAAGAAGTACTTCCTTTTATCTGTTTTAACCTGTCTGCTCAGCAATTTCATCGAATGCCCACAAGTTCTTGTATTGTGAGAAAGGGAGAAAAGTACTTCTTTCTCTACTTTCTCCATCCCATGCATTATCTTGTAAACCTCTATCATGTCACCAGCTCGACATAACTCTTTCTCAAGGATTGATATGTTATGGAGTACAAAAAATTTGGGACTTACAACAAAAAAATAGAGATTCTTCCGAAAATAAGAGCAGATCATAATCCAATAATGTGGTCTGCGAAACCTACCAAAAAGACATTAAGATGGCGAATAAATGAAGATTTACTGCAGAAAGATGGGTTAGTAGAATCTCTGCAAAAAGAGACTAAAGCCTTTTTCCAAGTAAATGAAAATGAGGACGTTCAATATCAAATGGTGTGGGATGCTTATAAAGCGGTGATGAGAGGTATTTTAATCACATTGAATAATAAAGACAGAAAAGCTAAAGAGAAACAAATGACAGACATACAGAAGGAGATTAAGAAGAAGGAGAGAGAGCTTAAAAAAAGACCAGGGGAAAAGAAGATTTTAAAAGAAATTGGAATGTACAGGACCAATTAAGACACTTGTTAAATAAAGAAGTAGAATGGAACTTAAAAAGGCTTCAACAAAAATCTTTTGAGAGTGCAAATAAAGGTGGAAAATACTTGGCCTGGCAAATGAAAAGAAAAAGGGAAAATAAAATTGTTAATAAAATTAGTTTGAGCAATAAAGAAATTGTTGACCAGGAAGGAATCAAAAGAGAGTTTTATAAGTATTATGCAAATTTGTATAAAAGTCATGTGGGGGGGGGGAAGAGAAAACAGATGCCTATTTACAGGAAATTAATGTTAAACCCCTAACGGACAATATGAAAAAGATCTTAAACGACCCAATTGGTAAGGAAGAAATTGAAGCGGCAATTAACTCAATGAAGCCAGGGAAGGCTCCGGGTCCTGACGGTTTTACAGCAAGATATTATAAAGTTCTTAAAGAAACTCTACTTCCAAAACTTCAGAAATTGATGAACATTATAAGAATAGATGGGAAGATACCTAATACTCGGAAGGAAGCAGTAATCTCGTTGATACCAAAAGAAGACAGAAATGTGACTAATGTAAAAAACTATAGACCAATTTCATTGCTAAATAATGACTACCAAATATATGCTAGAATTTTAGCAGAATGCCTGAAGCAGCATATGAATAGTTTTGTTAAAGAGGCACAAGCAGGGTTTCTCCCCAGAAGGCAATTAAGAGAAAATATCAGAACTATAATAGATATAATAGAATATTATGAAAAACATCCTGAAAAAGAAGTAGCTTTGCTTTTCGCTGATGCAGAGAAAGCTTTTGACAATGTTCATTGGGACTTTATGTTTGCAGTAATGGAGAAATTGGGATTGGGTGAAGACTTTGTTAGAATGGTAAAGGCAATATATACTGACCAACAAGTAAGACTTTGTATAAATGCAGATTTGACAGAGAAAATAGCAATTTGTAAAGGAACAAGACAACGGTGCCCTCTATCCCCTTTGATATTTATAATGACGCTGGAAATACTACTTATGCAAGTTCAAGAAGATAAGGAGATAGAGGGTTTGAAATTAAAAGGCTTTCCTTACAAATACAGAGCGTTTGCAGATGATGTAATGTTTATAAATGAAAACCCAACTCAAGTTACACCGTTGCTGCGCCAAAAAATAAAAGAATATGGTGATCTGGCAGGCTTTTATGTAAATAAAGAGAAAACAAAAATTTTGTGTAAAAATATGTCAAAATCTAAGCAAACGGAATTACAAAATTTAACAAACTGAAGTGGCCTCTAAAGTAAAGTATTTAGGAGTAGAAATTACAAGAAAGAATATTGACTTATTCAAAAACAGCTATGAAAAGCTTTGGCGGAAAATTGAGGTGGACTTACAAAAATGGAATAAGTTGAATTTGTCTATCCTGGGTAGAACATCGGCAATAAAAATGAATGTATTACCAAGAATAATGTTCTTGTTTCAAACTATACCAATAGTGAAAGAAGATAAACAATTTCATAAATGGCAGAGGAAACTTTCGGAATTTATATGGGCTGGCAAGAAACCAAGAATTAAAATGAAGATCCTGACAGACGCTAAAGAAAGGGGAGGCTTCCAAGGACCGGATTTAAGACTATATCATGATGCAGATGTTTGGTATGGATTAAGGATTGGATAGTGTTATTAAACAGAAGATTATTAACATTAGAAGGCCATGGAAAGGTTTTTGGTTGGCATGCATATTTGTGCTATGGGAAAAGTAAAATGGATGGTTTTTCTCACATCATTATGTAAGAAGTAGTTTGCTTAAAACTTGGTTGAAATACCAAAAATATGGAGATGAGAGGAAACCGTTGTGGATTGTGCCAACGGAAGTAATAAAGTTATATTCGGATATTGAGGAAGAGAAATGGTTACCATATAAACAATTGATAAAAATACAAGGAGGCAAAGCAGAATTAAAATCAGTGGAAGAATTGGATTATAAATTTAATTGGTTTCAATGGTTACAAATTAAAAGTCCGCTGAATGAAGGAATAAGACAAGAACAAACAGAAATGGAGAAAATGCTGTTTGGTGAGAACGTAAAATTGATCTCAAGAGTATATAAACTGTTACTGAAATGGTCTACAGAGGAAGAAGTGGTAAAATCTCAAATGATAAAGTGGGCAATTAATATAAACAAGGAAATTCAGATGGAACAATGGGAATATTTGTGGAAGAACTATGAAAATATCGACATGTAATAACATAAAAGGAAATCGTTACAAAATGTTGTATAGATGGTATATGACACACAAAAAACTGTCGAAAACAAATAATCAGATGTCTGATCAATGTTGGAAATGTAAAAAACATGAAGGGTCCTTCTACCATATGCGGTGGACTTGTGAAAGGGCTGTACAATATTGGCAAATGATCCAGCAAGAAATGTCAAAGATTTTGGGATACAAAGGGAAGAAGGCACCAGAAATCTTTTTGTTGGGAGTACAAATAGAAAATTTTCCGAAGCAAGACAGAGCATTGGTACATGCTTTCAGCTGCACGGACATTGTATGCGCAGTTGCGGAAGCAAAATAAAATTCCAGAAAAATGGGACTGGGTTATGAAAACTATGCACTGGAGTGAAATGGACAAATTAACAAGAACACCAAAGGAACTTGATATGGAAAAATTTAATAATGAATGGCGAAAGTTTCAGAACTATGTGGAAGAACATTGGAGAGTGAAAGGACACTTGGTGATATTTGATAATGGATAACTTGTTTATCAGCTACTTTTAATTTACTGAGACAAGAATGATAGTTAAAATTAGAGTATGAGAAAATATTTTGTTCTTTCTTAAAAGATTATAAGTTAATATGACTTAATTTAGTAATATATTGGATCATTCATCGAATGAGGTAATAACCATAAAGAAGTATAAGTTCCTTTGTTCTTTTTAAACAGTTTTTTTTAAATGTTAAATTACCTTTATTGCTTTTATATTGTAAGTAGCACTGGGAAAGTCTTGAAAGGGAGGAGAGGAGGTGGAAATGTGATGCAACATATTGACTTTTATTTGAGAGAAGTAAATGAAATAGTGATATAATTTGTTGTAGAATAATAAAAATTGTTTTTACACAAGACGGAGAAAAAGCAGGATCTGGGAAACTACTAACCTGTCAGAGCTTGATGTCTATACCAGGAAAAGTTTTAGAACAAATCCTCCAAGTGTGAGTCTCTGAGCATTTAGAAAGGACGGTTGTGATTACTAAAAGCCAGCATGGGTTTCTCAAGAAGAAGTACACAGCAGTTGGCAGAGCACTGGTTGAATGCACACACGCACAGAACAATTTAAATAGCACCAGCCCGGTACCAATCCGCTGCTTACTTCCCTTCACTGGGAGAATTGTCCGTTGATTCCTACTCTTTGTTTCCTGTCATTTTACCAGTTTTTAATCTGTAAGAGAATCCGTCTTCTTTCCCCCTGACTGCTAAGTGAGGCAACTTGTCTAAAGCCTTTTGAAAGTCCAGGTATATAATGTCTAACAGGGCCACCGTTGTCTACATACTTGTTCACTTTCTCAAAGAACTGCAAAAGGTTAGTGAGGCAGGACTTCCCTTTGCAAAACCCATGCTGACTTCCTCTCAGCAGACTGTTTCTCTGTGTGCTTATATCATTCTGCCTTTAACATTTTTTCCTGATTTACCTGGGATAGATATTAAGTTGACAAACCTATAATTCCCTGAATCACCTCTGGACCCCTTTTTTAAAAAAATTGGCATGACATTTGCTACTTTCCAGTCATCTGGCACAGAGGCCAATTTCAGCAACAAGTTTCATATGCTTGTTAGCAGTCCAAGTATTTGTTATTTGGGTTCTTCTTTCAGAATTCTCAAGTGCATGCCACCTGGAAACTTTTTAGTTTTCAGCATGCCTTAGTAACTCTAAAACTTCATCTCTCATTGCCTTGATTTTTCAAAGATACACCCCCCCCCCTTCCCCAAATGCAGCAGCTGCATTGCTGGGCACATGCCTCACATTTCCCCCAGTGAAGCAGATGCAAGGGTCTCATTCAGCTTTCTCCCCCCCCCCTCTTAAGTACTCCTTCCATTCCTTTGTCATCCAGTAGTCCACTCCCCGCCCCCACAAGCTGGCTTCCCACCCTTGATATATATTTGAATAAATGCTTTCTCTTCACTTTGATGCTTTTGCAGCCCACTCCTCAGATCCTCTTTTTGCTCACTTTATGTCAACTCACCCATGGGCCCCAGCGGGACAAGGCTTTCTGCTTTTGGAAGGAATTCTTTCTGCCTTATACAGCTTCTCTGACTGAGCCTGATTAACCGCCCAGACTTGGTGCTACCTTTCCTGACTTGCATATATGTCCTAGCTGAGCCTCCAGTGTGTGTGTTTTTAGATTCCAGACATCCTGGAGGATTTAGTCTCTTTTCCCCTTCTGATGAGTCACTTTTTATCAAAAGCTTCCCTCTTTTGAAATCAGAAGTGATTGCTTTGAACCTGCAGACATGAAGGCTGAATCCCACGGGCCACAAAAGCCCACTGACCATTCAGTAGTAACAACTATCACTCTTGTCTGTATTTTGAAGCCAAGCACATCATTGCATGGGATGCCTGGCTGCAGGATAACTAAAGACAAAATGGACAATTCAGCCACACGCACCCATACCTCTGTGGCTGGACTAAGGCTACTCGGCAAAGTTTCTGATGTCACCGTTGTGCTTGGAAGGCTGGAGAAATCCCAGGAGTTCACAGGCTGCACTAATTCCACTTGCTTTGAGTGATCGATGCTTTTGGGGTTATCAAGGAGAATCACTTCATAAAATTCCTGAATATCTGGAGACAAGAGAGAAGGCATTTCAGCAACAAGTTTCCAGACAAGGCTTCCTCTTCATCCTCCTTTTGCCAGCTTCAGTTTATACTCAGAGCTCAGCCAGAACCTCCTGAGAAAGCAGCAACACATCATCACACCGGACAAAGCAGAGAAGAGACGACGACACCTTGGGGATTGTGGAAATGTTTTAAATTAAAAAAAAAACAAAACAGATTAGCAAGTAGCAAGGGCACAAAGTGAAAAATACAGAGAACAGAGTAAACACTTGCAAATTAGCACCCAGCTGAGGAAGATCACGCTAAGCTTGCAGTGTGGTATCCAGACCAGAGGAAGTAAGGATAACTCCAATGCATCTGACAGCATGACCTAAGTCTGAGCCGAAGCACTCCTTCGCACTCGTGTCCAACCAGGGCTGCTGGACAGCTGCCTCTTGCTCGGCAACTTCCTTCCTTCAGAGACGTGGCCAAGGAATCACGTTAGCATCCTGCACTACAAGGTGCTGCTCATTCTTTGTGTTGGCTTTGAGTGGGTGGGAAAAAGACAAAAGGAGCATTTCATTTCTATCAATGCAAGAGGGTCTTGTGGTTAACACATTGTTTCCTGTTCCAAATCTTTGTATTTATTTATTATAACATTTATACCCTGCATCTTTCCTGCAGCTTAATATGGCTTTTAAAAAGTACACTACGCAACAAAACCCCACAGAATCCCCTGCACCTCTTCTTCTCAAAACAACCACCACCCTGCAGCTTGCACCCATTAAAAGCCCCAGCAAACAGAGAAGCCTGCTAGCACCTAACAGGCTTCTCAGGAACTGCCCCTTTCCAGGGCAAGTGGAGGGGGAGCTATGATGGAAAAGGCACGGGCTCCAGCTGAAGCCACATGGGCTTCTAGGAACAGAAAGGAAAACACACCTCAGTAATTGTTATGGAAGGCTGGAGGTGTTCCATTAAGTAAAAGTTTTTGCCCCTGTGAATCAAAACTGGAATATGCTGGTTACTGGTCCGCTACGGATATTTATTTCAAGGTCCAGGAGTGGCGATAGGAAAAGACTGTTGTATGAAGTCCCTCTGGGCAAGGGACAACCAGAAGACCCTGTTCCACAGAGAACAGGGGGAGGGGGACAGTGGCTGAGCATCTGCTTAGTAAGCAGAAGGTCCCAGGTTCAACCCCTGGCATCTCCAACTCAAAAGGGCCCAGGCAAATAGTGTGAAAAACCTCTGCTTGAGACCCTGGAGAGCCGCTGCCAGTCTGAGTAGACAAGACTGACTTTAGGGTGGGACTGTGGCTCAGTGGTAGAGCATCTGCTTGGTAGGAAGAACGTCCCAGGTTCAATCCCCACTGGCATCTCCAACTCAAAAGGGCCCAGGCAAATAGTGTGAAAAACCTCTGCTCGAGACCCTGGAGAGCCGCTGCCAGTCTGAGTAGACAAGACTGACTTTAGGGTGGGACTGTGGCTCAGTGGTAGAGCATCTGCTTGGTAGGAAGAAGGTCCCAGGTTCAATCCCCACTGGCATCTCCAACTCAAAAGGGCCCAGGTAAATAGTGTGAAAAACCTCTGCTCGAGACCCTGGAGAGCCGCTGCCAGTCTGAGTAGACAATACTGACTTTGATGGACCGAGGGGGGTCTGATTCAGTAGAAGGCAGCTTCATGCGCTCAACAATGCCCTCTGGGGCACGTATGGGGAGAGGCAGATCCTCGTGTATGTTGGTCCCAGGCTGCACAAAACTTTAAAGGTTAATAACAAAACCCTGAAATGGATCCAGTGCAGCTGAATGTGGGCCTGAGCAGGCAATGCCATCAACAGGTGCACCACTGCATGTTGCACCAGCTGGAGTTTCTGGATTAGTGACAAGAGCAAGCCTGCACAGAGCGAGTTCCAGTAGTGAAGTCTGGAAGTCACTGCTATGTGAAGTGCCAGTTGTTTAACCTGCCGAAGATGCTAGAAGGCAGATTTGGCCAGCGCTTGAAGGTGAGGCCTCCAGGACGACTGACTCCCTTTCTGGGTAGGCACGAGCACCGCAGCAGCCAGGGCGGGCAGTCCGGATTCCAGTCCAACTCCTCGCCCCCTCCGGCGCAGGACCTAGTGGGACTGAGCTCCCGCAGCTCTGCTGTCACCTTCCAGCCCCTGGCCAAAGCCTGGGCCAGCAGGTGGCTGTGGCTGCTGCCTGACACGGGGAAGAGCGTCACCCCTGCAGAGCCCTCCACCAAGCAGCACCCTCTGTCTGGACCTGGAGGCGAGGGTCATGAGTGAGCCCTGTGGAGGGCACCACACAGTCTGTCCCACCCGGGCTGGGAGCTGCGCCCTCCAGAAGTGCCTGCTCTTCCCCCCCCCCAGGGCTTGCTCCCCCGCGCAGGCCGGCCAGGGGGGCTGAGGGGGCTGCGTGGAGGAGGCTGCAGGTGGGGGGAGGGGGGCTGCCCGTACCGAGGAGGAGGCTGCAGGCGGGGAGGGGGGGCGAGACGTACCGAGGAGGAGGCTGCAGGCGGGGGGGGGGGCTGCCCGTACCGAGGAGGAGGCTGCAGGGGGGGGGGACATACCGAGGAGGAGGCTGCAGGGGGGGGGCTGCCCATACCGAGGAGGAGGCTGCAGGCGGGGGGGGGGGGGGACGTACCGAGGAGCGCGCTGAAGAGGCTGCTCTGGAAGACGGCGATGACCCTCTCGAGGGAGCTGCGGAGGCGGGGGTCGGCGGCGGCCTGGCCGAGCTTGGCGCGGTAGTCCTGCAGGAGGCCCAGGGCGCGGCGGGTGTCTGCGGGGGGAGGAGAGGAGGGGAGAGCGCTGCTCAGGAGGGCCAGACCCGGCAGGGACCCCCCCCCCCGCCTCCCCGCCCGCCTCCCTGCCTACCTTGCCTCCGGACCGGCATGGCGCCCTCCCCTCCTCGCCCCCCGGCCAGTCAGCGGCCCCTTCCTCCTCCTCCTCCTCCTCCTCGCCGCCGCCTCAGAAATTCCAAACTTTCCAGGCAAGATGGCGGCGGGAGGGGGGAGGAGCCCCGCCTGCCCCGCCCCGCCCCACCCCCCGGCCAATCGCCGCGCCGCCCAGGCAGCCCGCCCCGCCCCCTCCCCTCCGCCCAGGAGGCGCCCCGCTCCCAACCCCCCGCCCAGGGCGGGAGAGGGCCCGCTGGACTTGGCCGCAGAGGGGCTGCAGCCGGGCAGAGGAATGGGCAGACTGGGCGCCCCCCCCTTGGCCTCGGGGTGGGGAGGCTTCTGCAAGGCAAAATGCAGGGGAGGAAGGAAGCCCACCGGGCTCAGCCGCTGCTGTCCTTGGGCTGCAGGGAGCGGGGAAGGCGGGGGGGGGGGGCGGGGGAGGGTAGGCTGCAGCACCACGAGTATGTGCTCCCCCTTCTGCAGCACCCCCTCCCCCCACCAGACACCCTTCCTGCCTCCAAGCCCCCCCCCCCCCGACCATTGGAGAAGGGAAGGATGGGGGAGAGCCCCTCCTGCCTCTGCCCTTCTCCCAAGCCAGCCCAGACAATCTGGCCCTTGTGCTCTCCTGCCAGGCCGTGCCAGCCACTGCCCTCGCCCACACGGTCCGGCTGCCAGCTTTCAGAAGAGCCACGAGACTCTTCGCGGCTTCTCTCATGGACGGGGCACAGAACTGCACCAGCAACCGGCTGTGGAAGGCGGCCCAGCTGACGTGTTGCGACACAAACACCATCCCGTTTTCCCACCAGGAATGGTATGCGAGGGTGTCGGGGGTGCAAGGCCTGACTGGAGGGCATGCAGTGAAGGTGGAAAGAGGAAGGGAAGGGGAAGACCTGTCTGGTTGGGGACACCTCTTTGGATTTCTTCTCCGTGGAAAATAGTACAGATGAAAACAGTCCAAACTTAAAAGCCACCTTTTAGGTCAAACAAGAACAACACAACACAGTGTGGCGGCTTTGAGTTATCCAGAATTCCATCAGGTTGCCTATGAGAGAAGCAATGGGGCTGGCTGGGAGATCTCAAGGCCCATTCAGCTGCAATCCTACAAACACCTGCCTGGATATAATGGGACTTGTCTCTGAGTAGACTTGCTAGAATGGCTTCCGGGGTCTGCCTCTGGCTCAGAGAGCTCAGCTGCCTTAAGGGCTGCACAGGGTGGGGCGGGGGGGGGGAGGGCTCACAATGGCAACAGTTTTGGGCACCAACTGCCCTGCAGGTTGTGAAGCTGCCCTGTCCTTGGCCTGTCATGCCGAACAGTGAGCAGGTGGATGGGGGTGGGTTTTCATTTTGGGCTGGTCCTAGGTTTCCCTCTGCTGGCTCTAGGAGGAGGACTGTACCTGTCACCTCCCCTTCTCAGCCAAACTCAGACCAGTGTCCCTCCCTCCCTCCACCAGAGCCCAACCACCTCCTCCTCTTTTGCGGAAAAGAGAATGTTTGGTTTGTTCAAACCAAAGCTGCATCCGGCCAGGCACTGTTTCCTCTTCTCCCAGTGACGAGGAATTTCCACAAAAAGCATGTCTCTGAGATTTTCATGGCAAACCATCAAGTTATGAGGATAGTTTCTGCCACGATTCAGTCCGGAAAGCAGAAGAAGAGACTGGATTTATATCCCACCCTTCGCTCAGAGACGCTTCCAATCTCCTTTTCCTTCCTCTCCCCACAACAGAGACCCTGAGGCAGGTGGGGCTGAGAGAGCTCTGAGAGAACTGCTCTTGAGAGAACAGCTCTGAGAGTAGGACTGTGACTGGCTCAAGATCACCCAGCTGGCTGCATGTGTTGGACAGGGGAATCAGACCCAGTCCTCCCGGATTAGATTCCGTGTTCTTAACTGCTACGCCAAACTGGCTTTCTAGCAGGAGAAGAAACCTCTAGGGCAGAGAGCCAATGCCCACCTGTGGGGGGGACACCCCTGAGAGACCCAGGAGCCCACCCAGAGAGTGAGGATGTTTGGGGGCCACCGGAGTTTCCAGCCAGAAAGTCTCAGCTGACGAGAATGTTGCTGTGGGATGGATCTCCAGCAGATAAGGAAGCGTGAGGAAGAGGCTGCAGGCGGTCTCCAGGTGGGCCAGGAAACACTGGCTGCTTGAAAGGCCTTTAAGGGGTAGGTGGTCCACGGCCATGGAGGTCTCAGTACTCTATGATGGAAATGGCAGCTTTTCTGCTGGCCTCCAGAAAACTGATTTCAAACGGCACAAGAACATAGGAGAAGCCATGTTGGATCAGGCCAATGGCCCATCCAGTCCAACACTCTGTGTCACATAAGAACATAAGAAAAGCCATGCTGGATCAGGCCAATGGCCCATTCAGTCTAACACTCTGTGTCACATAAGAACAGAAGAGAAGCCATGTTGGATCAGGCCAACGGCCCATCCAGTCCAACACTCTGTGTCACACAGTGGCCAAAAAACCAGGCAGGCAGGCGGTGCTCTTGCCTCCGTTGCATTCCCATCACCATCTGTTGATGATGCCCTGGAGTGAGGACTCTGCTCATTGGGAAGGGCTATATGATAAGAGCCCTGCTGGATCAGACCAGTGGAGGTCCATCTAGTCCAGCATCCTGTCTCCCACAGTGGCCAACCAGCTCCTCTGGAGGGTCAACAACAGGGCAGAGAGGCGAAGGCCTTCAAAATAACATCAGAAGAGCCCTGCTGGGTCAGACCAGTGAGGGTCCGTCTAGTCCAGCCTCCTGTCTCACACAGTGGCCAACCAGTTCCTCTGGAGGGCCAACAGGGCAGAGAGGCCGAGGCCTTCCTCTGAGAAGAGCATCAGAAGAGCCCTGCTGGGTCAGACCAGGGAGGGTCCGTCTAGTCCAGCCTCCTGTCTCACACAGGGGCCAGCCAGTTCCTCTGGAGGGCCAACAACAGGGCAGAGAGGCCGAGGCCTTCACCTGAGAAGAACATCAGAAGAGCCCTGCTGGGTCAGACCAGGGAGGGCCCATCTAGTCCAGCCTCCTGTCTCACACAGGGGCCAGCCAGTTCCTCTGGAGGGCCAACAACAGGGCAGAGAGGCCGAGGCCTTCCCCTGTTCATCAGAAGAGCCCTGCTGCATCAGACCAGGGAGGGTCCATTTGGTCCAGCTCTTGTCTCACACAAGGGCCAGCCAGTTCCTCTGGAGGGCCAACAACAGGGCAGAGAGGCCGAGGCCTTCCCCTGAGAAGAACATCAGAAGAGCCCTGCTGGGTCAGACCAGGGAGGGTCCATCTAGTCCAGCCTCCTGTCTCACACAGGGGCCAGCCAGTTCCTCTGGAGGGCCAACAACAGGGCAGAGAGGCCGAGGCCTTCACCTGAGAAGAACATCAGAAGAGCCCTGCTGGGTCAGACCAGGGAGGGCCCATCTAGTCCAGCCTCCTGTCTCACACAGGGGCCAGCCAGTTCCTCTGGAGGGCCAACAACAGGGCAGAGAGGCCGAGGCCTTCCCCTGTTCATCAGAAGAGCCCTGCTGCATCAGACCAGGGAGGGTCCATTTGGTCCAGCTCTTGTCTCACACAAGGGCCAGCCAGTTCCTCTGGAGGGCCAACAACAGGGCAGAGAGGCTGAGGCCTTCCCCTGAGAAGAGCATCAGAAGAGCCCTGCTGGGTCAGACCAGGGAGGGTCCGTCTAGTCCAACATCTTGTCTCACACAGGGGCCAGCCAGTTCCTCTGGAGGGCCAACAACAGGGCAGAGAGGCCGAGGCCTTCCCCTGTTCATCAGCCGTGCTGCGTCAGACCAGGGAGGGTCCATCTAGTCCAGCTCTTGTCTCACACAGGGGCCAGCCAGTTCCTCTGGAGGGCCAACAACAGGGCAGAGAGGCCGAGGCCTTCCCCTGAGAAGAACATCAGAAGAGCCCTGCTGGGTCAGACCAGGGAGGGTCCATCTAGTCCAGCCTCCTGTCTCACACAGGGGCCAGCCAGTTCCTCTGGAGGGCCAACAACAGGGCAGAGAGGCCAAGGCCTTCCTCTGAGAAGAGCATCAGAAGAGCCCTGCTGGGTCAGACCAGGGAGGGTCCGTCTAGTCCAACATCTTGTCTCACACAGGGGCCAGCCAGTTCCTCTGGAGGGCCAACAACAGGGCAGAGAGGCCGAGGCCTTCCTCTGAGAAGAACATCAGAAGAGCCCTGCTGGGTCAGACCAGGGAGGGTCCATGTAGTCCAACATCTTGTCTCACACAGGGGCCAACCAGTTCCTCTGGAGGGCCAACAACAGGGCAGAGAGGCCAAGGCCTTCCCCTGTTCATCAGAAGAGCCCTGCTGCGTCAGACCAGGGGGGGTCCATTTGGTCCAGCTCTTGTCTCACACAGGGGCCAGCCAGTTCCTCTGGAGGGCCAACAACAGGGCAGAGAGGCCGAGGCCTTCCTCTGAGAAGAACATCAGAAGAGCCCTGCTGGGTCAGACCAGGGAGGGTCCATGTAGTCCAACATCTTGTCTCACACAGGGGCCAACCAGTTCCTCTGGTGGGCCAACAACAGGGCAGAGAGGCCGAGGCCTTCCCCTGTTCATCAGCCCTGCTGCGTCAGACCAGGGAGGGTCCATCTAGTCCAGCCTCCTGTCTCATACAGTGGCCAGCCAGTTCCTCCGGAGGGCCAACAACACGGCATAGAGGCCAAGGCTTTCATCAGAAGAGCCCTGATGGCTCAGACCAGTGAGGGCCCCTGCAATGCAGCCTCCTGTCTCACACAGTGGCCAGCCAGTCCTTCTGGAGGACCAGCAACAGGGCTCAGAGGGCAAGAGCCTCCCTCCCTCCCGCCTTAGTATTGGCCTTCAGAGATTCTCTGCTTCTGACCATGGAAGTTCCCTCTAGCCCCCGTTACTTGTAGCCACAGATGGGCCTCCTCCCCATCAGTCTGCCGACCCCCCTTGGAAGGCCATCTGCTGCTCACTGGCAACAAACTCCACATTTTAACCACTTGTGGAGCAGAGTGACTTGTTTATTTTCTGTTCTGAGGACTGCCCATTAATTTCATTGGTGCCAAGTGCTAGTACGTTGGGAGAGGATGAGCACAAGCCAGTTCATGAATTAAAGTTCTGCACAAATTTTGGCCGGTTCACAAAGTGCCATTTGTGGAAGGGCAGCCGTGGAAGCCATGTCACCCCAGAGTTGGAAACCGCTGGTACTTGCACAGGGGACTACCTTGCCCTTTGAGCTGGCATGAACTTTCCATGAATTCTGATGCGGTTTGTTGCAGTCCCTGCATGGACACATTTCCAGACAGTTTCTGCTCAATTAAACCATCCATAAAACTTGGAAGCACCCGTGGGCAGGAGGAGGGCCGACTTCTCCAGCCCTGAGAAGGGGGGGGAGCCCTCCAGAGCTCGACAAGCACCCTGGGCTGCCCATCACAGACTGCTCTGTGGGATCAGAACGGTCTACCTCAGCTCAGCTCAACTCTGCTGCCTCGCTCTGTTGGCTGCTGGCAGGGAACATGTTAAAAGCAGAGCACTGTCACCATTTATTCCTCTCCCCTGCTGGGTTTGGGGGCTTCAGTGGGCTCCTGGCCAGGCCAGAGAGGCTGGGTGAGCAGGACACCTGGATTCAGGGGGCTTGGAGCTGCCTCGCCACCACCTCTGCAGAGTCCTTTGCCACTGGGCATCCCCACTGCTGCTGACCACCAGTGGGGGGGGCCCTTGGAGGCCGAGGGGCTGGGCCGTGGCTCCTCCTCCCCTCCCACCCTCCATCCCCTCTGGCCCTGCCTGGTGGCCCCCACCCCACTTGCTCCGTTTCCCTTTCCACTGCAGAGATTCTGCTGGGCTTCTATTGCCCTTGCTCTCCTCCCATTCTCCACTGGAAACAATGGAGGCACCTTCTGGGGTGGGGAGTGACTCAGACCCCGTAAATCCAATCCTCACCAAACTTGGAGGCAAGGTAGAGGAGAGTCTGCTGAAGATTCCTGGGGAATTTGGAGTTTCCTGCTTGCTCGTAATGATCCATCCCAGAACCTCCTGAACTTGCACCTGGCCTCCTCCACCAGGGCCCTTTCAATATTAAAAGGAAAAGGGCCAAAATGGCTGTGGGCTGACCACTCCAGCACGGTCCCTGCCCCAGGCTCCCCCCCCTCCGCCACCCACACACTGACAGAGGAGGCAAGACCCCCCCCTCAACTGGAAAAAGGTAGGGGGGGCTGCGAGACTGTGGGGCTCCAGCAAGGCATGGCTGTTGTGGAGTCCAGCTCCTCGCTTGCCATGGCAGTGAAGCTGTTATGGGGTTTTTAAAATGGCAATTGAATAGCATTAAGGGATAACTGCACAGCTGTACGTTAAACAGGATTGCTGCAATTCTTGGCTTAAAAAAGAGAGAGCGAGAGATGCCTTTTCTTTCATAACTCTGTAAGGGAAAAGGCTGGAGGCTTCCTTTATTTGCCCCGGCTGCCTCCCCAGAAGGGAGGAGGGAAGGACAAAAACAAGGACCCTGGATTTTCAGTTCGGGGAAATCCCGAACCAGTAACAAGACTTCTGAAAAATCAGGATAATGAGAACTGCGCCCTGCGTGGAATCCAGACCCAAAAGCACTGGGGAAATTTCTGCAGCATGCACCCTGACCCCTGAGCACCCACCGCCACCCTCCAGTGCCACCAGGGCGCACCCCCCACCCTCAAGAACCCGGCCAGGGAAGAAAGAGGAACCAGGCGCAGCCTGTTGGCGTCGTCACTGTTGTTTAATGTTCATCAAGGCAGAGACTCTCCCCCCGTCCGTGTCGTGTCCTTACAGAAGCGAGATGCCCCCTCCTCCCCTCCCCTCCCCTTTCACAGACTTCCAGCGACCCATTTCTTAGCCTCTGAAGCTTCACAAAAATATCTCTGGTCTGGACATCTCACGCGAGAGGCCTTTTTGTACAAAAGTTTTGTGCGACAAAATCCTGGAGGAAGAAGCCGCCTCGGACAGCAGGCCCCACCCCCAGCCCCTCCCCCAGGACTTCCCAGTTGAGCCTCGGCCTGAGCCCTGTGGCTTCTCCCCCCCTCCCCCCACATGGGCCTCCCTGGCCCGGACAACAGCACGGCTGCAGTGCAGGCAGCCCACCCAGGGGGCGCTCTCCTCTCCTCGTCCCAGCCTGCCGGAAGGAAGGGCTGCCGGGAAAAGGAGAGCTGGGGGCAAGGTGCCCTGACTGCACGGCTCACGAGGCAGGCAGAATAAGGGGTGTGTGGCTCCCCCCCAAACTCCCCTCCCTCCTGCCACTGCCACCAGCCGCACGTTGCGGGAGCTCCAGCTGGACAAGCAGGCTTTGCTCAAAGGGGCCTGGGCCACCACAGGAAAGGCCCTGCAAGTGGCCACTCTACTCTTCTGCAGCCAGGCTGCACACCTGTGGGACAGGCCCCTTTGCTCCCGCCCTTCTCTCGAGCCACCCATGTGAGGATCTTGGAGGGGCGGGAGCTGCACAGGGGGGCGGGGGGAGGGCTCAGGCCACTTCCAAAGGCATGGAGATTCGGGGCGCTCAAGGCTTCACAGCAACTAGTAACGCAACCTAGATTTTGTCCTAAAAACTGAGATGAAGAAATGGGAGTGTTTAAAATAAACAGCACAGAGCTGCCTGGGTCCCTCTGACAAAGGCAAATGTTCCTGTTAATGAGACACACCATGCAGGGGTTAAATTATGCTCAAAAGTTAAATTAATATAAACCGAGGACTCAAGTACAGTGCCGTGAACTCAACTAACCAGGCGGCTGCTGGCCCCTCAGTAGATGTAGAGGCGGTCTGAGATGGCGGCCGGCATGTGGGTCATGACCTGCATGCGCAGCCACCAGTAGTAGTCCATGGGGTGGTAGCGGGTGTAGGGCGAGATGGACATCAGGGCGTGGCCGATGCTCTCGATCACGGGGGAGGTGTCTGAGGAGCCGCTGTTGCAGTACGACTCCATCTTGGCGATCTGCTCGTCGAAGTACTTCCGGCCATAGTCGCGGCGCACAATTTCGGGCAGTTCGTCCCACATCTTGTCCGCGATGGCCTTGATCCGGTCCGGGCTGTACAAGCTGGTCCCGGCGATGAAGTTGCCCGGCTCCACGATGCAGACCTTCACGTCGTGGGGGCGCATCTCATAGCGCAGGCAGTCCGAGAAGGCCTCCACCCCAAACTTGGTGATGCAGTAGGGGGAGCGGGCGGGGTTCGCCATCCGCCCCATCATGCTGCTGATGTTGACCACACGGCCTAGCCAGGGGGAGCACAGGGTGAGCCCCCCAGAGGAGGAGGAGGAGGACAGTCTCTGGGGGAGGGGGAGGCTGGCCACAGACACCGTAGGGGCTGAGGGGGGCCCAGTGGGGCCGAGCCTCAGAACCCCTCCCCCCAGACAGCCTGAAGCGCTTCTGCTGACCTTGACTGGCTGACCAAGGCAGCTTCCTCTCTCCTGACCTCAAGCAGGTCACCAAGGCGGGGGGGGGGCTATCCAGAAGGGGGGCAGTGGCTGGAGAGGGGCTTTTGGACAGAGGGAGAGCGGACTGGGGGCAGGTGGCTCCTGGCCTGGGCTAGCCGGACTAGTGGGAGTGACCATGAGCCTCCCCTCCCCCACAGGTAGGTGGGTCCCGGGGCTGCCGCTGCCTGCCGGGCTGTTGTGCAGCTGCTGCCACAGCCAGCGGAAGTGCAGGGACTGGGACTGGGAGGGTGGAAATGTTGGTGGCAGCTGCTGGCAGCGGGCGTGGGCCACAAGCCCCTGGGAGACCACACCTGCTCCTTCCTGCTCCAGCAGGGGAGCCAAGCTGGGCCCTTCTGCCTTCGACGGCCCCCCGGCCGGGCCAGTCCCTCCTCCCTTACCTTTGGACCTGCGGATGAGAGGCAGGAAGGCCTTGGTGGTGCGGATGGTCCCCCAGAGGTTCACTTCGGCCACCTCTTTGTAGGTGTCCATGCTCGTGAATTCAACCTCTCCAAAGGTGGAGACCCCGGCGTTGTTGACGAGGCCCCAGACTCCTGGAGGAGGAAGCACAGCAGCCAGCAGTCACACAACCTCCTTAGGGGCAAGAGCAACCCAGGCTGTTCCCCCCATGCTACTCCTTGTCCTCCCCACCTGCTCAGAGCTGGGCTCTCCAGGCCGCCCCCCTCCCCCCCTGTCCTTGCCTACCTTTCTGTGGGTCCTTCAGAGTGCTGGTCACGTAGTCCACAGCACGGGCCACGTCTTCGCTGTCACAGACGTTGAGCTGCACAGTTCTCATCCGGTCACTCTTCATGCTGTCCAGATCCTTGGAGCCACCCCGGCCTTGCTCCTAGAAAGGGGAAATGCTTTATTCCACCCTCAGGGGGCAGAGGGGAGCAGCCCCCCAGCAGTGCTGGCCCAGAACCCTCTCCCCAAAGCAGGGGCTTCTGACCTGTGCCCTGACCTCCCCCATGAGGAGAAGGCGGGGAGGGAGGACTGCACAGAGGAACACCAGCGCCAACTGGCCTCCTGACTCGCTCATGCCCACTGGGACGGAGCCTAGCAGCCCCTGGTGCTGGGGGGGGGGGGCACAGCAACCCACGTTGTCGGAGTCCCAGAGCGGGGAACGGGCCAGACACAGACTTAGACGGTGAGGGAGAATGAGATCTGTGGGCCATGAAACACAACAGGGGCAGTCCAGGAAGATGGCCTTTCTCTACAAAACCCCAGCACACACCAGAGCGGCATTTCTGGGAACACAACCTTCCTAGGCTTGCTCAACCGAGACCCGCAGAGGGAGAGGAAGCCTTGCCAGGAGAGAGACCCAAACCACAAGCACTTCCTCTCACCTCCGACGTCAGCCATCTTCTGCTGCGGTCTCCCTACAGAGGGGTAGTCATGGGGAGAGGCCTGGCCCCACCCCGAGCAGCCCAGCATCCTTCTACGGCTGCTTTCCTCAGGGTGGCAGGACTGCTGGGACCTCGTGGAAGCGCTGGCATCACTTCTGGCTGCTCGGCTTCTTCACGTCCCATTCCAGCTGGGCAAAGGACGGGCGCAGGCCAGCCTGGAGCTGCTTTGCGCCGCTGTTTGCCCCCTCCCCCTTGGTCCTGCTCCGACATGTGGGTGTGTGTGAGGATCCCCTGTGCATCCAAGGAAGAGCCAGCAGAGGGAGCTCTGCACCACCACAGGAGCCACTCCGGTGTCACGGTTCAGGCCTGGATGCTTCTCTGGGAGAACCGGTCTGATTCCCCCTCCTCCACCTGCACCTGCTGATGTGACCTTGAGTCAGCCAGAGCTCTGGCAGAGTTGTCCTTGAAAGGGCAGCTTCTGGGAGAGCCCTCTCAGCCCCACCCACCTCTGAGACTCTGGCTCAGAGAGAAGGGCGGGGTATAAATCTGCAGTCGTCTTCTTCTATGGGGGCCAGAGAGGAGGGGGGCAGGAAACCCCCTGGGGCAACGGTCCGGCCTGCAGTCTAAGCAGCTCACTTTCTGCATGGCTCCAATCAGAAGAGCTCTCAGAGCCTCATCAGGGCATCGCCTCTTCCTCCTCCTCCTCCTCCCTGGATCCACCATGACCAGACGCACCACAGGGGCTTGTGGGGGACGAGGGACAGGGCTGGCTGGACACCCCCAGGAGGACCCTTGTCCCCACATCCTGTCCCACAGCAGCAGTCTCTGGCCTGCCTGGTGCCCCCCCCTCCGCCACACTCTGCCTTGAGAACAGCTGGGCAGGTGTGCAGGAAGGAGCCACAGGCGGGGGGGGGGGGCTGGCAGCCTGGGCTTCCCCGGAGCCTGCTCCTGACTCCCGCAGCTACAACCGCTTCGTCCGCAGCAGAGGTGTGCGCCTGGAATAAACCAGGCTGGGAAAAATACCTTTACAGTATTTATCCAGCCTTTTCTCAGCCAGTGACAGAGTGGATTTCAGCTAACCAAAAAAATCACTCAATTGCCACAGTTAAAGGGCTGTCAGTCCCTTTAAATGTCTCAAAGTTCACTCACTGCAGACTCTCATCTGGAGAGAAGCCATACCGCTGGCTGGGAGAACCCACAGCCCACAAGGGGCAGAAGGGTGCCAGAGGCCAAATGCCGCCCCCTCCTTTCTCCTCAGGGCAGGGGGCTCCCAGAGGGCTCCCCCCCTCCCTACCTTCAGCAGACAGCCAGCGTAAATGATGAAGCCCTTCTCGTGCAAGTACTTGGCGAGGGCAAAGCCAAAGCCCGAGTCGCAGCCGGTGATGAGGACGGGTCGCTCGCCAATCTGAAAGAAGGCCCAGAAATGAGGGCCCTGGAGGGGGCAGAAGAGACCCATTGCTTCCCGGGCCTCTCTGCTCAGCCCCACCCCCACCACTCCCCGCCAAATCAGATCTAGCAAAAGGCCAGCTGAGGCCATTCTCAGGTTGGTTTCCTTCCCCCGGGATTCCTGGGCCTCTCTTTCACCCCTACCAGAAACCTGCCCCCGTGAGACCCTCACCACACCACGGCTGGAATGGCCACACAGGGTGTGTGAAGGTCACCTTCAAGCAAAAGGGGCTCTTCCCAGGGGAGCTTAATGCAAAAAGCCCTCAACGCAACCCCTCAGAAGGGTCAACAGGTACCCCCCACAGCCCCACTCCCCAAAAGCAAAACCCAGCACTGCTGTGCTAGGAAAAGGGAGACCCTCCAGGGGGCCACAGCATCAGAGCAGGAGATCAGCCACTCCCACCAGGACCCCCCCCCTCCCCAAAGCACCAAGCCCAGCCCTTGGGGGCAGCCAGGCCCCTCCCACTGCACAGCCTCTGGAAGGGCCCAGCAGCACCCGGAAGACGAAGGAAACGTGTGGCAGGGAGCGAGCTTTCGGGAGCCACAGCCCACAGATACCCGCCCGGGATTCCCAGAGGGCTCCTCCCCTCCAGCCACAACCTCTGGGTCAGTCTGGTCCTGGCCTCTGCCTCTTTTCTGCTGCTCCAGACAGACTAAAACAGTGACTGGTTTTGGTACCTAGAGGCAGGCTGCCTTGCAACATGGAAGTTCCATGCTGCTCTCCCAGCTCTAGCTTGCCAGCCAGCCCAGCAGCACTGCCCCAGCAGCCTCCCTCCCCACTCACGTCCTCCACGTCTGTCCCGTAAGCCCGCCTGCTCATCCGGGTCAAGGCCAAGAAGGAAACCTCCGGCAGGGGCCTGCAAGAGAGAGCGCACATGATCCCCGAGTCCAACAGAGGGGTATGCAGAGCCAGCCTCCCTCTCACTGACACCAGGACACCCTCACCCACACACGCACCAGACTCCAGCTGGCTTGCCAAGGGGCTCTGGCAGCTCCCAGGCAGGGAGGGGTTTGCCCTCCAAGAGCAGCTCAGAGCAGCTCTCAAGGCACACAAAAAGGAGGATGGGTGGGTTTTGGCTGCCCCTGTAGACCCCAGCCTCTTCTCAGCTCCCGCAGCCTTGGGAGACAGAAAGCAGCTCTGCCTCTCCCAGAAAACAACTCTAGAACGCACACACACACACACACACCCCGAAAGGAAGGTCAAGTGTGCTGCTGACTGCATCGGGCCCTCTCTCTCCCAAGTGGTCATGGCAAGGCCACAGAACCACAAGAACCACTGGCAGCCCTTCCTCTGGCAAATCTACCCTAGAGAAGCGGCACTTGGCCTCCGCTCCGCCTGAAGCAGCTGCCTGTGTAAACCGGGCAGACAAGGAAGACGCCTTCTAGGCAGCCCCCTGGCAGCCAGGCTGGCTCCATGAACTTGGGCAGACCAGGGGGGAGGGCAGCCTCAGGGCTTCCTTCGCTTAGCAGCCCATTCTTCCAGGCCCAGGGAAAGGCTGTTGGCCACTCAGCGATCAGGAAGCTGTTTTTCTCTAGGCCAGTTTGGCCGGGGGTCAAGCCTGTTTGTTTGGCCATCTTCTGGGATTGGAAAACCACCACCTGCAATCACAGTTCATATTACAAGGAGCACAGACAAACAAACACTGTGATATGCTGAGTAACACATTCATTAAAAAATTTTAAAGAGTCATATTAATCTTTTTTACACATTATAAAGAAGTACAACTTTACAATGTTACAAAGAAAGCTCCATCCAATGAGCACCCAGATATAGACTCGTTTCATCAAAAGTCTTCCTCAAGAGTATTCCCATTTTCTTCAGTTATCAGCTTCTTGTTGCAATTCAGTGTTGATATTGGGAGCAAGCCGGTCCTGGACCTCTTTTCTAACCAGATGCAAAAGTCTTCTGAATTTTGGTGGCAAAATGCTCTCTGGTTAAAGGCCTGCCTTGCTCCCCATATAACAAGATAATTTTGAAGAAAACAGGACTATTCCTGAGGAGGACTTGTGATGAAATTAGCCTACATCCAGGCACTCATTGGATGGACTTTTCTTTGTAATATTGTAAAGCTGTCCTTTATAACGCATACAAAAGATTTATATAACTCTTTAAAAAGTTTTACTAAATGTGTTGGTTGGTTTGTATCTTCTGGGCTTGGATCAGGGGCCACTGTGGGGAGGTACTTGTGAATTTCCTGCATTGTGCAGGGCTTTGTTTTGTTTTTTGAGCCTGGAGGGGCCTTCCTTCCAACTCTTCTTTGATTCTTTGCTTCACACACCCTTCCTGGGGCTACGCAGCCCTCCAGACACACTCAGCCCTCCGCTTTCAGTCCCAGGAACCTCACGCAAATCTCCCATATGGCAGGCAGGAGAGCCACCTTTTGCTGAGCTCTGGCTTGAGTTACAGCCCAAGGGCTGCTTTCTGCCACCCACCCAGAGGCACTGCTGTCCACTGGCCAGGGTCCCAGGGGAACAGGAGATCCTCCTCACAGCCCCTGTCATGATCTGTGCTGTGAGAGCAAGGCCTAGTGGGCCTGGGGAGCCTGTGTCGCAGTAGGGAGAGGCACAGAATGCTCGGTGCTGGTTTCAGCCAATCGGCGTCCAAGGAGGCTCTGAGGGGAATGGCTGCAAAGCTCTCTCAGGAGACAAGCGCTGGTCTTTCTTTCCCCCGAGAGGTCCAGCTGGCAGGACGGCTGGGGGGGGGGGTAGGCCGAGGCCTGCCTGGGGCTAACCAAGAAGGGACCATTCAGTCTAGTGGTGTGAGGGACTTTATCTCCCTTCACCCATATTGCTGTATAGTTTTAAAGCACCTCATCTGTCCCCTTGCCCTTAGCTGAGCTTCCTGCCTTCCTTGGCTCCTCTGCCTGGCCTCCCCGCCTGCTTCCTTGGCCAACGCCAGGCCCAGTCGGAAGCGCCTGCCTTCCAGAGTGGGGGCAGAGGGTAGGACAGGCCCAATTGCTGCAGGGAGGCTCCTCTCTCCCCACGCCCGACGACCTTCGCCCCTCCAGCTCCCAAACTCGCAGCCGTCCAAAGTCTCTTGCACCTTCCAACAACTTCTGTCCCCCCTCCCCCCCCCAGCACCTTCTCCTGTCTGGAGCTCGGTGGGCACCACTTCTCAGCCTTCCTGGCAGGCCCAGAGCCCACATCCTCCCTCCCACCAAAAACATTGCTCAGTGAGCGGAATGGGTGTCCTCCTCCCCCACTCCCACCACTGCCCTCTGCATGGCACAGTCCTCCTTTGGCCTCCTCCACGGGGGTGGGGGGCTTCCGTTGCACCCACTCCCCCCTCCAGGGCCTGGCCAGCTGCCGGGGCTCCCCTAAGGCAGAGATGTCCTTGCTGGGCCAAACCCAGGAGGTCCCTCTTGTCCGGGGCAGCCAGGCGACAGGGGTGCCTCTGGGAAGGCCACAACCAGGGTCCAAGAAAGGGAAGCCCCCCGCCCCGCCCCAAGCAGCTGGAGCCTTGTTTTAAGGAGAGGCTAGAGGGCCACCTGACAGCAATGCAGATCCTGAGGATTTAGGGGGAGGCCTTTGGGCCTGCTGTGACTCGGTCCATGGGGTCGCAAGGAGTCGGACTCCACTGTGTGACTGAAAAGCAACAAAATTTGTGAGTTCCCTGCATTGCGCAGGGGGTTGGATTAGATGACCCTGGGGTCCCTTCCAACTCTATGCTTCTGTGCCTCTCCCCCTGTGTCTTTGGGGCAGGCTGGCTTCAGAGCCGCTCCAGCAGCGCTTCCAGAGGGCCAGGAGTTCCACCAGAGGCCTGCAGGAGGGGCATGACCCTGCCTGCCACCTGAGGAGCCTCTGCCAGGTGTGGCTAGACCTCATAGCTGTGACCCCCCCCCCCAATAAACTCAAGAAGCCCTCCAATGACTTGGAACGGAGAGGCTGCAGAAGGCAGGTTTGGCCCAGAAACAACTAGCTATTCTTGGTAGAGTACTTGGGGCTCTGCTTCTGGGTGGAGGCAGCGAGGTGGTGCCCAGAATGGCTCTCTGGGTCCCTAGGCTGGGGGGGCTCTTCTGTGGACTCCCCCCTTTCCCTGCTCCCCGCCCCTCCTTACCGGAGTGCAGCTGTGGCATCCTTGAGGTGTGGGGTTCTCCTGGCCAGCCGAGCAAGAGGCCGGGAGAGGTGCGTTGCAGCGAGGAGGGTCGCCATGGATGGGCCTCTCAGCAGCTGGAAGGTTCCTCTCGCTCTGCCAAAGAGAATGAAAACACTTCTTCTTTATTTGCTCCCAGCATTTATGGCCTCGCTGACTCCAGCGTTTTAGCCACACAGAGGCTGCTGCCCTCCCCTCCCCTCCGTCCACTGAGACAGCAAAGGCTCCTGCCTGCCCCTACCTGGGGGCCAGGGGGTAGCAACTGCCTCTCTTTCTGAGCCCACCCAACCTGCAGGAGGCAACCCCAGCAGCGCTTCCCCCAGCCTCCCCACAGTCGGAAGCCAGCTGCACAGCAAGCCAGGCTGCCTTTCCCTGAGGCAGACCAACCGTGCTGGCAAGGTCAGAAGGGCGTGCTCTGACCGGCAGCTGCGGCCCCCTTCCCTTCCCGTCCCCTCCTCCTGGGTCCTCTCAACTCTCAATGCTCTGGGGGGATGGAGCCTGGGACCTTCTGCACGCCAAGCAGACATGCTAGCACAGCCCCTCCCTGCTGGAAAAAGCCCCCCCAGATGTTTTTGAGCGCCAGAAGGAAGGCCTCAGTCCTTCCTCCTGGGAGGCTTGGACTCCCCTTCCCCCCAGCCACAGCCTCCAGCATCTTTGGGGCATGGAGCGCAGGGCGGGGGTGGGAGGTGTTTGTGAGTTTCCTGCGGTGTGCAGGGGGTTGGGCTAGATGACCCCAGAGGGCCCTTCCAACTCTTCCGTGATTCTAAACCAAATCATACCCCCCTCTCCCGTGCAGCAGAACTGCACGTTGCAGGACCTTGTTACGGATCTAGACCCTTCTGCCGAAGACTGCCAGGAGAGGCGCCTGCCAGCACACAAGAGCCATGGGAGGGGCAAATGTATTTTGTGCACAGGGGCCAAACAAGAGGGGGGTGACTGTGGGATAGAAACAAATAAGTTCAAGACACACAGCCACCCCCACCCCCGAAGTCCTTTGTGCAGGGGGGGCTGCCGTCTCCTCCAGCACTCAGGGCCTCTGAAGCCATGGGGGGGGGCGGGGGGGCAAGGAAAGCTGTTGAGAAGCAGCAGCAGCAGCGGGGGCTCTCTGTCTCTCTCTCAGGCTGGCTGCCCGGGGGAGGGAGGCGTTTCTACCACTCTGCAGCCTTGCCAGCCTCAGCATCCTTTCAGGCTCCCTTGGGTCAGCTAGCCTTCCTGGGGTCAGAAGGGGGTCGCAGGGCAAGAGGTCAGGCAAGACCTTTCCAGAGTTGCTGGGGCTTCAGGGCCCCCCAAAGGCCCCCGGTCTGGGTGGACAAGCCTGAGGTGGCCTGATTCAGCAGGAGGCTGCTTCATGTATGTGGTACACACAAGTGCCCTGGGGCACCCTCGCTCCCGTCTGGGTGCTTCTGGAGGGGCCACACTGGGCTCCCTCCTGGGGAGGGCCTGAAGCAGTGGAAGGAGAGGCCTGTCCTCCTCCTCCTCCTCTTCGTAGCTGCTGGGGCAGGCGAACTGGTTCTTCCCGTCTCTGCAGCCGGAGCCAGCTCTGCCTGCCAAGGGCTGATCCTCCCCATTAGCTGTGCCTGTGCAGAGGGCTGATTGGCTGGCCCTGGTGGCAATGCCAAAGCCCCCCAGGTCCCGGTGCAGCAGCAGGGGGAAAGCACCGGAGCCCCCCCCCCCGCCCCCGCCCCCGCGGTGCAGCCTCCTGGTGAAGGGGAGGCGGTGGGGCAGCCCCAGGAGGAGCAGGGGCTGTGAGGGCCCTTGACAGCGGCCGCGTCCCTCGTCCTTGGGCAGGCCCTGCGGGGGGGGGGGGGGAGAGCTGAAGCGGGGCTCTGGGGATGCACGCGGGCCCGAACGGCCAGAGCGCCTTCCAGCAGGGGAGAAGGGAGGAGGAGCGGAAGGGATGGAGGGCCAGGCGGCTGCTGCGTGGAGAAGGCCCTGCTGGCCTCCGGGGGGGGGCGGGGGGTCTAGAGGCGGGACCCCGGCTGGCCTGACAACCAGCCCCCTCCCCTCCCCCCAGGCGGAGGCAGACCCCCCCTCCCCTCCCCCCCGTCCTGCTGGCCCCGGGGGGGAGGAGGCAGACCCCCCCCCGCTCGCCCCCCCCCTTGCCTTCCGTCCTTCCGTCCTTCCTCGTTGCCGGCCGGCGGGCGGGGCGGGCGCTGCGCGGGAGGCTCGCCGGTGACGGAGGAGGAGGAGGAGGAGGAGGCGGGGGGGGGCCAGCCAGCCCAGGCCGAGCCTCCCTCCCTCCCTCCCGCGGGGCGGGCTCACCTGGGGGGGCTGTGCTGGGCGAGGCAGCGAGCTCAGCGGCTCCCCTCCCCTCCCCTCGGAAGATGGCGGCGCTGCGCGGGAGAAGGAGGAGGAGGCTGGCCCTCGTGCTGGGCGCCGCTGCCGCCGGCCTGCTGCTGCTGCTGCTCCCGGGGGGCGGGCTGGCCCTCCTCCCCCTCCTCCTCCCCCTCCTCCTCCTCCTCCCCCCCCTCGGCCGCCCCCTGCCCGTGAGTACGCCGCCGCCGCCCCCGGAGGCTTGGAAGGGGCAGCCGCCCTGCACACCCCCCGGCGGGAAAGGAAAGCGCCGCCCCCCCCCCCCCTTCTGGCCCGGGAGTGGGAAGCCGTTCGGAGGCAGCGAGCGGCTGCTGCTCTTTCCCGGGGAGGGAGGGGGGCATTAGGGGCCAGCAGCCAGGCCTCCCGCAGGGGTCGCTCCGTGCCTGGGCCCAACCAGGCCCCCTCCCGAGGGAGGCTCGCTCTTGAAGCTACACGGGCTCCTTTTTTTGTTTATTTTTTGTTTCACGTGTCTTTGCAAACCTCGGGCATTTCTCAGATTTGTTAAAAGCAGGCCCGGATTAACAATTAGGCCAAGGAGGCCCTGGCCTGTGGCCCCCACACCTTGAGGGGCCCCCGGCTGCCTTCCCCCCTGCTTGCAGCCCTCCCAGCTTACACGCGCAGCCAGCAACCGAGCTGCTCTTTGCCCGACTTGCCTGGTGCGGCTGCTGCTGGCGTCCTCTCTGCCTCTCCCCCACAGCTGTGTCAAAGGGGCTTTTGAGAAGGGGCCTGCAGGTGGGGTGGGTGCTCTGACTCTTGAGAGGCCCCCCCCCGCCCAAGATTTTGACTGCCTGGGGGCCTCCAGAGGGGTTAATCCAGTGCTGATCTGTCCATCCATTCACAGCTGCAGTCATGAGATTTCAGTGTCTTCAGCTCTGGCCAACCTTGTTAGTAGAATATTCAAGTGGGGACCAGCAAGGCTCTCAGTTCCTCTCCAACTCTTTTGTCCTCTTTCAGCCTTCTCTTCTTTTCCTGCTTTCTTGTCTCCTTCCCACAAGCAGCCAGCCTACCTTCATCCACCCCACCCCGCCCCACCCCATCTTCAGCTTTCCCTCCTCCCCTTCCCCTGGCAGCCTCATTGGCAGGAGGGGGAACCTGCGGGGAAACCCCTTGCAAACCCCACACCCTCGACTTACCCTGCTCCTTGCTTTCCTTTTTGTCTGCCTCCCCCCCTCCTCTGCACCCCACCTTTCTCCACAGTGGGGGCCCAGGGCCATTTACCTCCCTCCCCTCTGTCTTCACAACAACCCTGTGAGGCACCTTGGGGTGAGAATGCGCAAGTGGCCTGCAGTCCCCCAGGGAGATTGGAGGCTCCAGTCTGGAACTCAGAGCACGGTGTTGCCCTGGCTGCTTCTGCCGGGAGGGGGGGGGCTGTGGGTGAAGAGGAGCCAGCAGCCGGCCCAGGGCGAGTCAAGGGATTCAGGGGGCATCAAGTCGCTGCCTGGCCTGGCCTGGCTGCCTGGAGGGAATCTCCCCTCCCTCAAAGGCCCAAACAGCCCTAGAAAACTCCCTCCCCCCCCCCCCCTTTACTCACAGAAACCAAGCCTGGAAGGCTGGCCAAACTGCTCTTGTTGCCTAGCAACAGCCACTGAAGCCCTCCCTTGATTAAAGCTACAGGTGTCCCTTTTATCTTTGCTTTTGTAGTGTGTGTGTGTGTGTGTGCACCTGGAAGTGATGGTGCTCTCTGGTGCCTGACCCCTACTGGGGGCCTGGAAAGGTGGCTGAATAAAGCCTGCCTCTGCTTCTCAACTACTGGTATTCCTCTGAGCATTCCTGAGAGCCAGTTTGGCATAGTGGTGAAGTGCGTGGACTCTTCTCTGGGAGAACTGGGTTTGATTCCCCCCTCCTCCATTTGCACCTGCTGGAATGGCCTTGGGTCAGCCATAGCTCTGGCAGAGGTTGTCCTTGAAAGGGCAGCTGCTGTAAGAGCTCTCTCAGCCCCACCCACCTCACAGGGTGTCTGTTGTGAGGGGGGGAAGAGATTGTGAGCCACTCAGACTCTTTGGAGTGGAGGGCGGGATATAAATCCAATATCTTCATCATCTTCTTTGGAGGCCTCCCATCCAAGTCCTTGCAGGAATCAGCACTGCTGAGCTTCCGAAATCTATATATATAAGATGTCATGTTTCTCTGCAAACTGGGGCATTTGTAGAAAGATCTGTGAGCTGAGCATCCTCAGAGCAGCTGACTTGCCTATTAGAATAAAAGATCTGAGGATGAGGATAATAAAGGTTGGGCAAAAGTTGTGTAGGGATTGTTTGGCTGCTGTGTGTTAGCCTGCAGCTCCCAGTGGGCCGCCTGAGGGGCTGAAGTCTGGATTGTGGGTCCTTCTTTCCAACAGCCTTTTGGGGGGGCGGGCATTGGCTGCCTCCTTTCCAGTAGCAGCAGCACCTGCCCTGCTTCCCAGGCTGGCAGCAAGGACTCTGTGTGCTCTGGAAGAATTTTCCATGCCCAGTCATTCAACCATGCTGCCCAGGGTGATTCAGGAAAGATGCCAGGCGTACCAGGAGAGCTGAGTCATTCACGGTCAGAAAGGGCAGGCGTGTTTCCACTCCCCTTTGTCTTGACCTTGGGGCTTGTTTGGGGCCTGCCAACGTTGGCTGGCAGCTGCCCTAGAGTCCTCCCTCCCCCCCACCCCACGTGCTTCTGTTTTCGAGCTCCTACACAAGGTGTTTCCGCCTTGCCTGAGAGCCAGCCCGCTGCGGGGGTTAAGAACAGTGGCTGGGAGGTTTCATTCCCCCCCCACCTCCTCCTCCAGGTGAAACCTGCTGCTGGGTGACCCTGCGAAAAGGAAGCCCCAGTTTAGTCAGCCAGACGCTGCTGGGAGGGGAGGAGAGATGCCTACATTACAACAGATCCTGACATTACTTCAACTGGAATGTGGCAAGACTGATAAAGTGACCTAAGAAATTAAGAAACGGAGCTAGTAAGGCACATGACATATGAACATAAGAGAAGCCATGTTGGATCAGGCCAACGGCCCATCAAGTCCAACACTCTGTGTCACACAGTGGCAAAAAATTTTATATACACACATACACTGTGGCTAATAGCCACTGATGGACCTGTGCTCCATATTTTTATCTAAACCCTTCTTGAAGGTGGCTATACTTGTGGCCGCCACCACCTCCTGTGGCAGTGAATTCCACATGTTAATCACCCTTTGGGTGAAGAAGTACTTCCTTCTATCCGTTTTAACCTGTCTGCTCAGCAATTTTATCGAATGCCCACGAGTTCTTGTATTGTGAGAAAGGGAGAAAAGTACTTCATTCTCTACTTTCTCCATCCCATGCATTATCTTGTAAACCTCTATCATGTCACCCCGCAGTTGACGTTTCTCCAAGCTAAAGCAATCTACATGTGCTTTTCCTTGATGGACACAACCTTTCTTTCAAGTTGATTATATTTTTGGATCTTCCCCTGCTCAGATATCTCCATGAGTGGAAACATCTTTGTGAATCAAGATCAGCACGGATGGATTTTTCATATCAACAGGCATGGGAAGGCAGCCGTGGAGAACTTCTTGCTTGAAGATTCATTTTTTTTAGACAAAGCTTTTTTAAAAATATTATTCTTAGAAGAAGAAGATGATTTTGGATTTATATCCCACCCTATACTCTGAATCTCAGAGTCTCTGAGCAGTCACAATCTCCTCTACCTTCCCCTCTCCCCACCCCCAACAAACACCCTGTGAGGTAGGTGGGGCTGAGAGTGCTTTCATAGCAGCTGCCCTTTCAAGGACAGCTTCTATGAAAGCTCTGGCTGACCCAAGGCCATCCCAGCTGGTGCATGTGGAGCAGTGGGGAATCAAACCCGGTTCTCCCAGATTAGAGAGCTCTGGCTGACCCAAGGCCATTCCAGCAGCTGCAAGTGAAGGAGTGGGGAATCAAACCCGGTTTTCCCAGATAAGAGAGCTATGGCTGACCCAAGGCCATTCCAGCAGGTGCAAGTGGAGGAGGGGGGAATCCAACCCGGTTCTCCCAGATAAGAGAGCTCTGGCTGACCCAAGGCCATTCCAGCAGCTGCAAGTGGAGGAGTGGGGAAACAAACCCGGTTCTCCCAGATAAGAGAGCTGTGGCTGACCCAAGGCCATTCCAGCAGGTGCATGTGGAGGAGTGGGGAATCAAACCCAGTTCTCCCAGATAAGAAAGAGTCCGCACACTTAACCACTACACCAAACTGGCTCTCAATGAGCCCTCCATGACCATTGATATGGTGATAAGGAAAGTGTGTGAAAGTCAGTTTAAGCAATTGATACATTCAGCTTGAAAGTTGCAAGGAATAAGGTTAAACTACATGTTACTCCAGCTGCAAAAGCCATCTTGATCTCCAAATCCTCATTTGAATCTGAGAGTAAGTGGGAGGGGGGGGGATTAGCATGATTACTAGCAAATAATCAAAGTAACTCTGTCAAAGCTGTTAAATACATGTTATGACAAAAAATAACAAGGATGAACGAGTATAGTTTTTGTACATGTTAGGAATGTGTTCTTTAGATAAAAATATGGAGCACAGGTCCATCAGTGGCTATTAGCCACAGTGTGCGTGTATATATAAAATTTTTTGCCACTGTGTGACACAGAGTGTTGGACTGGATGGGCCATTGGCCTGATCCAACAGGGCTTCTCCTATGTTCTTATGTTCTAAGTCTGTGTAGTGCCTGAAATAATAAGAGAAGTTAGGCAAGCCAGTGTTCTCAGGCAGGACGGACCTATAGATGTGGGGCGCTGAGTGGATTGGGACCTCCTCCTCAGCAGGGACTCCTGGCTTGTAGCCTGCATATCTTTTAGGGTGTGCTCTTTTCTGGAGTCCTTTCCTTGCTCCCCTTTAGATGTAGAAGTCACGGGTGGTGGTTTCTTTTAAATCAGTCTGTGTTAAAGATAGTAATTGTTATTTTGTGATAAAAGGAAAGCAAGGATTCTGCAGTGTTGTCCCTTGTGTCCGGAAGTGCTTTTGAGGCAACTCTTGGCCAGCAGAGGCGTGAGCCTGCTGCCGGAATGCTAATGGGAGGCCTTCTGAAGTGAGGTGGCTCTGAGCCAGGCCTGACTGGAGTTGCCTGGAGCAAAATGCAGAGCCCCCCCCCCCCCGAGTTCTGTGTGCCTTTCCTTGACCAGCCCTTGTGCCTCCCCCACCACCACCACTGCTGTCCTTGTGCTTGCAGAGAGCTGCTTCACAGGCAAACCGCCCTGCCGAGATTCAAGGCGGAAGTCTGGGGCAGGCAAACATTGTAAGGCTCTGTTGCCACAGAGGGAGAATGCTAGAGAGACGATCCACGCCTTGCTGCTGCAATAGGGAGTGCAGGTTCTATACAAGCAGGGGGGGAGGAGAGAAGAAGAAGGATTGCAGATATATACCCCACCCTTCTCTCTAAATCAGAGACTCAGAGCGGCTCACAATCTCCTTTCCCTTCCTCCCCTACAACAGACACCCCGTGAGGTGGGTGGGGCTGAGAGGGCTCTCACAGCAGCTGCCCTTTCAAGGACAACTCTGCTAGAGCTCTGGCTGACCCAAGGCCATGCCAGCAGATGCAAGTGGAGGAGTGGGGAATCAAACCCAGCCAGTTCTCCCAGATAAGACTCTGCACACTTCACTACTACCCTAAACTGCTAGAGCTCTGGCTGACCCAAGGCCATTCCAGCAGGTGCAAGTGGAGGAGGGGGGAATCGAACCCGGTTCTCCCAGATAAGAGAGCTCTGGCTGACCCAAGGCCATTCCAGCAGGTGCAAGTGGAGGAGTGGGGAATCCAACCCGGTCCTCCCAGATAAGAGAGCTCTGGCTGACCCAAGGCCATGCCAGCAGATGCAAGTGGAGGAGTGGGGAATCAAACCCAGCCAGTTCTCCCAGATAAGACTCTGCACACTTCACTACTACCCTAAACTGCTAGAGCTCTGGCTGACCCAAGGCCATTCCAGCAGGTGCAAGTGGAGGAGGGGGGAATCGAACCCGGTTCTCCCAGATAAGAATCCGCACACTGAGCCACAACACCCAACTGGCTCTCGAGAGGGAGATAGAGCAAGGGAAACGGTGCCCCCCCTCCCTCGGTCTGTCTCCCTGCAGGCCCTTTGCTCCTCTTCAGGCAGCTGAGCCTTCTTCGCCTTCTGCCACCCCACAGAGAGGGCACGGTGGGAGGGGGTCAGAAGAGCAGGAAGACAAGCCTGCCGCTTATGGGAAGGAGCCCAGCTTGGTGCTGCTGCTGCGGCCAGAGCAGGGGCTCCCTTCTGGCTGTCCCCCACCCCACCCCCGTCCTTCTCCCCTCCTGCAGGTGGAGGGAAAGGCCGTGCTCATCACAGGTTGTGACAAGGGCTTTGGCCACGCCCTGGCCATGCACCTCCATGCCAAGGGATTCACCGTCTTTGCTGGGTGCTTGCTCCTGGTGAGTAGTGCCAAGGGAGGGGCCAAAGGGCCGGGGGCCGCACGTGAGCCCGGGCCCTTCTGGGGAAAGCCTCATCCGCTCAGCGGGGCCTTGGCTCACTTCTGGGTTGGGCTGCGGGGCAGGGCAAAGAGGAGGAGGGCAGAGGAAGGAGGCCGGGAGCCAATCAGCAACACAGCCGGGAGGGCCAGGACCAGCATGGGGGGGTTGAAATTCGGCACCTTGACAGTAATGAAAGAGTGGGAAGGAAGGCGGGCCCAGGAGCTGTGGAACACCAGATCCATCTTAGAGTCTAGACTGAAGGCCAGCGGAGGCCTCTCCCCTCCCCAGTCCTGGGGCTCTAGTTAGCTGTCCAAGGACCAGGCAGAAGACAGGCTTGCCAACCCCCAGGTCCCAGCAGGGGTTCTTCCGCTTTCCCAGGCTCCTTCCCGCCCCCAGTCAGCTGGCCAATGGGGGGAAGCCCCGCCCCCAGAGGACCATGTGCCTTTCCCCCTCCGGAGGCTCCAGGCTCCGATTGAAAGGCTTCCTCTTGGGATGGGGTGTCTGTGTTACTTTGAAGAAGCTGGCAGCAACTCGTGAATAGAGAGGCCAATCCGTGGCTTCAGAGTCGCCAGATGGGGACGGGGGTGGTGGTGGGGGGTGGTGGAATGTCTTCTGAGCACTTCATTATTCCCTATGTGGAGATCGATTCTCATAGAGCATAATGGGGGATTGTTCTGGAGGTTTTGGGGGCTCTGGGGGAGCTGTTTTTTGAGGTAGAGACACCAAATTTTCGGTATAGTATCTAGTGCCTCTCCCCAAAGTACCCCGCAAGTTTCAAAACAATTGGGTCCAATTCTATGAGCCCCAAAAGAAGGTGCCCCTATCCTTCATTATTTCCTATGGAAGGAAGACATTTAAAAAGGTGTGCTGTTCCTTTAAATGTGATGGCCAGAACTCCCTTGGAGTTCAGTTCTGCTTGTCACACCCTTGTTTCTGGCTCCACCCCCAAAGTCCCCAGATATTTCTTGAATTGGATTTGGCAACCCTAGTAGAAGAAGAAGGGCTGGTCTTTATGCCCTGCTTTTCTCTGTCCTAAGAGGAGCTTCCCTTCCCTTCCCTCCCTTCAAGAGGCACCCTGTGAGGTAGGGCCGGGCCGAGAGAGCTCAGAGAGAGACTGGCAACTGGCCCAGGATCCCCCAGCAGCAGGCTTCACATGCCTGTCCCGAGAGCCCTCTTCCTGTAGGGGCCAGTGGGAACTGGGAGCTGCTCAGAGAACCTCCTTCTGGGGAGGCTGAAGGACCCCCTCGCTGCAGAGGCCAGGCTTTGGCGTGGAGGGCCTGGCAGGATGTCTCCAGGCCAACTCCTCAGGCTCCCAGCAGCTGCTAAGGGGGGGGGGGTGTCATGCGCTGCTTTTGTCCAGCTCTGTCCCCAGAGACTCTGCCACTCACTGCCACCTCCCCTGCGGTGCTTTTGGGGAGAGGCAAGAGCAAGGAGAGAGGGAGAGAGAGTCTCCACAGGGCCTTGGCCTTTGCCAGGGGTGGGCAGTGGCAGCCCAGGGCTCTTCCTTTGGGCCCGCACACTAGCCTGGCAGCCCTTGTCTCTGGTGTGGCACACGTATGGGGTGGGAGCAGGACCCGGAAGAGAAGAAGAAGAAGAAGATATTGGATTTATATCCCGCCCTCCACTCCGAAGAGTCTCAGAGCGGCTCACAATCTCCTTTACCTTCCTCCCCCACAACAAACACCCTGTGAGGTGGGTGGGGCTGGAGAGGGCTCTCACAGCAGCTGCCCTTTCAAGGACAACCTCTGCCAGAGCTATGGCTGACCCAAGGCCATTCCAGCAGGTGCAAGTGGAGGAGTGGGGAATCAAACCCGGTTCTCCCAGATAAGAGTCCGCACACTTAACCACTACACCAAACTGGCTCTCCAGGTGGGATCTCTCCTCTCCCACGGAAGCTGCCCGGGGGACCCCTTGGGGGTGAGTCCCACCCTCTCACCTCAGCAGGTTGTGGGGAGGGCACAATGGAGGAGGAGAGGAGGACATCCGCTGGGGGCATCAGTGGGGCATTTGGGACAGGCGTCCTGACTGTGATGAGGGAAGTCCTTTCCCAGGCAAGCAGGGCTCCTGTGTGGATCGGATCCGTTGCGGCAGGGGGAAGGGAGAGCTTCAGTCTTGCCCCCTTCAGAGGGTGTCCTTTGCCCTGCTGGGCCTGTCCCTCCCATGTCACTCCCGGGAAACCTGCTCTCTGTGGCCTCCCTGTGTGTGCCGGACAGGACCGAGGAGGGGATGGTGCCCGGGAGCTGGAGAGCCTGGGGCCAGAACGCATGACGGTCTTGCAGCTCAACGTGTGCAGCAACCAGGAGGTGGAGCACGCTCTTGAAGTGGTGCAGAAGAGCCTGAAGAGACCGGAGCAGGGTAAGTGGCCTGCAGCCTGCTCCATGGCCCTTGAGGGCAGCAGCCCTTCTGCCTGGGGCCTGCCTGCCAGGAGGGCGGCAGGGAGGTTCTGTTGGGGCAGGAGGTCACAGGCAGAGAGGCCGGCCCTTTCACCCCGAGGCTCCCACCTCTGTGGGCACAGCAAGGGGCCCTCCTGGATGCCCTGTCTCTTCTGCCCGCTGGGTGTGGCTGGCGGGACAGAATCCTCTCCCATCCGGTGGGCTCTGTGAAGAAGAATCCCCTTCCTTCCTCCGCCCCAGAACGGGCTGTCACCAAACTGCTCCAGAGCCCACTTAGGTCTCTGGAGTCTCACGCTCTTCCGGGCAGAGTTATGGCGAGGACTCCCGGAGTGAACGGGCCCTGCTGCAAGGAGCACTGGGCACCCCCCATATCTGTGGGACCAATCGGGGTTGGTGCATTTAAGGCTGTGGGAGAAAGGGGTGCCCTTGAACCAGGGTGAGGGGGTGAAATGACTTTGCCAGCTGAGCTGTTTGCAGACCTTTGGAACTCCCTCCCCCCCCCTGGAGGAGGTTTGCACGGAACGTTCTAGACTGAGCTCCAGGATGTTTCTTCCGGGTTGCTCTGCAGGTCTGTGGGGCCTGGTGAATAATGCTGGCGTTGCCTCCTTTGGGGATGTGGAATTCACCAGTCTCGAGAAGTACCAGGCTGTGGCTGACGTCAACTTGTGGGGGACCATCCGGATGACAAAAGCTTTCCTGCCCCTGATCCGCCGAGCTAAAGGTACATTGGGGGGGGGGGGTGTCTGGATCCAGGTGACCCCTCAGCTCCTGCCGTGCAGGCAGGGAGGAGAAGAAACGAGCAACTTGCCTGCCATCTCCTGTTCCTGACGGAACTGTGGGTCCTTCTCCCCAAATGCAGGTCCTGAGGCAGGAGAATCACCTCCTGTGCTCAGCCAGGTGAGGCAAACCACACCTGCAAGTCCCCAAGTGCCAGAGGGACCAGAGGAAGGCTGGGACAAAGGGGTGGGCGGAGGAGGAGCTGTTGGGTGGGGATTCCCCAAGCATCTCGGAGTGAGAGGGAGTGCTTCCTCCCCATCCCCACGCAGCTCCTGCCTTCCCAGGGCTTCTCTCTCTGGCCTGGGGGGCAGGGGGTGGGTGCCCTAGAAGAGGGAGCCTGGTGGAGCACGTGCCGAGTGCTCAGCTTTTCTGGTGGAATCCCACAAACCATCCCCATGGATCTTGGCTAGTGGGAAGGGATGGGTCGCATGACATTTCTTGATACACTACACCTGACCTTGCGGAAGTTCTGCCGCTGCACTTCCCCGCGTGGCAAGGCCTGGCGTGGTGCCCCTGAGGCTGCCGGGCGGGAGTGGCCTATGGTCTGCCTGCGCCTCTCCTCCAGGCCGGGTCATCAACATGAGCAGCATGCTGGGACGCATGGCCACACCGCTGCGCTCCTCTTACTGCATCTCCAAGTTTGGACTGGAGGCCTTCACCGACTGCCTGAGGCAGGAGATGTACCGCTGGGGCGTTGCCGTCATTGCCGTCGAGCCGGGCAACTTCATTGCGGCCACGGGCATCCTGACCGAGCAGGGCGTTGAGGCCCAGGCAGAGGAGATGTGGCAGCAGGCGGGCGAGGCGGTCCGGGCCGATTACGGGGAGCCCTACTTCCTGCAGCAGGTCCGCCGGATGGAGGCCTTCGTGCGCAGCGGCCTGAAGGACAAGTCCCCTGTCCTGGAGGACATCACCAGTGCCTTGACCGCCCGGCACCCCTACACCCGCTACAACCCCATGGACACCCGGTGCTGGGTGCGCCTGCAGGCCGTGGCTCACCTGCCCACCGCCCTGGCCGACTGGCTTTACGTGGACTAGCCTCATTCCAGCGGTGGGAGCAGACATTCCACAGAGTCGTCCCCCCCCTCCCTCCCTCGCACACACACACAGCAGATCCGATTTCCTTCTCAGATTTGCCTCCACACCGAGCGGTCGCTTCCTCCTGCATCCCCCGCCAGAAGTCCTCTCTGCTTGTCTGAATTGGTCTTGACATTTTGTAATCTGCCTTGATTCTCAGTGAGAACAGCACAGTATAAATGAAATAAATAAATTTTCAAAGATTGATCGGAATGGGTAGAAATTATAATCTGCTTTCCGCAGTTGTTTTTTAAAGACAGATTTTAAAATGTTGGTTGATTCCAAAGTCTGGAATCCAAACTGGGCCCCGGGGAGTGCCCCTCTGCCTGCCCACAAGCACCTCGGTCCTCGTAGCAGCAGCACTTTGTCTGTGGACTGGACTGCCCCCCCCCCTGCCAGCCAGATTTGGGCCTGGTGTCCGCCTTCCCTGGCCAAGGTCCTTGGAGAAGGGATGAGAGGGTGTTGCTGTGAGGCAGCCCCTCCCTCGAAGATGGCCACAGGCAGTCCAGTGGCTCTGGACCCCACCAAACGTAGCTGCCTTCCTCAGTCACTCTGTTGGAGGGCTGTGATGCAGGGGTCACTGGGGCAATGGTATAAATTGCTTTACTCATGGGAATTGCCGAATGTAACAGTCTGCTGTATTTCAACCAACTTTTTCAGACTAACACAGGAAAAAAAACAGTAAGGAAGAGAACAGTGTAGGGGTAGAGTTTTCCTCCATCCCATAATCATGTCCTAGTTAACTCTTTACTATCCATTTCACTGTACAAACCACTTCTGAAAGGACAGCAAACAAACAGAGCTCTCTTCCTTTCTCATAGGCTTCACACACTCACTGGGAAGAGCCAAGTGGCTTGGCCTGCTCGCTCCTCCCCCCATGCAGCTTTTGTCCTGCTGAGATTTAAAGGCACACACACACTCATTCCAGAGCACAAACAGGTTGCAAGTTTCTTCTAAATGTGCTGAGTGTTAAAGACACATCATGGCTGTTGGGGCGGGGCCAGGTGGCTGGCAGCAGGGAGAAGCCTGCAAAACCGGGGACCCCCCCCCCACCCAAACCTAGAGGCTGGCAAGCCTAAGCCTGCCTTGGGGTTATCCTGGCCCCCGCCCTGCTGCTGCTGGAGGTGCAAGGTGATGATACGCTGTTATAGAAGATGTTGGATTTATATCCCGCCCTCCACTCCAAAGAGTCTCAGAGCGGCTCACAATCTCCTTTCCCTTCCTCCCCCACAACAGACACCCTGTGAGGTAGATGAAGATATTGGATTTATATCCCGCCCTCCACTCCGAAGAGTCTCAGAGCGGCTCACAATCTCCTTTCCCTTCCTCCCCCACAACAGACACCCTGTGAGGTAGATGAAGATATTGGATTTATATCCCGCCCTCCACTCCAGAGAGTCTCAGAGCGGCTCAGCATCTCCTTTCCCTTCCTCCTCCACAACAGACACCCTGTGAGGCAGATGAAGATATTGGATTTATATCCCGCCCTCCACTCCGAAGAGTCTCAGAGCGGCTCACGATCTCCTTTCCCTTCCTCCCCCACAACAGACACCCTGTGAGGTAGATGAAGATATTGGATTTATATCCCACCCTCCACTCCAGAGAGTCTCAGAGCGGCTCAGCATCTCCTTTCGCTTCCCCCCCACAATAGACACCCTGTGAGGTAGATGAAGATATTGGATTTATATCCCACCCTCCACTCCGAAGAGTCTCAGAGTGGCTCACAATCTCCTTTCCCTTCCTCCTCCACAACAGACACCCTGTGAGGCAGATGAAGATATTGGATTTATATCCCGCCCTCCACTCCGAAGAGTCTCAGAGCGGCTCACGATCTCCTTTCCCTTCCTCCCCCACAACAGACACCCTGTGAGGTAGATGAAGATATTGGATTTATATCCCACCCTCCACTCCGAAGAGTCTCAGAGCGGCTCACGATCTCCTTTCCCTTCCTCCCCCACAACAGACACCCTGTGAGGTAGATGAAGATATTGGATTTATATCCCGCCCTCCACTCCGAAGAGTCTCAGAGCGGCTCACGATCTCCTTTCCCTTCCCCCCCCACAACAGACACCCTGTGAGGTAGATGAAGATATTGGATTTATATCCCGCCCTCCACTCCGAAGAGTCTCAGAGCGGCTCACGATCTCCTTTCCCTTCCTCCCCCACAACAGACACCCTGTGAGGTGGGTGGGGCTGGAGAGGGCTCTCACAGCAGCTGCCCTTTCAAGGACAGAGTCTCAGAGCGGCTCACAATCTCCTTTCCCTTCCTCCCCCACAACAGACACCCTGTGAGGTGGGTGGGGCTGGAGAGGGCTCTCAAAGCAGCTGCCATTTCAAGGACAACCTCTGCCAGGGCTATGGCTGACCCAAGGCCATTCCAGCAGGTGCAAGTGGAGGAGTGGGGAATCAAACCCGGTTCTCCCATATAAGAGTCCGCACACTTAACCACTACACCAAACCGCTACACCAAACTGTTGTATGCTGCCCTGAGCCCTCTGGGGGAGGGCAGCTTAAAAATGGAATAAACTGCATCAAAAACCGTTTCCCCGGTTCTGTTTAGCCAGCAAGATGGCCCCTGCCTTGGCTCAGCTGGCCTGGCCACTTGGGTGTGTGCCTTTGAGCATCCCCTGATAGCCTCCCCATAAACACCATCCCACTCTGCTCGGGCTGTCCCCAAGCGGCCTTTCTGGGGCAGAGGCCACGCTCTGTTTACAAATACCTCTCTCCTCCTCAGCCCGCCCCGCCCCGCTTGGCCCTGTGCCCCTCTAGCAGGACAAACCACCTGCGACCAGATACGACCTCTGCGTGGCTCACACACTGGGCATTGGGCCAGCACCCGGGCCAGCAGCTGCTCCCCTCTCTCCCCAGGCTCAGAGGGCAGCCAAGGACTCTGCAGGGCAGGTGGGACAGGAGCACAGTGTCCCCTCCAGAGGCCAGGGCTTCCAAAACGGAGATTCCCAGCAGCAAGGGGGAGCTGGGCAGAGGAGGGGTCTTCAACCCAAGGCAGCCCCTTCCTTGTGTGGACAGGCTGTAGCGTCTGGGACTTCTAACTTCAGAAAAGAGACAATGCAGGGAGGGCACAATAACGGAAAGGAAAGAGAACTTTTCCTCCCTCTCCCAAATGCTAGAATTTGAGGGCATCCCATTAAGCTTGCAAGAAAAATCAAAAATTTTGTGCAAGAATATGCAGATAAATAGACAACAAGAATTACAAAGACTAACGGGTTGTGAAGTTGCCTCTAAGGTTAAATACCTAGGGGTAGAGATAACAATGAAAAATATTGATTTGTTCAGGAACAATTATGAAAAACTATGGCGTAAAATAGAAGAAGATATGCTAAAGTGGAACAAGCTTAACTTGTCATTGTTGGGCAGAATAGCTGCAATAAAAATGAATATTTTACCAAGGATTATGTATTTGTTTCAAACCATCCCTATTGTGAAAGATGCTAAACAGTTTGATAAATGGCGAAGGAAAATTTCGGAATTTGTGTGGGCCGGGAAGAAACCAAGAATTAAAATGAAAGTTTTGACAGATGCAAGAGAGAGAGGTGGATTCCAATTACCAGATTTGAAACTGTATCATGAAGCAATTTGTTTAGTATGGATGAAAGAATGGATAACGCTGTTAAATAAAAAACTTTTAGTGTTGGAAGGCCATGGAAAAAAATTCGGCTGGCATGCATACTTGTATTACGGAAAAAAGAAGATGGATGGTCTTTTCTCTCACCATTATATAAGAAGTAGTCTACTAAATGTGTGGATAAAGTATAAGAAATATGGTGATGAGAGGAGACCTTTATGGATAGTGCCAGCTGAAGTGATAAAGTTAACGGCTAAAACAGTTAAAGAAAAACAACTATCATATAACCAGTTACTAAAAATACAAAGTGGGAAAATAGAACTGAAAACTGCAGAAGAACTGAGTTATAAATATGATTGGTTTCAAATGCAACAAATAAAAAGCTTGATGGAGAATGATATTAAAGCCGAAGGAATAAGGAAAGAACAAACAGAAATGGAAAGAGTTCTGCTTGGAGACAATGAGAAATTAATCTCAAAAGTATACAAATTACTTTTACAATGGTCTACAGAAGATGAAGTAGTGAAATCTCAAATGATAAAATGGGCAATTAATGTAAATAAAGAAATAAAGATGGAATCTTGGGAGTATTTGTGGAAGAACTCTATGAAACTCGCAACATGGTTCGGGAGGTCTCGTCTCAAAGAGATGAAGGGTTGGCTTCTATTTTTCTACCGAGTAACAGATCAGAGTTGTCCACTGTGATGGTGACAAACAGTATGGACTGTCTGCTAGAGTCTCAAGGCGGCAGGAGAGAGGTGGCGGGCCTAGCTTGCTTGGGAAATTATAAATGTTTGTATGCAAATGCTAGAAGTGTCCGAAGTAAAATTGGTGAATTGGAATGTTTAGTGTTGGGAGAAAACATAGACATTGTGGGAATTTCAGAAACTTGGTGGAATGAGGAGAATCAGTGGGACACGGTGATTCCTGGATATAAGTTATATCGGAAGGATAGGGAGGGAAGGGTTGGAGGTGGGGTGGCTCTGTATGTCAGAGAGGATATACGGTCCAGTAAGACTGAGGTCAGAGAATTAGATTCCCTTTTAGAAATGCTTTGGGTTGAAATAGAGGGCCCAAAAGGAAATTTAACTATGGGAGTTTGTTATCGCCCACCAAATCAAAAGAGAGAGGACGATTATAATATGATGGAGGGATTAAAGATAGCGGCTAAACGTAAAAACTGTGTCGTAATAGGTGATTTTAACTACCCGCAGATTGATTGGGTCAATATGTGTTCTGGTCGAGAGAAAGAGATTGAGTTTCTTGATGCTCTCAATGACTGTGCTATGGAGCAGATGGTCTCAGAACCTACCAGGGGTGGGGCGATCCTGGATCTGGTCCTAAGTAATGCCCAAGACTTGGTGAGAGACGTAAAAGTGATTGCGCCGCTTGGGAACAGTGACCATAATGTTATTGATTTCACCATTTGTATAAATAGGGAGTTGCCCAAAAAGACCGCCACAACCACATTTTACTTTAAAAGGGGTAAATTCTCTGAGATGAGGAGGCATGTGAGGAGGAAACTGAAAGGAAAGGTAAATACGGTCAAAACCCTTGGGGAAGCTTGGAGACTATTTAAAACTATAATCCTAGAAGCTCAGATAAAATACATACCACAAGTTAGGAAAGGCACAAACAGGTATAAGAAGAGGCCAGCATGGTTAACAAACAAAGTAATGGAAGCTGTAAAAGGTAAGAAGGACTCCTTTAAGCGGTGGAAAACCAGTCCAAGTGAGATTAATAAAAGGGAACACAGACAGTGGCAAATCAAATGCAAGACTGTGATCAGGCAGGCAAAAAGGGACTATGAGGAGCATATTGCAAAAAACATAAAGACCAACAATAAAAATTTCTTCAAATATATTAGAAGTAGGAAACCAGCCAGGGAAGCAGTGGGGCCCTTGGATGACCATGGGGTAAAAGGATTACTGAAGGAGGATGGGGAAATGGCTGAGAAGCTGAATGCATTTTTTGCCTCCGTCTTCACCGTGGAAGATGAGAAGTGTTTGCCCGCCCCAGAACCACTAATATTGGAAGGGGTGTTGAAAGACCTGAGTCAGATTGAGGTGACAAAAGAGGAGGTCCTACAACTGATAGACAAATTAAAAACTAATAAGTCACCGGGTCCGGATGGCATACATCCGAGAGTTCTGAAAGAACTCAAAGTTGAACTTGTGGATCTTCTAACAAAAATCTGTAATCTTTCATTGAAATCTGCCTCCGTTCCTGAGGACTGGAAGGTAGCAAATGTCACCCCCATCTTTAAAAAGGGTTCCAGAGGAGATCCGGGAAATTACAGGCCAGTCAGTCTGACTTCAATACCGGGAAAGTTGGTAGAAACCATTATCAAGGACAGAATGAGTAGGCACATTGATGAACACGGGTTATTGAGGAAGACTCAGCATGGGTTCTGCAAGGGAAGATCTTGCCTCACTAACCTGTTACATTTCTTTGAGGGGGTGAACAAACATGTGGACAAAGGAGACCCGATAGATGTTGTTTACCTTGACTTCCAGAAAGCTTTTGATAAAGTTCCTCATCAAAGGCTCCTTAGAAAGCTTGAGAGTCATGGAGTAAAAGGACAGGTCCTCTTGTGGATCAAAAACTGGCTGAGTAATAGGAAGCAGAGAGTGAGTATAAATGGGCAGTCTTCGCAGTGGAGGACGGTAAGCAGTGGGGTGCCGCAGGGCTCGGTACTGGGTCCCATCCTCTTTAACTTGTTCATAAATGATTTAGAGTTGGGAGTGAGCAGTGAAGTGGCCAAATTTGCGGATGACACTAAATTGTTCAGGGTGGTGAGAACCAGAGAGGATTGTGAGGAACTCCAAAGGTATCTGTTGAGGCTGGGTGAGTGGGCGTCAACGTGGCAGATGCGGTTCAATGTGGCCAAGTGCAAAGTAATGCACATTGGGGCCAAGAATCCCAGCTACAAATACAAGTTGATGGGGTGTGAACTGGCAGAGACAGACCAAGAGAGAGATCTTGGGGTCATGGTAGATAATTCACTGAAAATGTCAAGACAGTGTGCGTTTGCAATAAAAAAGGCCAACGCCATGCTGGGAATTATTAGGAAGGGAATTGAAAACAAATCAGCCAGTATCATAATGCCTCTGTATAAATCGATGGTGCGGTCTCATTTGGAGTACTGTGTGCAGTTCTGGTCGCCGCACCTCAAAAAGGATATTATAGCATTGGAGAAAGTTCAGAAAAGGGCAACTAAAATGATTAAAGGGCTGGAACACCTTCCCTATGAAGAAAGGTTGAAACGCTTAGGGCTCTTTAGCTTGGAGAAACGTCGACTGAGGGGTGACATGATAGAAGTTTACAAGATAATGCATGGGATGGAGAAAGTAGAGAAAGAAGTACTTTTCTCCCTTTCTCACAATACAAGAACTCGTGGGCATTCGATGAAATTGCTGAGCAGACAGGTTAAAACGGATAAAAGGAAGTACTTTTTCACCCAAAGGGTGATTAACATGTGGAATTCACTGCCACAGGAGGTGGTGGCGTCCACAAGCATAGCCACCTTCAAGAAGGGGTTAGATAAAAATATGGAGCATATGACTCCAAAAAAATTAGCAAAGATGAACAATAAGATGCCAGATAGGTGTTGGAAATGTAAAAAACATGAAGGTTCTTTCTACCATATGTGGTGGACTTGTGAAAGGGCCAAAATGTTTTGGCAGATGATTCAGCAAGAGATCTCTAAGATTCTGGGATATGAATTCAACAAAGAGGCAGAGACTTTTCTGCTGGGATTACAAATGGAAAAATTTTCAAAAGAAGATAGAACTTTAATATGGTACTTGCTCTCAGCTGCTAGGACATTGTATGCGCAGTTATGGAAGCAAGAAAAAATACCAGAAAAATGGGACTGGATTACAAAAGTTATGTCATGGAGTGAAATGGACAAATTAACAAGAAAACTAAGAGACTATGATTTAGAACTTTTTAATGCGGAGTGGAAGAAATTCAGAAGATACGTAGAGAAAGAGTGGAAAATAAAAGGACATTGGACAATTTTTGATGATTAAGATTTTTATAGTTAAGGGTACCTTAATATTTGTTTTTTTAAAAAATAACACTGGCGGGGGTCAAGTAACGGAGGGAGGGGTGGGAGGAAAGTAAGATATGGGGTAGAACGATTTTATTTTATTTTATTTTAAGCTCTTTATAAGTTGTAGATATAATTCTGCTACCATATGTTACTAATAAATTTGTTTATACGAAAAGCTTGCAAGCTGCAGAAATATTTCTGTGGATACAGCCCAAAATTGCATTGGCCTTTTTAGCCACCACATCACACTGTTGACTCATGTTCAGCGTATAGTCCACTAAGACACCAAGATCCTTTTCACACAGACTACTGCTAAGACAAGTCTCCCCCATCCGATAACCATGCATTGGATTTTTCCTACCTAAATGCAGAACTTTACATTTATCCCTGTTAAAATTCATTGTATTGGTTTTAGCCCTGTTTACCAGCCTGTCAAGGTCATCCTGTATCCTGTTTCGGTCTTCTTCTGTGTTTGCAACCCCTTACAATTTAGTATCATCTGCAAATTTAATAAGCATTCCCTCTATTCCTTCATCCAAATCATTGATAAAGATGTTGAACAAAACAGGTCCCAGGACAGATCCCTGAGGCACTCCACTTGTCACTCCTCTCCAAGAGGATGAGGAACCATTCACGAGCACTCTGTTTGGGTGTGATCTGTTGCAGATCCACCTAATGGTAACAGGATCCAAACCACATTTTACCAACTTGTCAACAAGGATAGTATGTGGAACCTTATCAAAAGCGTTACTGAAATCAAGATAAACTATGTCTACACTGCATTCCTGATTCATCAAGGGAGTAACTTTTTTGCGAGGGAGGGGAAGAAATGTTAGTCTGACATGAAGAACAAGAGAAGCCATGTTGGATCAGGCCAGTGGCCCATCCAGTCCAATGCTCTGTGTCACACAGTGGCCAAAAAACCCAGGTGCCATCAGGAGGTCCATCAGTAGGGCCAGGACACTAGGAGCCTCCCACTGTGCCCCCCCCCCCCAGCACCAAGAACACAGAGCATCACTGCCCCAGACATAAGAACATAAGAGAAGCCATGTTGGATCAGGCCAGTGGCCCATCCAGTCCAATGCTCTGTGTCACACAGTGGCCAAAAAACCCAGGTGCCATCAGGAAGTTCAACAGAGCGGCCAGGACACTAGAAGCCCTCCCACTGTTGCCCCCTTCAGGCATTAAGCACCAAGAATACAGAGCATCACTGCCCCAGACAGAAAGTTCCAACAATACACTGTGATTAATAGCCTCTTCTCCAGATGTTGATCCAATCCCCTCTTGAAGCTGTCTATGCTTGCAGCTGCCACGACCTCCTGGGGCAGATAATTCCATGTGTTAATCACCCTTCCTTTTATCTGTTGTAACCCAACTGCTCAGCAATTTCATGAGTTCTTGTATTGTGAGAAAGGGAGAAAAGTACTTCTTTCTCTACCTCTCTATCCCATACATAATCTTGTTTACCCCTCAGTCGAAGTTTCTCCAGGCTAAAGAGCCCCAAGTGTTCTTGAGAAATCCACACTGTTTTTAGCAATCACAACCTCCACATTCAAAGGCACTAATCTGAATCCCAGAGCCAAAAGGCAGCATCAGGGGAAGGCCTCAGCCTCTCTGCCCTGTTGTTGACCCTCCAGAGGAACTGGTTGGCCCTTGTGTGAGACAGGAGGCTGGACTAGAGGGACCCTCCCTGGTCTGACCCAGCAGGGCTCTTCTGATGTTCCTCTCAGGGGAAGGCCTCAGCCTCTCTGCCCTGTTGTTGACCCTCCAGAGGAACTGGTTGGCCCCTGTGTGAGACAGGAGGCTGGACTAGATAGACCCTCCTTGGTCTGATCCAGCAGGCCTCTTCTGATGTTCTCTCAGGGGAAAGTCTCAGCCTCTCTCCTTTGTTGCTGGCCCTCCAGAGGAACTGGCTGACCATTGTGTGAGACAGGAGGCTGGACTAGATGGACCCTCCCTAGTCTGATCCAGCAGGGCTCTTCTGATGTTCTTCTCAGGGGAAGGCCTCGGCCTCTCTGCCTTGTTGTTGGCCCTCCAGAGGAACAGGTTGGCCATTGTGTGAGACAGGAGGCTGGACTAGATGGACCTTCACTTGTCTGACCCAGCTGGGCTCTTCTGATGTTCTTCTCAGGGGAAGGCCTCGGCCTCTCTGCCCTGTTGTTGGCCCTCCAGAGGAACTGGTTGGCCACTGTGTGAGACAGGAGGCTGGACTAGATGGACCCTCTCTGGTTTGACCACACCTTAGTGGTTTTTCACAAGACTCTTGGGACTTTGAGATTATTTAAGTGTTGCCTTGTGGCACTTTGCATTGCATAAGAGACTTTTGCATAGGAAGTTATTGAAGTAAATTTAAGGTATTAAGCGACTTGTTTGGCCACACAGCTGCTTTGTTGTTTTGACTTGGCAGTAGCAGCAACTTGGGCCTCCATTATTAGAGAGGGATCCAAGAGCACCCCTAAGCTTTCAACTCTGGGCTCCAGCATGAGCTGCGCTCCATCACCACGACGGCTTAGCTACAGGACCTCCGTCTCCGCCCCCAGACCCTGACCGTCTCCTCCAGGAATCCCCCGCCCTGAGCTGGCAACCCGCGGGGCCTCCGCGCTCCTCCCCTCCCTCCCTCCCGCGGGCCGCCGGGCCAGGCTCTCCGCGCCCCCTGCTGGCCGCCACGCTCCTCACCGGCCTCCTCCGCTCCGCTCCAGCAGAGTCCCCGCCGAGGCAGAGGGAGGGCAGCAGCGCAAAGGGGCCGGCCCGGCAAGGCTTGGGCAGCAGGCAGAGCAGAGCAGAGCTGAGCGGGGGCCCAGCAACCCCCAGGAGCAGCAGCAGCAGCAGCGGCGGCGCCTCTCCCTTGCTCGGGCTCTGCCCTTGGGCGCAACGGAGAAGCCAGGAGCCCTCCCCGCCTTCCCCCTCGCCCTCCCCTCCCTCGCCGCCCCAGGAGAGCGGGGACCGGCCTGGATCCTCCAGGGCAGCCAGTGAGACTGGTGGGCAGAAGATGCTGCGCAGAAAGAAGAAAGCTCTTCTTTTCAGAGGGAGCAATTAAAATGGGGATTCTCTGCTGGGAGGGGCAGTGAGGGCCACAGGCAGAAAAGGCTTTAAAAGGGGGTGAGAGAGATTCATGGAGGACTCCAATCACTGGCTACTAGCCCTGGGGACTAAAGGGAACTTCCATGCTCAGAGAAAACCAACCTCTGAATCCCCGAGCTAGGAGGCAACATCAGGGGGAGGCCTTGGCCTCCAAGCCCTCCAGAGGAACTGGCTGGCCACTGTATGAAGCAGGAGGCTGGACTAGATGGACCCTCACTGGTCTGACCCAGAAGGGCTCTTCTTCTTCTTCTTTTTAAAAAAATAAATTATTCTTTTATTAGTTCATTCAAAATACAACAACTTACCATATTAAATAAAACAGAAGGAAAAAAAACACCGAAATATTCATACAAGAGGAGCGTAAGTGTGGTCAAAACAAAAAGCTTCAATAATTATTATTGGGATTAAGAAAAGAAAAATATTATGCCCTGATATACCAACATAAATACCCTAAACATTTTCTCATCCCCCCAATTGATATTTCTTCATCCAGTTGTAAAATTTTTCCCATTTTTTGAGAGCATCATATTTCGACACCCCTTTCAGCAAATTAGATAGAACATCCATCTCTGCGGCTTGCAATATTCTGTCAACGATCTCCTCTTGAGGTGGGCAAGTCTTCTGTCTCCAATATTTGGCAAAAAGAGTTCTAGCCGCCGTGAGAATATAAATTGTTAGATATTCATCCTCATGCGGGATTTCATTTCTTACTAGGGATAATAACATCATCGCTGGTTTGAAATATATATTTATATTTAAAATCTCTTTTAACAGTCCGTGAATTTTGACCCAAATTTTTTTTGACGTCTTACACGACCACCATATATGATAATGGGTACCTATCGCTGCTCCGCATTTCCAACACATAGGTGATATACTTTTGTTGATTTTGGATAGCTGCAGCGGAGTGATATGCCATCGGTGAAATAATTTAAAGAAGTTTTCTCTATAATTGACCGGTTTAAGAATCTTATAATTTAACTTCCAGAAGGAGGCCCATTGTTCTAGATCAATATTCTTTTCAAAAAATTTTAGCCCATCTAATCATAGTTTCTTTCACTATTTCATCCTCTAGCTTTATTTGAATCAGATAGTTATAAACCTTTTTGATAACTTTATTTTTTTCTGAATAGAGTATCTTATCGAAATCAAAATTGTCTTTAGTAAACCCCCTTACTTTGTCCTTATTAAATTTTGTCATTATCTGGGTCATCTCCCACCAATGTATTTTTATCCCCGCAGCTTCCAAATCCTCTTTCTTTTTCAATTTATCATTCTCATCTAATAGATCTTTATATCTGATAGCCCTATTGAAATTCCATAATTGCGGTTGAACTGAGGCTTCCTCTGGGGATAGCCACCTTGGAGCTTTATCATATATTATCCCTTTTATCTTGATCCATCCATCATATAAAGTTTTGCGAATTAAACTGATTGGCCACTGTGTGAGACAGGAGGCTGGACTAGATGGACCCTCACTGGTCTGACCCAGCAGGGCTCTTCTGATGTTCTTCTCAGGGGAAGGCCTCAACCTCTCTTGCCCTGTTCTTGGCTCTCCGGAGGAATTGGTTGGCCACTGTGTGAGACAGGAGGCTGGACTAGATGGACCCTCACTGGTCTGACCCAGCAGGGCTCTTCTGATGTTCCTCTCAGGGGAAGGCCTCAGCCTCTCTGCCCTGTTGTTGGCCCTCCAGAGGAACAGGTTGGCCACTGTGTGAGACAGGAGGCTGGTCTAGATGAACCCCCCCTAGTCTGATCCAGCAGGGCTCTTCTGATGTTCTTCTCAGGGAAAGGCCTCAGTCTCTCTGCCCCGTTGCTGGCCCTCCAGAGGAACTGGTTGGCCACTGTGTGAGACAGGAGGCTGGACTAGATGGGCCTTCACTGGTCTGACCCAGCAGGGCTCTTCTGATGTTCTTCTCAGAGGAAGGCCTCAGCCTCTCTGGCCTGTTGTTGGCCCTCCAGAGGAACTGGTTGGCCACTGTGTGAGACAGGAGGCTGGACTAGATGGACCTTCGCTGGTCTGACTCAGCAGGGCTCTTCTGATGTTCTTCTCAGGGGAAGGCCTCAGTCTCTCTGCCCGGTTGCTCACCCTCCAGAGGAACTGGTTGGCCCCTGTGTGAGACAGGAGGCTGGACTAGATGGACTCTCACTGGTCTGATCCATCTGGGCTCTTCTAATGTTCTTCTCAGGGGAAGGCCTCGGCCTCTCTGCCCCGTTGTTGGCCCTCCAGAGGAACTGGTTGGCCACTGTGTGAGACAGGAGGCTGGAGTAGATGGACCCTCACTGGTCTGATCCATCAGGGCTCTTCTGATGCTCTTATCAGGGGAAGGCCTCGGCCTCTCTGCCCTGTTGTTGGCCCTCCAGAGGAACTGGTTGGCTACTGTGTGAGACAGGAGGCTGGAGTAGATGGACCCTCACTGCTCTGACCCAGCAGGGCTCTTCTGATGTTCTTATGAAGGCCTCGGCCTCTCTGCCCTGTGGTTGACCCTCCAGAGGAATTGGTTGGCCACAGTGTGAGACAAGAGGATGGACTAGGTGGTCTGATTCAGAGGGGCTCTTCTTATGTTCTTCCAGTGTGGTATGACATCACAGTCCTCAGAAGGACTTCTCCCTCCAAGCTGTGATGTCACAGTGCAAGAACATTGTTCCTCCCCAGGAGTGGATGCTCTTTTCCTGAAGCTGGACTTTGGGTGTGCACTGGGAGGTCCTCTTGTGTGGCTCGTTGTCTGGTTAAACAGGTCAGCAGCTGCTGTCTATGGCTCCAATGAAAGGGACCGTCTGTGTCCAGATGTTCCTCAGAGTCTGACCACCCCCTGCAGAGGCATTGGGGGGGGGGGCGGACAGACGATGCTCTTAGCGAGAGGGGTCTTGGTCTGTTCAAGGAACAAGGAAACTGTTGGTTGTTATACTGGGGGTGGGGTGGGGTGAGCAGCTGCTTTGCACACCGAAGGTCCCCGCTTCAATCCCCAGTAGCATCTCCAGTGAAAGGACCGGGGAGGGAGAGGAGATGGGAAAGGCCTCTGCGTGGGGGCCCAGGAGAGCCGCTGCCAGTCAGATTGCAGCAGGCTGGCATGGGGGGGCCATGAAGACTCCTGCTCCTGAGCAGCAGTGCCATGCACGCACGCCCTGTGGATGGCCCGAAGGCCAAAGATGGGGGTGGGTGGGGGTTCGTGGCTCCTGGGGAGGTGGGCCAGATTCCTGGGACACCCCCAGGGGAGCGGCTGCCTCTTAATCTCTTCTGCCCGCCCAGCAGAGAGCATGTCGCGCCTGATCCGCAGCAGAGTGACCCTGGAGCGGTGGAGGCGGCTGTGGACCAAGTCCGGCCTCAGGTATTTTGGGCTGAGGATGGATCCAGCCACTAGGCTGCACAGCCAGCAGAGGGACAGGCTGCAGCTGGGATTACAGGAAGGAGAGAGGGAGGCGGGGGTCCGGGGGGGGGGGAGAGGTCCTGATCCAAAGGAACAGGAGGGTCAGGTCAGGTCAAGCGGAAAACTACCTGGAGGAGCCTTGACACCCGGCCGGCTGATGTCCTGGGGCAGAAGGGGCAGTCAGTGGGATGCCTCCCTCCCCAGGCCCGCCTTCCAGGCTCCCCCTGCTGGGGTGGGGAGGCGGCCTGCCTTGGGCAGGAGCCCCGTGCTCTTCTGCGCTGTGCTGAGGGGGGGGGAGGTCCACCCCCGCTGAATGGCCCGGCTGGGAGGGGCCCCCTGTGCTGGAGGGAGGGCAGCCCTTTCCCTCTGCCTGGCAGGGCAGGGCCGAGTTTCTCCTCCTTCCCCCCCCCCATGCATCCTGGGGCCGGCACCCCCCCCTTGCCGTGCGCCACCATTGTGGCATCCGCCTCTCCAGGCGTGGGGCCTTTCTGCAGCTCCCCCCCCCCCCACTTCTTCTGCAGGGTTCTCCTGCCTCCCTCTGCAGCTGTCATGGACCGGAAAGTGAAGTACTCCCGTCCTGCAGGCCTGGTGAGGGCAGCTCTGGAGCCACGTGGGGGAGGGGCTGGTGGGCCGGGGCCAGCAGGGGGTGCCCCCACCCTGCCTTGCCACTCAGAGGGCCCCGAGGAGGACGGCTGACCGGCAGGCCTTTTTTGGAAGGCTCTTCTTCGGAGGGCAGAGGAGAGTGAGACACTGGAGGGGGAAGGATCCTGCAATCCCACTGCAGCAGCAGTAGCAGCGTCTCTGTCCTGGAAGGAAGTACTGGGGCAAGGCTGGCTCTTGGGCCAGGGAGAGCGCAAGATGAGGCTCTGCTCGTTTGCCACCCTCCCGGTGGGGCCTAGGAGAGCTCCTGGAATCACACTCACAACTGACTTGCCCCCCAAAGGGCAGAGACCAGCTCCACCAGAGCTAGGGATGCCATCCTCCAGGTGCAACCTGGAGCATCCCCCAGCTCCTCTTCCAACTTCAGTGATCAGTTCCTCTGGAGAGAATGGATGCTCTGGGGGAGGGGGGTGGATTCTATGGCATTGTAGCCTGCTGTGACCCCTCCCTTCCCCAGGCTCCATCCCTCTCCCCAAATCTCCAGGAATCTCGCAGCCTGGATCTGCGCCACCCCCCCCCCCACAGCCCCTGTTGGTATAGGCGTAAAGTGCGCAGGGGCTGGGGGGCCAGAATCATTCATAAAGTCATGACTTAATGACTTTACAACCCAAGCTTAGCGCCTTAGAAATGCTAATTGAGCTTCCCCCACGCCAGAGACTAGGTGTCAATCTTCAGCTACAGACGTCCTTCAATACAAAAAGAAGTCACAGCCCTCATATCCCAAACTAGCCAGATCTCATCAGAGTTTGGAAACCACAGGAATTGCCATGGTTAGTGCTTGGAGGAAAGCTGAGGCTGCTGTGCAGAGGAAGACAGTGACAAACCACTTCTGCTTGTCTCTTGCCTTGAGAGTCATGAGGTGGAAAAGAGGATGAACTGATCAGCCTTGGATAGGGCAGCAATTGTCGAGATAATAGTGACACTCCTTCCCCCTCCACTTTTAATGCACCAACAGTCAGACTGCAGGCTCTCTTTGGTGGGCAGTGTTCCCTCTAAGATGAGTTAGCGTGAGTGAGCTCACAGATTTTTAGCTTCTGGCTCACACATTTTTGTCTTAGCTCAGTAAAAATGGCCCTAGAGCACAATAATTTAAGCAGTAGCTCACAACTTTAATGCCAGGAGCTCACAAAGTAGAGTTTTTGCTCTCAAGACTCTGCAGCTTTGAGGGAACGTTGTTGGTAGATTCAAAATACTTGCTTGGTTCCAATTTACATTTGGGGGGAAAGTGAGATTGGGCGTGGCCATGAAGATCAGAGGCCTTTAAGAACAAGATCTGAGGCCAGCGACACCTTTAAGAACCAACCAAGTTTTAATCTGGGCATCAGCTTTGGTGTGCAGGTCCACTGTTTCATTTAGACTGCACACACACTTGTTTTATCTGACATGAGCCTTTTTGTTTTTGCTATTAATCATTGATCTTAATTATTGCTTTGCTGCTGTTGGTTTTATGGTGTGAGCCATCCTGAGCCCATTTTGTGGGTAAGCAGGATATGTTGAAGACATGAAATGAAATGAAAGTTTGCTTTCTGAGTATAAGTGAAAACGGAATGATTTAGATGTCAAGCCCCGGTATCAGCAGCAGCTGTAAACTGGAGCATATACTGAACCCAACATATAGTTGGTGACGGCCAGTTTGGTTCAGTAGTTAAGTGTGCAGACTCTTATCTGTCACTGGATCAAAGGTCTTTGGCGCCCCCCCCCATGAAATTGAAAAGTCTAGGCCCCCCCCCCTGCCTGTTGGTGGCCCTGGAGGACCTGCTGGCAGCTCTCATCCTACCCCCCCACACCCCCCTGAGATCCCTGCCCTATCCCCTGCCCCCCCCCACCTGCAGGAGCTCCCAAACCCAAGCTGGGTGGGGGGCAGAGCGAGGGGGAAGTGGCTGGCAGCAGCAGCAGGAACCCCTTCAGGGCTGGCACAGAGCTCTCTCTCTTGGGGAGTCCGCGTCCCCCCTGCAGCCCCTTCCCTTCCCTTCCCCTCAGGGAGCAGCTCAGAGGCTGCCGCACCCACTCTCAGTCTGGAAGGAGAGCCCTAGGTCCAAACCCCTCCCCTGGGGCCCACGCGGCACCCTTTCAGCAGGTGTGGATCGGGGCCTCTGGGGTTGTGGCTGGGGGGTGGAGAGAACAGCTCAGGGGCTGCCTGACAAGAGATGTCTGTCTTTGCCTCCAGGGGTCAACGTCGTTTGTCACAAACTTGTTCAGTGGGCACCTGGTCCCTGAAAACCTCTTTCCTTTCCCCTCAGGTAGGGAGAGCTCATCCTTCCTGGCCCTGCTGGAGGATGAGGGGTGCCCCAGGAGGGAGGAGGGAATTCCCTTCTGACCCGCCGGCCTCTCTTCTGTCCCCCGCAGCGCTCTCTGCGGAAGAAGCCCAGTCTCTGCAGGCCATGCTGGAGCCCTGCGCCCGCTTCTTCCAGGTCAGCCAGCCCCAGAAGCCCCCCCCCAGAGAACAGCCCCCCCTGCCCAGATCCCACTTTTAGAACATGGAGCTCGTGGGGCCAAGGCTGAAGCCACAAGTCTCAGCTCAGCGCTTGTGAATCGTTTGGTGCCTTGGGTCCCAGCTGTGTACCTGGCAGATGGGGCGGAAGACAGGAGCCTCTCTGGGCCAGACGTGGTTTTGCCAGCAAAGGCCTCCTGCTCCCCTCCCCCAATGGCAGCCCTGCCAGGGGGAGCGGCTGGGGAACTCATGGGCCCTGCTTGTGTCTCCTGGGCTGGCGGGCAGGAGGTGAACGATGCGGCTGCCAACGAGCGGCTGGGCAGCATCGAGGAGAAGACCTTGGCGGGCCTGAAGGAGATGGGCTGCTTTGGCCTCCAAGTCCCCCAAGAGCTGGGCGGTGTGGGGCTCACCAACACCCAGGTGAGGAGGAGGAGGCTCCGTGGGCCTGCGGGACTGCAGTGGGGCACGGGGGGGGGGGAGAATTCCCTGTCCTGCATGGCTGCAGCCCACAAAGGAGAGCAGAGAGCCAAGGGGGCAGGACCCCCTTGCTCACCTCTGCTGTGTTGTGCCCTCCTGACCTCTTGGCTGGGCTGGGATCCCCTCGGGCTGCAGCAGCCTCCTCTGCCCTTGAGAGAAATGGGGGGTGGAGGGGGCAAGGTGCTCACAGGCTGCCCTGGACACTGACCCCCCTGCCTCTCCCCCCTGCCCAGTACGCCCGCATGGTGGAGGTGGTCGGGAGGCATGACCTGGGGGTGGGCATCTGCCTTGGTGCCCACCAGTCGATTGGCTTCAAGGGCATCTTACTCTTTGGAACCAAGAGCCAGAAGGAGAAATACCTGCCCCGGCTGGCATCTGGTAGGCCCCCCTCCCCCCACCAGGGTTTCCCAGAACAGGCACCAGCACCCGCGGGGGGGGGGCGGGGGGGGAGGGGGCTCACAGCAGCCCAGGCTGGGTCCTCACAGTGGCTGGGGGGTGGGGTGGGTGAGCAGGGCTGCTCCCCCCTCCAAGGAGAACAGGGAAGCGTTGGGGCCAAGGGCAAAGAAGAGGGGCATCTGATTTGCTGGCAGACACTGCCCAAGAGTCTCTCCTCTGGCCCAGGGAGGGGCCCTGGAAGAGCTTCAGGCCCTGTGTGTGTGTAGGGGGGGGGGAAGCAGATGTTCTTTAGCCCTCCTTCCTGTGTGCCTGGCTGCCTTCCTCCCCAGGTGGCCCAAGGTCCCCTAGTGAGACTGGAACCCACAGCTCCCAGATGCTAGTCCACCACACAGGAGTTCTGGAAGTGGTGTGATACTGTGAGGAGCACTGTGGCGTGTGCTAGAAACTTCAGGTGGGGGGATGGGACATGGGCACAAGATCTGCAGTCAGCAGCGAGGGGGGGGCAGGGAGGGCGGCAGCGCGAGAGAGCGATAGCGACGGGAGAGCGAGAGAGCAACAGCTAGAGAGAGAGAGTGTGAGAGAGAGCTGGGGCCAGGCGGGCTAGCCGTTGGAGGGAAGAAGCAGCCAAGGCTCGTGGCCCCCTCCACCAAATTTTTAGCTCTTCAGTCCCTCCACTCAAAATTTTCTGGCTACGGGGCTGCCTGAAGCCTCCATCAGGAGAGAGCAGGGAAAGGATCCATTCACTCTGCCCAGCTCCCCGCTTATCCTCCGCCCTGCCCTGCCCTACCCTCCCCTCCCACCGCGACTGCTGCTCTCCTGGCAGGGGAGATCTTTGCTGCCTTCTGCCTGACGGAGCCCTCCAGCGGCTCAGACGCCGCCTCCATCCAGACCACAGCCGAGCTCAGTCCCTGTGAGACGTTCTACACCCTGAACGGTGGGAAGATCTGGATCAGGTAAGAGACCACCAAAGGATGCAATGCAGATCCTGTGAATTTAGGGGGAGGTGCATTATGCAGGGGGTTGGACTAGATGACCCTGGAAGTCCCTTCCAACTCTAGGATTCTATGATGTGAAGCTGCGGGGGGGGGCATCACCAGGTGGGCTGCCTTCTCAGCCTGAACGGGTCCTCCGCTCCTCTCGTGATCCCAGTAACGGAGGCACAGCTGAGATCTTCACGGTGTTTGCCAAGACGCCCATAAAAAACATCACCACCGGAGAGGTGACCCACAAGATCTCGGCCTTTATTGTGGAGCGGGCCTTTGGGGGAGTGACCAGGTGAGCAGATCCTGTAGGCCTTGGCAGAAGCCCCTTCCTTGCTGGGCCTTCCCTGCACCTTCTGGTTGGCCCCAGTTAGGGGGGGAGGCTAGGAATATGCCACAGCTGTCCAGCTGAAATGGCTCTGAGAGTATCTCCTCCTGCCAGATGCTGTTACACACTGAGGGCCCCCTCCGCACCCTGTGCCTCTGTGGTTGCTTCAAGGCCCTTCCTAGCTGCTGTGCCCACCTGCCCTCCTGCCAGTGCCCACGTAGGACAATCCGCGGCTGCCACTGGACACACTGGAGGGGTTGTCCCTTGGAGAAGGGGAGATTTCTCTGCTCCCTACCCCCGCCCACAGCACCATGCTTAAGACTGCAAGACTGAACCCGAGCGGCAGTTTCCTAAAGTTTAATAAATTTTTATTTATTTATTTATTTTATTTATTTATGATTTGTATCCCGCCCTTCCCACAAGTGGCTCAAATGGTGAACAATATTGCACATTAGGGTTTGTAGAATCTTTCGGGCTCAAGTGCCGTGTTCTACTGGAGAAAGTTTTCCTTCCAGACGTTTCGTTCTCAGCTGCGGAGAACATCCTCAGTGGCGTTGCAGCCGGAGCAGGCGCTCAGACCTTCTTGGCTGCTGTGCATTGAGTGGGGCCAGGGCTGCTGGAGAGCTGCTATTTCTAGGCTGGAGGGGGTGTGGTGAGAGGGCAATTGGTTTGTGGATGTGCCCATTGTTTCGTGGGGCTTCCTGGAAGGGTAGTGATGAGGAAACTGGCTGTTGAATGTGACCATTGTTCCGTGTTAATTGCTGGGAGGGTTGGAAGGGGTTTGAAGATAAGGAAGATGGTTGTTGACTGTGCTGATTGTTCTGTGGAATTTGCTGGTTGTTCTGAGACTTTCTGCAATTTATAGTCTGTAGGGTGTTTTGCAGAGCTGGGTACCAAGATTGGTGGATGAAAATGCCTTCTTCCTTTCTGTTAAAATTGTGCTGGTGTTTGTAAATCTCAATAGCTTCTCTGTTCAGGCGGGTATGATAATGTGAGACCATAGAAAGGACTTCAGTGCTTTCAAAGTGGATGACGTGGTCTCCTTCGTGAAGTGCATGTTCAGCTACAGCTGATTTTTCTGGCTGAAACAAGCGACAGTGTCTCTTGTGTTCCGTGAGACGGGTGTTACTACTGCGTTGGGTAGTGCCAATGTAGACTACTTATCTTCAAACCCCTTCCAACCCTCCCAGCAATTAACACAGAACAATGGTCGCATTCAACAGCCAGTTTCCTTATCACTATCCTTCCAGGAAGCCCCACCAAACAATGGGCATATCCACAAACCAATTGCCCTTTCATCACACCCCCTCCAGCCTAGAAATAGCAGCTCTCCAGCAGCCCTGGCCCCACTCAACACACAGCAGCCAAGAAGGTCAGAGCACCTGCTCCGGCTGCAACGCCAGTGAGGATGTTCTCCACAGCTGAGAACGAAACGTCTGGAAGGAAAACTTTCTCCAGTAGGACACGGCACTTGAGCCCGAAAGATTCTACAAACCCTAATGATGTTACCAGCCGTGAAAACCTGAAATCTTTAATATTGCACATGTTCTATTCACGCATTTCATGCTGAGGAAGGGAACAAAGAAAAGGTGAAAACACAGTTCCCTTTCTCTACACTTGGCACAAATCCTAAATCATAGGCCAGGCGAGTCTTATTCAGAGTGGTCGTAGTTTAAGATTAGAATTACCTGTCTCACTGCTGGCTTTTCCTTCTCTTGCCCCAGGCCACGCAGGCAAGGCAGAGCCCTTGGGGGGAGAGTGACACCCTCTCTGCTTTGTGCTGATCCAAAGAGAGGTCCAAAATGGAAGGGAGACCCACCTGCCATGGGCCCTGAATTTGATTTATATGAACATCAGAAAAAGAAGCCATGCTGGATCAGGCCAGTGGCCCCTCCAGTCCAACATTCTGTGTCACATAAGAACATAAGAGAAGCCATGTTGGATCAGGCCAGTGGCCCATCCAGCCCAACACTTTGTGTCACATAAGAACATAGAGAAGCCCTGTTGGACCAGGCCAGGAGCCCCTTCAGTCCAACACTCTGTGCCACATAAGAGAAGCCATGTTGGATCAGGCCAATGGCCCATCCAGTCCAGCACTCTGTGTCACATAAGAGAAGCCATGTTGGATCAGGCCAGGGGCCCCTCCAGTCCAACACCCTGTGTCACATAAGAATATAAGAGAAGCCCTGTTGGATCAGGCCAGTGGCCCCTCCAGTCCAACACTCTGTGTCACATAAGAAAATAAGAGAATCCCTGTTGGATCAGGCCAGTGGCCCCTCCAGTCCAACACTCTGTGTCACATAAGCACATAAGAGAAGCCCTGTTGGATCAGGCCAGTGGCCCCTCCAGTCCAACACTCTGTGTCACATAAGCACATAAAAGAAGCCCTGTTGGATCAGGCCAGTGGCCCATCCAGTCCAACACTCTGTGTCACATAAGAACATAAGAGAAGCCCTGTTGGATCAGGCCAGTGGCCCATCCAGTCCAACACTCTGTGTCACATAAGAACATAAGAGAAGCCCTGTTGGATCAGGCCAGTGGCCCCTCCAGTCCAACACTCTGTGTCACATAAGCACATAAGAGAAGCCCTGTTGGATCAGGCCAGTGGCCCCTCCAGTCCAACACTCTGTGTCACATAAGCATATAAAAGAAGCCCTGTTGGATCAGGCCAGTGGCCCCTCCAGTCCAACACTCTGTGTCACATAAGAACATAAGAGAAGCCCTGTTGGATCAGGCCAGTGGCCCCTCCAGTCCAACACTCTGAGTCACATAAGAACATAAGAGAAGCCATGTTGGATCAGGCCAGTGGCCCCTCCAGTCCAACACTCTGTGTCACATAAGCACATAAGAGAAGCCCTGTTGGATCAGGCCAGTGGCCCATCCAGTCCAACACTCTGTGTCACATAAGAACATAAGAGAAGCCATGTTGGATCAGGCCAGTGGCCCCTCCAGTCCAACACTCTGTGTCACATAAGCACATAAGAGAAGCCCTGTTGGATCAGGCCAGTGGCCCATCCAGTCCAACACTCTGTGTCACATAAGAACATAAGAGAAGCCATGTTGGATCAGGCCAGTGGCCCCTCCAGTCCAACACTCTGTGTCACATAAGCACATAAGAGAAGCCCTGTTGGATCAGGCCAGTGGCCCATCCAGTCCAACACTCTGTGTCACACAGTGGCCAAAACCCAGGTGCTATCAGGAGGTCCATCAGTGGGACCAGCAGGACACTACCTGTGGAGGAGTCTGTCCAGGTGGGGGTCATTTCCAGGTTTCCTGCCATGAGAGGAAGGCTTCCCTTTCCAGCCCTCCGGCTCTTCTTCGCATCTTCTGTCCCTTTGTGGCGTGACCAGGCAGCAGGGCAGGGGGGTGCCGACCGCTGTCATTGGCCTGAATCATTCAGAGAGCCCAAAAGGGCTTGAGTACTTTGAGGGCTCCTCTTTTTAGCTCCTATCTCTCTGCCAACTTCTGTTCTGCACTCAGCTGCTGTATAGAGACCAAGAGCAGCAGCATCCACAATAGCGGAGACGTTGGGGTGGATTTGTGGGTGGAGGTCCTTTCTCCACAGTGCCAGAGAGGGACCTGAGACTGGGGGAGGCTTTTCTGCGGCCAGCAGCTCCAGCGCCCAGGACCTGCCTGAACCCCCTTCTGGCCGGTCTCCCCCCTGGCCTTGGTGTGGCCTCTTCCCGTGGGCCAGTGGGGGCTCATGGTGAGGGGCTCTCTTCTCTCTTGCCAGCGGCCCCCCTGAGAAGAAGATGGGCATCAGGTGCTCAAACACAGCGGAAGTGCATTTTGACAGTGTGAAGGTGCCAGCCGAGAACCTGCTGGGGGCACCAGGCAAAGGGTTCAAGGTGGCCATGGCCATCCTCAACAACGGGCGCTTCGGCATGGCCTCGGCCCTGGCAGGCACCATGAAGGGCATCATCCTCAAGGCAGTAGGTGACCGGGGGAGGGGGAGGCTGGCCCCACCGAGGGAGAAGCCCGTGCCAGGCAGGCATGGTGCCCTGAGCTGCCCTGGGGGGAGGAGGCCGACCCACCGAGGGAGGAGCCCGTGCCAGGCGGGCATGGTGCACTGACCTGCCCTGGGGGGAGGCTGACCCACTGAAGGAGAAGCCCGTGCCAGGCGGGCATGGTGCGCTGAGCTGTCCTGGGGGGAGGGGGGAGGCTGACCCACCGAAGGAGAAGCCCATGCCAGGCGGGCATGGTGCACTGAGCTGTCCTGGGGGGAGGGGGGAGGCTGACCCACCGAGGGAGAAGCCCATGCCAGGCGGGCATGGTGCCCTGACCTGCCCTGGGGGAAGGGGGGAGGCTGACCCACCGAGGGAGAAGCCCGTGCCAGGCAGGCATGGTGCCCTGAGCTGCCCTGGGGGGAGGAGGCCGACCCACCGAGGGAGGAGCCCGTGCCAGGCGGGCATGGTGCACTGACCCGCCCTGGGGGGAGGCTGACTCACTGAGGGAGAAGCCCGTGCCAGGTGGGCATGGTGCGCTGAGCTGTCCTGGGGGGAGGCTGACCCACCAAAGGAGAAGCCCGTGCCAGGCGGGCATGGTGCGCTGAGCTGTCCTGGGGGGAGGCTGACCCACCGAAGGAGAAGCCCGTGCCAGGCGGGCATGGTGCACTGAGCTGTCCTGGGGGGAGGGGGGAGGCTGACCCACCGAGGGAGAAGCCCATGCCAGGCGGGCATGGTGCCCTGACCTGCCCTGGGGGAAGGGGGGAGGCTGACCCACCGAGGGAGAAGCCCATGCCAGGTGGGCATGGCGCACTGAGCTGTCCTGGGGGGAGGCTGACCCACCGAGGGAAAAGCCCGTGCCAGCGGGCATGGCACCCTGATCTGCCCTGGGGGCAGGGGTGGCCCTCTTCCCCCCTTGGTCCCCTGTGTGGCAAGGGCACACGTCTCCCTCTCTGCTCGGGCACCAGGTGGACCACGCTGCCAACCGGAAGCAATTTGGAAGCCCCATCAGCAGCTACGGGGCGATTCAGGAGAAAGTGGCACGGATGGCCATGCTGCTCTACGTGACAGAGGTAATGGGCCATAGAACCAGAAGGTTAGAAGGGGCCTTGGGGTCATCCATTCCAACCCCCTGTGCAATGCAGGAAACTCACAAATACCTCCCCCCCCCACAAACACACCCAGTGGCCCCTGCGGGCTCCAGGCCCAGAAGATGGCAAAGACCCTCCAGGATCCCAGGGGCCAAACTGGCCTGGAGGGAAATGGCTGCCTGACCCCAAACAGCCTTTCCCTATGCATGTCAGAAAGGGCCACTAAGAGAACTCAGCCCTGATGCAGCCCTTCCTGCCCTCCTTCTCCGGATCTGCCCAAGTTCCCAGACTCAGCCTTGCTGTCAGACGGCCCTCGAGCCTCTGCTGCAAACCTCCAAGGAAGGAGCGCCCCCCCCTTCCACTCAGGAACTGCTCTGTCAGGACATTCTGCCCTAAGTTTCTTCTGATTTAATTGCAACCCATTGGTTCTGGTCTGACCTTCTGGGGCAACAGAAAGCAACAGAGAGCCAGTCTGGTGTAGTGGTGAAGTGCGCAGACTCTTATCTGGGAGAACTGCTCCTCCATTTGCAGCTTCTGGAATGGCCTTGGGTTAGCAAGAGCTCTCGCAGAGTTGTCTGTGAAGGGCAGAGAATAAATCTAAAGTCTTCTTCTTCAACTCCACACCATCCTCTATATAACAGCCCTTTAAGGACTTGAAGATGGTTCTATCTCCTCTCAGTTGTCTCCTCTCCAAGCTAAATGTACCCAGCTCCCTCAGCCTGTGCTCACAGGACTTGGTCTCCACACCCCTCACCATCTTCACTGCCCTCTTCTGGACGTGTTCTAGCTTCTCTCTATCCTTAAACTGAGCACAGTACTCAAGGCAAGGCTCACCAGAGCAGAGTAAAGCAACAGAGACCAGCAGAAATCGCACTTACAGAAGCCACTCTCCACAAGCTATGCAGCCCCCCACCCCCAAACTGTCCTCCTGCCCAGCTGGGTCTCCTCCACAGTTAAGCAAAGACAGAGCAAGACACTCCTCCCCCCCCCCAGTAGCTCTGACCTTGCTGCTTCTCAGAGCCCAGAAGGCAGCCCCCCCCACGCTGCCCGTCCCCAGGGCCCTGCCCCCAGGGGGCTCCCAGCAGCAGCAGGGGCTCTCTTCCCTGCAGGGTTGGCGTTGGGTGGGTGGGGAGGAGAGAAGGCGCAAGAGGAGGAGGAGGAGGAGGCGGTGGCTGGGACATTCCTCCCTCGGCTCTTTATAAGCAGGGGTGGGGGGAGAGCTTGGCCCTTGGTGTCTTGCTGTATCTGGAGCATCTGTTGGAAAACCTTTTCTCCACGTCTGGGTCCTCTCCAAGGGCAGCCCCACCATGCACAGGGGCGTGCTGCCAGATGCCCTTTCCCAGGAAGGCGTGCCACAAGGGACTTGCCTCCCTCAGCTGTCGGTCTAGGGCAGGGAGGCCGAGGAGGGGCCCAAGAATGCCCCACCAAGGAGTCCCATCAGTGTCCCTCCCTGTCTGCCGTGCGCCACTCTGGCCTGGGTGAGGCTTCCATTTGCCCTCGCCTGGCCCTCCCCCGGCTCCCTTTGGCAGGGTGAAACTTGCCTTTCTCCAGCCTGACTGTGTGGCCTGTGCTGTGGCTCAAGAAGGCAGGGACTCTGGAGAGCTGACGCGAGGGGGTCTCTGGCGGTGACCTCTGCCCCAGTGCAGGCCCCTGGGGGCTGAGGGAGAGCGGGGGGGGACCCTTGGCCACTGCACCAGGAGTGCCCTGAGGAGGGTGGGCGACACTTCCAAGGGGGTGCCACCCTGCCCACCCCTGCTCCTTGCAGGCCATGGCGTATGTGCTGAGTGCCAACATGGACGCGGGCGTGCCAGACTACAAGCTGGAGGCTGCCATCAGCAAGATCTTTGCCTCGGTAAGTGGCTTTTCCCAAGGGAGTGCCTGGGAGGGAGGGAGGGAGGGAGCCCCTTGCCTTTGCCCTGCCCGCTTCCTGGGGCCGCAGGAGCCAGGCCAGGCGTCCTGGGAGGGCATTTCCTCCTCCTGAGCCGGGGCTTTGTGTCTGCAGGAGGCTGCCTGGGCCGTGACGGACGAGGGGCTCCAGATCCTGGGCGGGATGGGCTACATGCAGGTAACCTCTCCACTGGCAGTGGGGTGGGGGGGGACTTCTGCGTGGGGCCTCCTGACCGGCCGGCCTGGTGCTTCCTTGGGCAGGAGGCGGGCGTGGAGCGGGTCCTGCGAGACCTGAGGATCTTCCGCATCTTCGAGGGCACCAACGACATCCTCCGCCTCTTCGTGGCGCTCTCGGGCCTGGAGGTGACTCGCCTGCCCCCTCCCTCCCCCGGCCATTGGTGAGCCCCCCAGCCACCACGGGGTCCGCCCCCCCCAGCCTCACACCCGGAGGAGGAGGAGGAGAGAGAGGCCCAGGGCCCGTCCTGCTCCACCTTCACCATCAGCCCTGGGAGGCCAGCCAGGCTGAGGCTGAGAGAAGGAGGGCTTGTCTCTCCCACCCCCTGGCTGCCTGCAGGTCCACCCGGCAGTGAGTGTGGGGACCCCCAGCGGGGAGGTCTGTAGTCTGGGACTAGCACCTCTCTCTGCGTGAACCCCTCCCCCCATTGGCCAGCTGCAGCCCCCTTTCCCCCCCCCCAAAGGCTTCTGAGGGGCCCGGGGAGGTCAGGGGGCAGGGAGTCACTCTGGGTGGGGTGGTGCTCAGCAGCCCCCCGGAATCCGTGTGGGGCCCCTTTTCTCTTAGTACGCTGGGGAGGAGTTGCGGAGCCTGAAGAAGAAGATCTTCAGCCCACAGGGGAAGATGGAGGCCCTCTGCCAGGAGCTGGGGAGGAGAGCCAAACGGTGAGCTGCAGGGGGGGGGGGCAGGGCTGCAATCTGTCCCACCTCCCCCGCCCGCCCCCAGACATCTCCAGGGCTGGGCGGTCTGCCCTTCTGGGGCGGGAAGGGGCCTTTGTGGGGAGCTGCAATCTGTCCCAGCCACCCCCGGATGTCTCCTGCAGGGCTGGGCGGTCTGCCCTTCCACCTCTTGGTTCTGCTGAAGCCCGTCTTCTCTCTTCCCCCCGCTGCAGGAAAGTGGGGATCCCCACCGGCCTCTCACTGCAGGGCTTTGTGCACCCCGACCTCAATGACTGCGCTGCCCTGGTGAGGAGAGGAGAGGAGAGGTGGGGCAGGCAAGGGGGTGGCCGGGTGTGCCCCCATCTGTGGGTCCAGCTTGGGAGAGTCCCAGAGTTCCTCTCTCTCTCTCTCGGAAGACTGAGTTGCACACCCAGAGGGCTGCTGCTGCTGCTTCTGTGGCCGGCAGAAGTGATGCAAGTCTCACCAGGCCTCGTGGGAGCGGGTCTGTGCGTCGTATCAGACTGGGGGTGTGGGGGTTGCTGGAGCCACTTCCAGTCCCAGGTGTTTTGTCCTCAGCACAACAGCCCTGTGAAGAAGGCCAGCCAGCTCTTTCCAGCTCCTCCCCTCTTTGCATGGGGGGGGGGAGCAGCAGAGACGGAGGAGCCGGGGGAGGGGCAGAGCAGAGAGGTGACACCCCCCACCCTGCTCTGCCGGCCTCCCTCAGCCCTTCTCCCCTCCCTCCCCCCTCAAGGTCACCAGGGCCATCGACCTGTTTGGGGAAGCCGTGGAGAGCCTCCTGCTGAAATACGGCCCGGCGGTGGCAGGTAGGTCTCCTCCCTGCCCGGAGGACGAGAGCGAGCAGGCACCAGCCAGAGCTGAGGGCCCTGAACAAGCACCCCTGGAGAGGAAGGGAGTTGCCCCCCTCCCCGCTGGCCCTCCATACATGGTCCAAGAGACATGTGCTCTGGGAAGGGCAGCATGTGCCACCTCTGGCCGCAGAGGGCATCTGCCCCCCACCCCTCTCCTGGCACGACATGGCCTCCTCTGTGGGGTGTGCAAGCAGAGGCTGGTTTTGGAGGGCAAGGGATGCCCCTTGTGCTGCCCAGGGAGGGTCACCCTGCCAAATAGTGTGTGTGGGGGTGCTATTCTGCTGGTAGAGGATGGCGTGGCTTTTGGAGGGGCTGTGGGCAGGACGCCAATCACACAAGATCCACAAACTCTCCCGCCCCTCCTCCCTGCAGAGCAGCAGTTCCTCCTGAAGCGGGTGGCAGATGCGGCCATCGACTCCTATGCCATGGCTGTGGCCTTGTCCAGGTGAGGAGGGGGATGGCGGAGGCATGGGGGGGAAGTGCCAACATCAGAAGAGGTGGGCAGAGGAGCCCCTCTCATACAGCCAACAGTTGCCCCAGAGGGCAAGCAGAGCACAGCACCTGAGGCCCTCCTCCATCTTCCACTTCCTCCTCTTTCTTCTCCTCCTCCTCCGCCTTTTACTTCTCCTCCTCCTCCATCCTCCACTTCCTCCTCCCTTTCCTTTCTTCTTCTTTTTCTTCTCCCCTTCCTCCTCCATCCTCCACTTCCTCCTCCCCTCCTCCTCTTCCTCCTCCCCCTCCTCCATCCTCCACTTCCTCCTCTTTCTTCTCCTCCTCCATCCTCCACTTCCTCCTCTTCCTCCTCCTTCTTCTCCTCCTCCTCCATCCTCCACTTCCTCCTCTTTCTCCTCCTCCTCCTTTTTCTTCTCCTCCTCCTCCATCCTCCACTTTCTCCTCTTTCTTCTCTTCCTCCTCCTTTTTCTTCTCCTCCTCCTCCATCCTCCACGTCCTTCTCTTTCTCCTCCTCCTCCTCCTTTTTCTTCTCCTCCTCCATCCTCCACTTCCTCCACTTTCTCCTCTTCCTCTTCCTCCTCCTTCTTCTCCTCCTCCTCCATCCTCCACTTCCTCCTCTTTCTCCTCCTCTTCCTTTTTCTTCTCCTCCTCCTCCATCCTCCACTTTCTCCTCTTTCTTCTCTTCCTCCTTTTTCTTCTCCTCCTCCTTCATCCTGCACTTCCTCCTCTTTCTTGAACATATGAACATATGAAGCTGCCTTATACTGAATCAGACCCTTGGTCCATCAAAGACCCTCGCCATCTTCATTGCCCTCCGACATTGGACTTGGTTTGCCACATTCTTGGTCTCCAGACCCCTCACCATCTTCATTGCCTTCCTCTGGACACGTTCCAGCTTGTCTATATCCTTCTGAAACTGGTGCCCAGAATGGAACACAAGCCTCTAGGACAGGTGAAATCTAACCAGAGCAAAGAGATATCATCACTGTCTTCACATGATCTGGACACTAGCCTAAAATCACATTTGCCTTTTCCATTGCCACATCACCCTGCTGACTCATGTTCAGTGTGTGGTCTACTAAGACCCCAAGATCCTTTTTGCACATTCTACTGCCAAGACAAGTCTCCCCCATCCTATAGCAATGCATTGGATTTTTCCTGCCTAAATGCAGAACTTTCCATTTCTCCCTGTTAAGATTTGTTTTATTGGTTTTCGCCCGGTTTCCCAGCCTGTCAGGGTCATCCTGGATGCAGCCTTTCTGAGCCTGTGGGCACAGGGTAGAGCCACACAATGGCTGCCATGAGAGGCAGAGCCAGCCCCAAAACGGCTGTTGAAGGAGGTGGAGCCAGCCAGGCCACAGTTGCCTGCTGCGGAGTGAGGTTGTGTGCCCCGTCCTGCAGTGAAGGCGGCAGCGGCCCTGGGGCAGGGGTGGCAGCTGCTGAATCATCTGCCCAGCCAGGCGGAGGGCTCCGGTGCCCCTCCTGAGCTTGCCCACTCCCCAGAAGCATTTGGTGGGCACCAGGAAGGGTGTGAGAGGGCACCACGTGCAGGTCAGCAAAGGGTGACCCTGAGCCCAGCACTCCAGACTCCCAGCCGGAGGAGGAGGCCTTTCCCAGCCCTCGCTGGGGCTGACCCGGGAAGGAATGCCAGAAGAACGCCCAGCCTCTGCATGAAGCCAATCAGCAGGAAGCTTAGAGCAGGTCACCCAAAGAGTCATGAACACCTGGAATTCACTGCCCCACGAAGGGGGGGGGGCAGCTACAGGCCTAGGCAAGTGCCCCAGAAGGAATGTCCCCCCCACCTCTGCATGCCCACATGCAGCTGGGCACAAAAGGATCTTGCACTCCTGGCAGGGAACGCACGTCAGATGTTGACTAAGGCTGAGCAACTGCTAAGGGAAAAGGGGGGGGGGGGGAATGCTGTGCTGGGGATTATTAGGAAGGGGATTGAAAACAAACCAGCCGGTATCATCCTGCCCCTGTCTAAACTGGTGGTCAGGTCTCATTTGGAGTACTTCTGGTCCCCGCACCTGGGGAAAGTGCAGAAAAGGGCCATTAAAACGATGAAGGGGATGGAACACTTTCCCCAACGAAGGCGGCAAGTGAGGGCTCTTTAGCCTGGAGAAATGACAACAGAGCACACAATAGAGGTTGACAAAATGATGCGTGGGAGAGAGAAGACTGAGAAAGAAGCACTTTTCTCCCTTTCTCACAATATGAGAACTTGTGGGCACTTAATAAAATTAATGAGCAGTAAGAACAGAAGAGAAGCCATGTTGGATCAGGCCAGTGGCCCATCCAGTCCACCACTCTGTGTCACATAAGAACATGAGAGAAGCCCTGTTGGATCAGGCCAGTGGCCCATCCAGTCCAACACTCTGTGTCTCATAAGAACATAAGAGAAGCCATGTTGGATCAGGCCAACGGCCCATCCAGTCCAACATGGGCCAAAATTACAAAAAAACAGTAGGCCAACAGTGGGACAGCTTCGGAGTTCTGGCCTCACAGGTGGCACCTGGGTTCTGGCCCCTGTGTGACACAGAGTGTTGGACTGGATGGGCCATTGGCCTGATCCAACATGGCTTCTCTTATGTTCTTATGAGACACAGAGTGTTGAACTGGATGGGCCACTGGCCTGATCCAACATGGCTTCTCTTATGTTCTTATGAGACACAGAGTGTTGGACTGGATGGGCCATTGGCCTGATCCAACATGGCTTCTCTTATGTTCTTCTGTGACACAGAGTGTTGGACTGGATGGGCCATTGGCCTGATCCAACAGGGATTCTCATGTTCTTATGTGACACAGAGTATTGGACTGGAGGGGCCACTGGCCTGATCCAACATGGCTTCTCTTATGTTCTTCTGTGACACAGAGTGTTGGACTGGAGGGGCCTCAGGCCTGATCCAACATGGCTTCTCTTATGTTCTTCTGTGACACAGAGTGTTGGACTGGATGGGCCACTGGCCTGATCCAACATGGCTTCTCTTATGTTCTTATAAGGGGCAGAGGTCCATCAGTGGCTATTATCCACTAGAGGGAAAGCTCTGTTTGGGGCAGTGATGCTCTGTATTTTTGATGCTTGGGGGGCAATAATGGAGTTCTGGCCCTGCTGGTGGACCTCCTGATGGCCCCTGGGTGTTGGCCACTGTGTACCACACAGAGTGTCGGACTGGAGGGGCCATTGGATCAGCCCCAACATGGCTTCTCTGATGTTCTTGAGGAATAGTGGCCTCCTTCTGGGTGACCCTTCTTCCTTCCGTGGCTGCTGGCTGGTCTGAGGGATGTGGAACTGCCCATTTCATGGGCTGCTGGTTTGGACCCTTCGAGATGTTCCTCTGCTGTGCTGCAGCTGGGTGGGTGCATTTCACATGGGATTGCAGGTAGTCTTTGTCTTTTGATAAGACTGGTTATCATCTTTCCTTGTTGAGGGAGGACTCCTGTGTAAGGACTCCTGGGATACAGCTGGTTGAATCTAAGCTGCCTTTTGGGGAATTCAGATGGAGGAGATGAGGAGGCCATTGGGGAGGGAAGCTGCTTGACTGTTGATTCTGAGCAGCTGGTATAAGAACATAAGAGAAGCCATGTTGGATCAGGCCAGTGGCCCATCCATTCCAATACTCTGTGTCACATAAGAACATAAGAGAAGCCCTGTTGGATCAGGCCAGTGTCCCATCCAGTCCAACACTCTGTGTCACATAAGAACATAAGAGAAGCCATGTTGGATCAAGCCAATGGCCCATCCATTCCAACACTCTGTGTCACATAAGAACATAAGAGAAGCCTGTTGGATCAGGCCAGTGTCCCCTCCAGTCCAACACTCTGTGTCACATAAGAACATAAGAGAAGCCCTGTTGGATCAGGCCAGTGTCCCATCCAGTCCAACACTCTGTGTCACATAAGAACATAAGAGAAGCCATGTTGGATCAGGCCAGTGACCCATCCAGTCCAACACTGTGTCACAGAAGAACATAAGAGAAGCCATGTTGGATCAGGCCAGAGGCCCCTCCAGTCCAACACTCTGTGTCACATAAGAACATAAGAGAAGCCATGTTGGATCAGGCCAGTGGCCCATCCAGTCCAACACTCTGTGTCACATAAGAACATAAGAGAAGCCATGTTGGATCAGGCCAACGGCCCATCCATTCCAACACTCTGTGTCACATAAGAACATAAGAGAAGCCATGTTGGATCAGGCCAACGGCCCATCCATTCCAACACTCTGTGTCACACAGTGGCAAAAATTTTTATATATACACACACACTGTGGCTAATAGCCACTGATGGACCTCTGCTCCATATTTTTATCTAAGCCCCTCTTGAAGGTGGCTATACTTGTGGCCGCCACCACCTCCTGTGGCAGTGAATTCATAAGAACTGGATCTCCTGAGTTCTGCTGGAAGAGCAAGTAGAGTTTGCTGCCTCCTCTCTCTAGGTTTCTCATATCCAAAGGCCTGTCCTGGATATTTAAAACATTTCTGCAATATAGTAGTAGAGCATTTATGTCAGCCAGATGAAACACGTCATGGATGGTCACTATAAGATGCTTCCTTATGCCAAGACAGGGTGAAGTGACACATTGGAACATGCTCTCCCGGAATGTGGGCTTTACTCGGGTGGAAGAGAATTAACTTTACTAGTAATGCTGCTCAAGGCCATTGGGCGAAATGAGTCGTTCCATTGAAGTAACCTGACTGGCTGCAGAGGGAACCGGAGAGGTGCCCTCAGGGGCTGCTGGGTAGCTGGGCATGAAGTCAGGCCCCCACCCCTTCCTGGGCAGCCTTGCGGGGGGGGGGGGGCCGTGCTGTGGAGGGCTCCACCTGTGCAGTTGGATGGGGGCATCACCCACTCTTTTGGCACTTGCAGGCCAGTCAGAACGCTGTCTCTCTCGGGCAACCCTCCGCTGAACACGAGAAGCTGCTCTGTCGGACCTGGTGTTACGAGGTAGGACCGTCTGGGCCTGGCAGGGCTGTGCAGTTTCCAGAGATGGGGCCTGCAGACCCGGTGGCAGCAGTGGTGCAGACTCCCTCACGGGGCAGTGTCCCAGGACATCATAATGTCATTTCTGACCACATGACCAGCATGTGGGACCATTCTAGGATTCAGTTGAAACTCTATGGATTCGGGTGAATCCTAGAGCATCCCACAATATGGTAACATCACTTCTGCTTATGTGGCTAGAAATCTTGTTGTGATGATACTGGATGCCCTTCTGCCCCCCACATTTCCCCCCTGCCTCTCCCCCACCCCCACCCCCAACCCCTGCTTTGTGGCAAACTTGGCCCCAACCCAGCCACTGCCTTGCAGCCCAGCCTAGCTGGGCACTGCCTAAAATCTCCCCAGCTGCCTGGGTGCTGGTTCTGCCCCAGCAGGCCTTGTGAGTGCAGTGCCGCCCCCTCCTTCCCTGCCCACCCACTGGTCAGCCCCTCCCTCCCCCCCCTTTTCCTTGTGCAGAAGCAGCCCCTGAGCATGACCTGGCAGAGAAGGCCTCCCCCCCCCTCTCCAGGAAGCTGCAATTACAGGGGATTACACCTCCTCAGAGGATCCACCACCCCGAGTGAATCACCCCCCCACACACACACATTGATGAGCCTCCCTGACCCACAAATGCCTGCAGCACCTCTTGCCCGGACTGGCCCTCCTTCCCTTCTCAGCAGCAGCATCTCCAGTGGGAAAGGACCTGGCAGGAGGGGAGGGGGAAGACCTCACCCGTGAGCCCTGGAGAGGGGCTGCCAGCCTGACTAGACACATAAGAACATAGGAATGCAAGACGAGCCCTGCTGGGTCAGATCTAGTCCAGCCTCCTGCCTCACACAGTGGCCAGCCAGTTCCTCTGGAGGGCCAACAACAGGGCAAAGAGGCTGAGACCTTCCCCTGAGAATATCAGAAAAGCCCTGCTGGCTCAGACCAGGGAAGGTCCATCTAGTCCAGCCTCCTGTCTCACACAGTGGCCAGCCAGTTCCTCTGGCGGGCCAACCACAGGGCAGAGAGGTCAAGGCCTTCCCCTGAGAAGAACATCATAAGAGCCCTGCTGGATCAGACCAGGGAGGGTCCATCTAGTCCAGCCTCCTGTCTCACAGAGTGGCCAGCCAATTCCTCTGGAGGGCCAACAACAGGATAGAGAGGCCGAGGCCTTCAAGAGCTCTGCAGGATCAGACAGTGAGGATCCATCTAGTCCAGCCTCCTGCCTCACACAGTGGCCAGCCAGTTCCTCTGGAGGGCCAACAACAGGGCACAGAGGCCAAGGCCTTCCCCTGAGAAGAACATCAGAAGAGCCCTGCTGGGTCAGACCAGAGAGGGGCCATCTAATCCAGCCTCCTGTCTCACACAGTGGCCAGCCAGTTCCTCTGGTGGGCCAACAACAGGGCAGAGAGGCTGAGGCCTTCCCCTGAGAAGAACATCAGAAGAGCCCTGCTGGGTCAGATCAGTGAAGGTCCATCTAGTCCAGCCTCCTGTCTCACACAGTGGCCAACCAGTTCCTCTGGAGGGCCAGCAACAGGGCAGAGAGGTTGAGGCCTTCCCCTGAGAAGAACATCAGAAGAGCCCTGCTGGGTCAGATCAGTGAAGGTCCATCTAGTCCAGCATCCTGTCTCACACAGTGGCCAACCAGTTCCTCTGGAGGGCCAGCAACGGGGCAGAGAGGTTGAGGCCTTCCTCTGAGAAGAACATCAGAAGAGCCCTGCTGGATCAGACCAGAGAGAGTCCATCCAGTCCAGCATCTTGTCTCACACAGTGGCCAACCAGTTCCTCTGGAGAGCCAACAACAGGGCAGAGAGGCCGAGGCCTTCCTCTGAAAAGAACATCAGAGGAGCCCTGCTGTTGTCGCCCACTCTCCCCGCCCAGTTTGTGGAGCTCCTCTGGGAGCCCTTTGCAGTCCGCCTTGCTTTTCACCCTCCTGAAGAATTTGGGCTCATTTGCAAACTTGGCCACGACCCGACTCACCCAGATCGCTGATGAATGAATTAAGCAGTACTGCCCCAATGCTGATTCTTGTGGGACTCCACTGCTGACTTCCCGGACCTTGGTGGGCGGGGGGTCTGGTCTGGCCCCCAGCAGTGTGATGTGTTGATGCCCTCATGGACAGTTGTGCTTGGGGTGGGGGGAGCCAGGCAGACAGAACTGCTGGCAAAGGGGCTGTTCAGACCTCCCCCTCCCTTTCCACATTCTGGGCCTCCAGGCAGAAGCAGAGCTGCTGACTGCTGCTACCACTGCTTGGTTTAGGCAGTGCTGGTTCCATTTGTGGCCACAGCAGCAGGGTCTGAGCAGAAGCCGGCTGGACTCTGCCAGGGCTTCTCTGAGGCGAGCAGGTGTAACCCCCCCTCCCCACTCACTCAGCTAGAACGGATCTGGCTTGGGAATGTGGGGCAATGTGTGAGCGCCGCTCTTGTAGGCGTCTCCTTTGATCGCTGTGGGCTGGCCTTTCCCCAGCCATCCAAGCACCCCAGCGGGTGGGTGGGTGGGCAGAGGCTGCCATCTTTCTCTGGGGTCAGCAGTGCCCTCTGAGGTGACTGGAGCCTCCCCACCCAACCATGGGCTGCTGTGCAGAGAGTCCAGGCTTGCCGGAGGGATGTGGCCAGTAGGGGGGAGAAGGAAGCCCTCTTCATTCCCACCCCCCCATGATCCCCTTTGCAATGAACCGGGGGAAGCAACCCTCCCAGGGAGGGCGTGTCTCCCTTTCTGTGGCAGAGGCAGCCCTCCTCCCCGTTTGGTGTGGAGCATCTCTCCATCACACTGCGGCAGCCTCACCAGATAGGCATCAGGGAATCTTAGCACCTTAAATAATAACTTACAATGTTTAATTGTTTTATTTAACTTTATCTTAATTTATGACTGTAATTCAACTATATTTTATATTTTAAATTGTTTTTATAAGAATGATTGTATTTTATTGTAATCATGGTAAACACCATGTCCTGTGAGCCGCCCTGAGCCTGCCTTTGGCGGGGGAGGGCGGGAAATAAGAATAAATTTATCATCATCATCATCATCATCATCATCATCATCATCATCATCTTTGTGTGTCCCTCACACAGGCCTTCCAGAGAGTGCGGGAATCTTTGCAGCAAGCAACGGCCCCCAGGTGGAAGAAGTCCTTTGCCGACATGAAGCTGATTTCTGACGCCCTGGTGCAAAACCAGGGCCCAGTGGCCGCCCACCCCCTGGGCTTCTGAAGCAGGCTGCCCGGTGTGCCCCCCCTCAATTAAACAGATGGAAAAGGATGCTGCCCCAGGGTCTGTGCTGTGCTGATGAGGAAAGAACATAAGAGAAGCCCTGTTGGACCAGGCCAATGGCCCATCCAGTCCAACACTCTGTGTCACATAAGAGAAGCCATGTTGGACCAGGCCAGTGGTCCATCCAGTCCAACACTCTGTGTCTCATAAGAACATAAGAGAAGCCATGTTGGATCAGGCCAGTGTCCCATCCAGTCCAACACTCTGTGTCACATAAGAACATAAGAGAAGCCATGTTGGACCAGGCCAGTGGTCCATCCAGTCCAACACTCTGTGTCACATAAGAACATAAGAGAAGCCATGTTGGATCAGGCCAGTGGCCCATCCAGTCCAACACTCTGTGTCACATAAGAACATAAGAGAAGCCATGTTGGATCAGGCCAGTGGCCCATCCAGTCCAACACTCTGTGTCTCATAAGAACATAAGAGAAGCCATGTTGGATCAGGCCAGTGGCCCCTCCAGTCCAACACTCTGTGTCACATAAGAACATAAGAGAAGCCATGTTGGATCAAGCCAGTGGCCCCTCCAGTCCAACACTCTGTGTCACATAAGAACATAAGAGAAGCCCTGTTGGATCAGGCCAACGGCCCATCCAGTCCAACACTCTGTGTCACATAAGAACATAAGAGAAGCCATGTTGGACCAGGCCAGTGGCCCCTCCAGTCCAACACTCTGTGTCACATAAGAACATAAGAGAAGCCATGTTGGACCAGGCCAGTGGCCCATGCAGTCCAACACTCTGTGTCTCATAAGAACATAAGAGAAGCCATGTTGGACCAGGCCAGTGGCCCATCCAGTCCAACACTCTGTGTCACATAAGAACACAAGAGAAGCCATGTTGGATCAAGCCAGTGGCCCCTCCAGTCCAACACTTTGTGTCACATAGGAACATAAGAGAAGCCCTGTTGGATCAGGCCAACGGCCCATCCAGTCCAACACTCTGTGTCACATAAGAACATCAGAGAAGCCATGTTGGATCAGGCCAACGGCCCATCCAGTCCAACACTCTGTGTCACATAAGAACATAAGAGAAGCCATGTTGGACCAGGCCAGTGGCCCCTCCAGTCCAACACTCTGTGTCACATAAGAACATAAGAGAAGCCCTGTTGGATCAGGCCAACAGCCCCTCCAGTCCAACACTCTGTGTCACATAAGAACATAAGAGAAGCCATGTTGGACCAGGCCAGTGGCCCCTCCAGTCCAGCACTCTGTGTCACATAAGAACATAAGAGAAGCCCTGTTGGATCAGGCCAGTGGGCCATCCAGTCCAACACTCTGTGTCACATAAGAACATAAGAGAAGCCCTGTTGGATCAGGCCAATGGCCCCTCCAGTCCAACACTCTGTGTCACATAAGAACATAAGAGAAGCCATGTTGGATCAGGCCAATGGCCCATCCAGTCCAACACTCTGTGTCACATAAGAACATAAGAGAAGCCCTGTTGGATCAGGCCAACGGCCCCTCCAGTCCAACACTCTGTGTCACATAAGAACATAAGAGAAGCCTTGTTGGATCAGGCCAACGGCCCCTCCAGTCCAACACTCTGTGTCACATAAGAACATAAGAGAAGTCTTGTTGGATCAGGCCAACGGCCCCTCCAGTCCAACACTCTGTGTCACATAAGAACATAAGAGAAGCCATGTTGGATCAGGCCAACGGCCCCTCCAGTCCAACACTCTGTGTCACATAAGAACATAAGAGAAGCCATGTTGGATCAGGCCAGTGGCTTCTCCAGTCCAACACTCTGTGTCACATAAGAACATAAGAGAAGCCATGTTGGATCAGGCCAGTGGCCCCTCCAGTCCAACACTCTGTGTCACATAAGAACATAAGAGAAGCCATGTTGGATCAGGCCAGTGGCCCCTCCAGTCCAACACTCTGTGTCACATAAGAACATAAGAGAAGCCATGTTGGATCAGGCCAGTGGCCCCTCCAGTCCAACACTCTGTGTCACATAAGAACATAAGAGAAGCCATGTTGGATCAGGCCAGTGGCCCCTCCAGTCCAACACTCTGTGTCACATAAGAACATAAGAGAAGCCATGTTGGATCAGGCCAGTGGCCCCTCCAGTCCAACACTCTGTGTCACATAAGAACATAAGAGAAGCCATGTTGGATCAGGCCAGTGGCCCCTCCAGTCCAACACTCTGTGTCACATAAGAACATAAGAGAAGCCATGTTGGATCAGGCCAGTGGCCCCTCCAGTCCAACACTCTGTGTCACATAAGAACATAAGAGAAGCCTTGTTGGATCAGGCCAGTGGCCCCTCCAGTCCAACACTCTGTGTCACACAGGGGCCAAAAAAACCCCAGGCACCATCAGGAGGTCCACCAGTGGGGCTAGGACTCCAGAAGCCCTCCCACTGTGCCCCCCCCCAGCACGAAGAATACAGGGCATCACTGCCCCAGACAGAGCGTTTCAACTATATGCTGTGGCTAAGAGCCTCTGATGGACCTCTGCTCCAGATGTTTATTCAACCCCCTCTGGATGCTGGTTATGCTGGCAGCCGCCACCACCTCCTGTGACAATGAATTCCAGGCGTTCATCACCTTTTGGGTAAAGAAGGACTTCTTTTTATCTATTCTCGCTCCTTCTGAGCCCTTTGGGCTGAGACCTGCTGGGGGCCACCACCGAGCAACCATGGGCGCCTCTGGGGACGGGGTCCAGTGAGCATGGCTGCCACTACCCAGGGCAAAGAATACTGCAGCTTTATACCCCGCCCTTCACTCTGAATCAGAAACTCAGAGCAGCTCACAATCTCCTTTCCCTTCCTCCCCCACAACAGACCCCCTGTGAGGTGGGTGGGGCCGAGAGGGCTCTCACAGCAACTGCCCTTTCAAGGACAACCTCTGCCAGAGCTCTGGCTGACCCAAGGCCATTCCAGCAGGTGCAAGTGGAGGAGTGGGGAATCAAACCTGGTTTTCCCAGATAAGAGAGCTGTGGCTGACCCAAGGCCATTCCAGCAGGTGCAAGTGGAGGAGTGGGGAATCCAACCCGGTTCTCCCAGATAAGAGAGCTCTGGCTGAGCCAAGGCCATTCCAGCAGATGCAAGTGGAGGATGGGGGAATCAAACCCGGTTCTACCAGATAAGAGACCTCTGGCTGACCCAAGGCCATTCCAGCAGGTGCAAGTGGAGGAGTGGGGAATCCAACCCGGTTCTACCAGATAAGAGAGCTCTGGCTGACCCAAGGCCATTCCAGCAGCTGCAAGTGGAGGATGGGGGAATCAAACCCGGTTCTACCAGATAAGAGAGCTCTGGCTGACCCAAGGCCATTCCAGCAGGTGCAAGTGGAGGAGTGGGGAATCAAACCCGGTTCTCCCAGATAAGAGTCCGCACACTTCACCACTAGAAGAAGAAGAAGATATTGGATTTATATCCCACCCTCCATTCCGAAGAATCTCAGAGGGGCTCACAATCTCCTTTCCCTTCCTCCCCCACAACAGACACCCTGAGAGGTAGATGAAGATATTGGATTTATATCCCGCCCTCCATCCCAAAGAGTCTCAGAGCGGCTCACAATCTCCTTTCCCTTCTTCCCCCACAACAAACACCCTGTGAGGTGGGTGGAGCTGGAGAGGGCTCTCCCAGAAGCTTCCCTTTCAAGGACAACCTCTGCCAGGGCTATGGCTGACCCAAGGCCATTCCAGCAGGTGCAAGTGGGGGAGGGGGGAATCAAACCCGGTTCTCCCAGATAAGAGTCCGCACACTTAACCACTAGAAGAAGAAGATATTGGATCTATATCCCGCCCTCCACTCCGAAGAGTCTCAGAGCAGCTCATAATCTCCTTTCCCTTCCTCACCAAATTGGCGCAGTGCTCTTTTCTTTCCCAGCCATTTCAAGGCAGTGAGGGAGGCGGACTGGCTGGCCTGGCCCTCTGCTCTGCTGTGGCCCTGGCTGAGAAGCAGGGGAAGAGAGTCAGGCCTGAAGCAGCAGAGTCTCAAGGGCCAGGCCCCGATCCTGTCAGCTGCTGTCTCCTGCTGGCCCACAGAGGTGCATTCTGGGGGCCCCTGGCTCCGTGCTGCAGCCCCCTCCCACGCAGGGGCTCAGAGACACCCTTTGGGTGGGGCTGGGGGGGCGGCTGAAGCCAGGGAGGCCTGTGTGCCTGGAGGGGGGTGCCTTTGAGGGACAAAGCAGTGGAAGAGAGGGCTGGCATTGGGCAGCGGGGGGGGGGGCACTCCCGCCTTTGTGTTTCAGCACCCAGAGAGGACAGCTGCGCAGGCACGTTCTGGAATGAGCCCTGGGGAAGAGATTCCCTGGCTCTAGTCAGGGGGAAAGGGGCACAGCCTCATGTGGGGCACAGCAGGGGGGCAGGAGGGGAAGCTGCCCGCAGGCCCTGGAACAGCTGCATTTCCTCAGGGAGGGCGGGGGGGGGGGGCTGTTTCCAGACCACTTGTGCTGAGCAGATCCTGGCAGCCCCTCGAGGGCCAAAGAAGCCCCCTCCCCTCCATCTCTGCCAGGGCTGAGCAGAAGGCGGGGGGGGGGCAGGGAGCTCAGCAGGCAGCAGCTGGGCAGGGCAGGGCAAGGGGGGTGCGTGAGAGGCAGGCGAGAGTGGAGGGAGGGGGGAGGCCCATGGTTCCCGCTGCCTTCCTCTGCCTTGGCCAGGCCCCCCTTAGCTGCACCAAGCCAGACACAGGCCCAAGTGGGGCTAGGGAGGCGAAGAGTTGCCCACCACTGGGCAGGCAGCAGCAGCCGTGCGGGGCGGGGGGCAGGTGGGAAGCTCCAGGCCCAGCCACCTCCTGCTCCATCCTGGGGGCAATGCCTGATCCCACCCTGTGCAGAGCCCTGTTCTGCTTAGCCTGCTGGGGGGGGGGGCAAAGAGGGGGTGCTTGGAGCTCCTCCTCCTTCTGCCTGGGATCGGGGCCATGGGGTGTGAAGGAGGAGGAGGGGGTCTCTCCTGCCTGGAGGGGCTCCGAGGGATGGCTGTGGGGGATGCTGAGCTGGACCTCCTGGGGCTGCTGCAGAGTCCAGGCACCTGCAGGGGGGAGGGGGGGCAGCCCCCCCAAGAGGTTCAGCTGCAGCCTTGGTGGTTCGGAGCCACCTTCTGGGCGGGGCCTCTGCTGGGGTCTGTTTCTGCACCCAAAGGCATTAATCACCCTGGCAAGCCCTGAAGGAGAAGCAGAGAGCCAAGGCGTAGCTCCAAGACCCTTCCCCAGGTCCTGCTTGTGAATTCACTCCTGACTCCCTCTTTGCCCAGGCGGGGGCGGGGGGGGGCAAGCGCTGCTTGACTGGCACCTGTGTCACCAGACCAGGGCCCTGTCCTGTGAGGAAGCCTGCACCCTTCTGCTTGCGTGAACATTATGTTCTCCAGCTAAGTGGCCGCCGAGGTTGGTCCAGGAGCTGTGCAGGGCTTGCCCGTGGAAAGGGCACCTGAAGCCAGCCAAATGGCACAATAATGAGAAGGGAGTTCTGTGTCTCACCTTGTGCCAGCAAACCAGACCAAGACACTCAACCACTTAATGATCCTTTGCTGGAAAAGAAATGACTCCTTTTTTATTAAGCAAGATATAATAAAAAAGGCACACCAATGCTACGCAGCCCTCTGGGGACTGCAAAAACCACGTGAGGAAAATCAGATCTCCAAAATGGTTCTCCAACATGGTTGACAAATATATGAGCGTTAACACAGACCAAATTGACTCGCTCAGAACGCAGTTTAGGAAGCCTCGGAAGTTCAGCTGATGCAGAAGGACACAGAAGCCTCGCACTCATCTTTTCACCGCTCTTCTATAATATGCTTTTTGTAGATAAGGTGATAGTCGCTAACGCTACATCAATCATAACCACCATAACCAGAAAATTTTGGATGGAGGGGCCCCAGAGGTAAGGATTCTGGTGGGGGGGGGGGCCCGCGGGGGCAGATGGCCCCGTTTGCACGGAGGGCTTCTCTTGAAGAACCCTTTGCACAAACTCCACGAGTTTCCCTCCCCACCTCCCAGCGCGCTGCTCGCCTGCTGTGGCGGCCTGTGCCTCTTTTGCCGGCTTGCCCACTACTGCCACCTGCCCCTCCTTCCCCATCCCTTCCCGTGGCCTCCCCCCCCTGCAATCACAGCAGGGCCCAGAGAGGGGGAGGTGAAGGGATGAGGAAGGAGGGGCGGGCTGGCCGTGGGGAGCCCGTGAAAGAGGCACATGCGGCACGATGAGGGGGTGCAATGGGAAGGGAAGAAGTGGGCAGCGGTGGGGCAGAGGCACTGGATGGAGGGGCCCTACAGTGGGAAGAGGGTTTAATGGAGGGGCTGTGCTCCCCGGGCCCCCTCCCCCCCGCCCGTGGCTATAGGCCTGATCATAACTTTATCATGTGATGGTTCTACAGTTAAGTGATTGGTTCTCAAAGTAATCATGAGATCATGCAGAGGTGCAAGATTTAAAAGACTATATTTAGCAGTTTACTAATAATTAAAAGGCAACTAATCAATTCTACTTTTCTTTCAGTTGCATTAATGGGCTATTGAAGAGAAATGAGACCTTTCCCTTTCCCTGAGCAGCTGGGCTGGTGAACCTTCTGCAGAGGTTGTGAAACACACGCGTGTGCCTCGTGACCTCCGGGCCCCAGTGTCATGGGGTCACCAGGGCTTTTTTTTGTAGCAGGAACTTCTTTGCATATTAGGCCACACCTCCCTGGTATAGCCAGTCTTCCTGGAGCTGACAGTAGGCCCTGTACGAAGAGCGCTATCAGCTCTTGGAGGATTGGCTGTGTTGGGTGGGGGCTGCACACCAAGCCCTGGGGGTCAGCTTGCCCCACAGCTCAGGGGCCACCCGGCTCAGCTTGTTCCTGGCTTCCAGCCGCCCTGTGGGACAGAGGGAGGCCCACTTGCCAGAGAGTTGGGGGGACAGCCTGCTTCTGATCCAGTGGGAGGGGGTGCGCAGGGGCCTCCCTGGGGTGGCCTGAATGCTGCCTGTCTCATGGAGCCTTTAGGGCAGGGGTGTCGAACTCCTTTGTTATGAGGGCTGGATCTGACATAAAGGAGACCTTGTTAGGCCGGCCGTGTCGGGTTGGGTCATGTGTGTACCTGTTTAAGATTAGGCTGCAGAGATATAAAGTTTGCAAAGGACACAGACAACAAATACATCTTTAAAAAACTTAAAACATGCTTAAAATAAGAACATAAGAACATAAGAACATAAGAGAAGCCATGTTGGATCAGGCCAACGGCCCATCAAGTCCAACACTCTGTGTCACACAGTGGCAAAAAATGTTATATACACACATACACTGTGGCTAATAGCCACTGATGGACCTGTGCTCCATATTTTTATCTAAACCCCTCTTGAAGGTGGCTATACTTGTGGCCGCCACCACCTCCTGTGGCAGTGAATTCCACATGTTAATCACCCTTTGGGTGAAGAAGTACTTCCTTTTATCCGTTTTAACCTGTCTGCTCAGCAATTTCATCGAATGCCCACGAGTTCTTGTATTGTGAGAAAGGGAGAAAAGTACTTCTTTCTCTACTTTCTCCATTCCATGCATTATCTTGTAAACCTCTATCATGTCACCCCGCAGTCGACGTTTCTCCAAGCTAAAGAGTCCCAAGTGTTTCAACCTTTCTTCATAGGGAAAGTGCTCCAGCCCTTTAATCATTCTAGTTGCCCTTCTCTGCACCTTCTCTAAAGCTATAATATCCTTTTTGAGGTGCGGCGACCAGAACTGCACACAGTACTCCAAATGAGACCGCACCATCGATTTATACAGGGGCATTATGATACTGGCTGATTTGTTTTCAATTCCCTTCCTAATAATTCCCAGCATGGCATTGGCCTTTTTTATTGCAAACGCACACTGTCTTGACACTTTCAGTGAGTTATCTATCATGACCCCAAGATCTCTCTCTTGATCAGTCTCTGCCAGTTCAAACCCCATCAACTTGTATTTGTAGCTGGGATTCTTAGCCCCAATGTGCATTACTTTGCACTTGGCCACATTGAACCGCATCTGCCACGTTGACGCCCACTCACCCAGCCTCAACAGATCCCTTTGGAGTTCCTCACAATCCTCTCTGGTTCTCACCACCCTGAACAATTTAGTGTCATCTGCAAACTTGGCCACTTCACTGCTCACTCCCAACTCTAAATCATTTATGAACAAGTTAAAGAGCATGGGACCCAGTACCGAGCCCTGTGGCACCCCACTGCTTACCGTCCTCCACTGCGAAGACTGCCCATTTATACTCACTCTCTGCTTCCTATTACTCGGCCAGTTTTTGATCCACAAGAGGACCTGTCCTTTTACGCCATGATTCTCAAGCTTTCTAAGGAGCCTTTGATGAGGAACTTTATCAAAATGTTAGCACTCCTTGGTCTTAAAGGTGCTTTCTTTGTATTTCTCCCATGGGATCCAGGGAAGTGGGCAAAGGAAGCTCTGGCTCTTTCCTTCCTTCCCCGGAGGATGCAGGGGGTGGGGAAGGAGCCTTAGCCAATAGACGGAAGAGAGGCTTGGCTCAGTAGCTCTGCTGTGCAATTGAGAGAGCCTGGCAAAGCAAGCTCTCTCTCTCCCCCTTCCTCTCCAAGGGAGGAGCCTCAGCCAATGGAGAAAATAGAGGTTTTGCGCTTTAGCTCCTGTGTGATTGAGCAAGCCTTGCAAAGCATAGTCCAAGGACTCTGTTGAAGAAGCCCCCCCCCCCCGATTAAGACACTGGGTGCTTGCCAAACAACCCCTCTGTGTGTGTGGGTGTGAGATGACTCCCTCTTGCATGTGCCCGTACCAAAGGGGCTGCAGTGTGTGGAGGGAGCCCAACAATCATTTATTATTTATTAATTACTTTAGACTTTTATCCTGCCCTCTCCGCAAGCGGACTCAGGGCGCTAACAATCAGTTCAAGCATCTATAATTACAATTTTAACACAAATACAATTAAGACGTTTTAAAACATGCGGAGCACCTTCTGTGAAACAACCGAGTAGCTGCCAAGAGAAGGAACCTGTGGCCGTGTGGGGGCACGTCGAGAGGGGGGGGGGTCAAAGTGGCCTTCTACAGCATGGGGGGGGGGGCTTGCCAGCCTCAATGGCTTGCCCTCCGTGCAGCCCTCAGCCCCAGCTTTATCCCAAGAATGGCATCATGGACCTGGCGCAGGCTCTCCGTCCCTTCCTCCTGCTTTTCTCCTCCCCTCCCCTCCCCTTTGGACGGTTTTGGAGAGCCAAGAGAAATTCCTCTTGGAATGAAGACGACATTAGAGAAGCGAAATCCTTGGAGAGGCAGTTTCTTCACAAAGGTTCTCCTCCACCACATGTCATCACAGCAGCGAGAAGAAAAGCAGAGATCCAGGAACGAACTGAATGGTTGCAATATAAGGATAGACCAGTGAGAAGTAATAGAACATGTGCCTTTCAGTTTTCATATGTGGCTAACAATATTAAAAGGATTGTCAATAAATACATGCACATAGTAGAACATATACCTGGCTGTTCTATTCCTCCTATAGGTTTCAGGAGGGAGAGAAACATAAAGAACTAATTAGCAAAATCAGATGTTTTACAGCATCACCAGACAAATGTCACAGAAGCAAAAGGCCATTCCAAAGGGAAGAGGTGGAGCCAGTGGAAAACATCCACTTGAGGTTCCCCCTTTTTGCTCCCTGCAGGACAAAAAAGGTGGTATACCTGGCAGGTGGCTCTTGGGGGCTGCGTTACAGCAGCAGGACAATGAGATCTACCCAGATGCTGATTCTTGACATTGCTCTTGAATCCACAATCAAACAGGGATGCTCCTATGCACAAAAAGGCCACTCATTCTGCATCATGTATAGATCTCAGCCCAGACCCTTTTGTCTGTCAAGGCATTGATACAGAAGCAAACACATTTTACATATGACCCAAGGACTTTTTCTCCGTATGGTCTAAATCTGAACATTGACTTTTCTTCTTATATTTAATTTGCTGCCTGAGACATTTAGCAGTCGAAGTCCTTCGGAGAATACTGTTTCCTTAAGGGGGCTTCTTGCCCACCTGCAACTGAGCCATTAACTGAGCGCTGGCTGGTTCTTCTCATTCTGAAATGTAGCTCTCAGCCTTAGTGTGCCATTTAGAGAGTCTTATTCGTCTACAAGGGTTGAGTAATGAATTGCATATGAAATTACAGATTAAAATAATTCTACTATGGGGGGGGGCTTGCCAGCCTCAATGGCTTGCCCTCCGTGCAGCCCTCAGCCCCAGCTTTATCCCAAGAATGGCATCATGGACCTGGCGCAGGCTCTCCGTCCCTTCCTCCTGCTTTTCTCCTCCCCTCCCCTCCCCTTTGGACGGTTTTGGAGAGCCAAGAGAAATTCCTCTTGGAATGAAGACGACATTAGAGAAGCGAAATCCTTGGAGAGGCAGCTTCAAGAGGGGTTTAGATAAAAATATGGAGCACAGGTCCATCAGTGGCTATTAGCCACAGTGTATGTGTGTATATAACATTTTTTGCCACTGTGTGACACAGAGTGTTGGACTTGATGGGCCGTTGGCCTGATCCAACATGGCTTCTCTAATGTTCTTATGAGAGGGGAAGTGACCCCCCCTCCCTGACTCTCCAGATTATAATCGACTGCTCTTAACTGCTGCCCCCCCCCCACAGCTGGCTCAGTGGAGGTGCTCCAAGATGGAGGTGCTGTTCCGGGAGGAAGGGTCCCCGGCTTCAGAGAGACGCCTTGCCACCGGCAACAGTCGGGCTTCTGGAGATGGAGGAGGCAGGGAGCAGTGCTCTCTCTCAGCTGAGTTAGTGTGATTTCTAGCCTCCAACTCACACCTTTCTGTCTTCGCTCAGGAAGGAGGGCCCCAGAGCAGACTCCTTCCTTGGCACAGCAGCTCCCCACTTTCACCAAGGAGAATTTTTGCTCCCAGGACTCTGCAGCTTTGAGGGAACGTTGGAGTTGGGGGCAGGGTGGTTCAGCCTTCCTGGTGCAAGGATGCAACTTCCAGTGGGACCCGGATGTGACATCATCATTCACCCGAGCATTTGCCTGGAACGCTGTGACATAACTGTGCAGCTTGGGTGAATATTAGATCACAGGGGTCATTCCATAGAAAAAGGTGCCGGAGCTCATTTGCATAAGCCACTCGCCCCTGACATCACCAGATATACTAGCTCAGCATCTACCTTAAAATGCTTCTTGAATTAGAATTGTCCTCATCAAGCCTTACTCCCATCATACTTTGTAAAAGACTTTCTCCTCTGTGGCCACAGTGGCAGGCGGAAGATTTCCACGTGTCTGCTTGATGTGTTTTGGTTATTTCCTCTTTTTTTGGTGGGGAAAAATATTAGGAAGTTTGCCAGATCGTAGAGTCCAGCCAAATCCTCACAGGGGGTTTGAATAAGGGAGCCCGGAAGTGCGTATTTGGGGGGGGGGGGGCTGCTGGGGGGGAAGGCTGGCCCCACCCCTGGGCAGAAGCAGGCACAGCTGGGGGGGTGGAGGAGGAGGAGGCCTGAAGCAGCCCAGCCTCAGGGGGGCTCTGGGCCTTGATTGGGAAGGCGGCTCAGCATTTCTTCAGTACTGAGTGTCTCTGAGAGCTCGGATAAAGATGGAACACCCGGGGGGGGGGGCTGTGTGACCCCTGTCCCGGGGGCTTCACACCCACCCCCCCAATGGGCACAGAAAGCCGGGGGTGAGCGCAAGGGCTGGGGTGCTGATCTGTCCAGCGGAGGATGGTCTGGGCGTGACGGCCGTTTTCTGAATGACTGCCTGGTACCGCGGCAAGGCTGTGGGTGCGGAGTGCGCACAGCCTCCCTGGAGAATGGCAGAGTCAGTCATGCAGAGAGAGGGAGGGGGGAGGGAGGGTGGGGAGTACCCTGGGCTGAGACTCCCAGGCAGGCAGATGACAAGGCAGCCCTGGTTGGCACCGGGCACTGCCTTCCGATTGCAAACAACTGCCATGCCTGAGGGGGGGGGGGCGTGGCGTGTGGGAGGGCTGAATGACCCTCGGCCCCAGGGGTGCTCATAAAAGGGTCCTCCTCATTGCAGAGCCCGACACACACTTGGCCCAGCTCCGCAGGAGGGAGGCTCTCCCCCGGGCACCTGTCTATTCCAGGTAGGCCACCATACCTGTGCTCTGAGCATCCCTTTCCCGGTGGGCTCCAGCACGGCCTCTCTGGCCTGGAACAGGGAGCGGCGGGGCTGCCTGGCCAGGGTCTGATGGACAGAGGGTCTGGGCGATGGGCGAGGGGGGTGGATGTGGCCGCCAAGACTGTCTTGTGCTCCATCACGGCACAGCCACAGCAGAAGCAGCTGCCTAGGAAAGGGGGAGACGTGTCCCTAGGAGGACAGAGGATGAAGCAGGTGGGGGGGCATCGTGGTGATGGGCACTGAATTCAGGGCTCATCGCTCGTCCCTCTCCCCACCCCCATAGCCCTCCAGGCCCTGGCACTGAAAGTGACTGGTCTTCATGAGCAGCAGCCTGGGAGAGGGACTGTGAGCCAGCAGCCCTTGTTGTTTCTGACGGGCTTCAAGGAAAGGAAACTTCCCCGCATCAGCAGCAGCAGCAGCAGCAGCAGGGAGAGCTTTAGAACTGCATGCCTGTCCCGGGGCCATGTGTGAAAGAGCAGAACTCGAACCCAGGCCCCTTCAGGGTGTGCCTGCCTGACCTGCCCCATCGTGGAGTTGCACCCATTCCCAACTCTGGGCCTGTGGAGGCTCCTTATGGGGACAGGAGGAACTGGCTGGCAAGTGACTCTGGGGTCTCACCCCCCCAAGTGCTCTGCCTCAGTTCTCCTCTGTGTCTTGGGATTTCTAGGATGTGGGGGGGGGGGGGAGAAGGCAGGAATCTCACTCAAGAGGCTGAGGCTGCAGGGGCCACGCTGGGCAGCTTTGTGGTGCTGCAAAAGGGCTTCTCTGACTGATACAGACGGGGAGGGGCTCAACAGGATCCTGTTCTCAAAGGAGCCAGGGGGGGTGATGAGAAGGGAGAAGCTGGAAGCAGCCAGAGGGCTGGAGGCCAGGAGGGAGGGGGGCTCTCCGGTGGTGTTCCGGGGCAGCTGAAAGACACTGGGAGAGGCCCAGGGTGGACCAGAGCCAGGGAAAGGCTGGACAAGGTTTAGCTCCCCCCCCCCCCCCCCGTGCTGTCTTCCTCAAGCCCCTTCCGGGGTTGTTCCACGGAGGAACCTTCCGCCCCCCCCCCCCCCCGGGGAGATTTCAGCGCTCCATTTTATCCACTTGGGGCTTCAATGCCTATGAATGACTATCACCTGTCACTGAATGGAGGATGAATTCTCTCCCTCCCTCCTCCTGGCGGGCCCCTCTCCTGTTGCTTCTCTGCCCACCCCCCGCCCCCTGTGTGCAGAGACTCAGGCAGACTCCCCTTCACTGTGGATGCTTGCTTAGCCAGGCTGCCTTGTGCCCACCCACCCGGCCTTCTTCCTTCCAGGTTGGTCTTCCGGCTCCTGCCTGCCACCATGCTGGGCACCCTGGCATTGCTGCCCATCCTCCTGGGATGTCTCCATGAAGCCTGGGGGCAAACCTTCCACATGGGGAAGTGCCCAGCCCCACCCGTTCAGGAGGAGTTTGATGTCTCCAAGGTAGGAGGAACACACACACACACACACCAGATCCCAGGGGGCCACTCCCTCAACAGGCACAAGGGTGAGGCGGGGGGGGGGGAGAACTGGTCATCCGGGGCTTAGCAGACCCTCACCAGACCTGCCTTGCTTTGGAGGGGCATGGCCACGCCACCTTCTTGGCCATCTCTCTGTGTTCAGAACAGTAATCTGCTTCTTTCTCTTTAGTATCTGGGGAAATGGTACGTGATCGAAAAGCTGCTGTCAAATTCTGAAAAAAGCGACTGTTTCCAGACAAATTATTCCCGGAAGGAAAATGGGAAGTTTAAAGTGGTGAACAAAGAACTTCTGTAAGTATCTCTGAGGGGAGTGGGGGGTGCAGTGCCATGACTGAGAGAATTGGGGGGGGGGGGGTTGTGCATGTGAGCATGCATGTTCCCTGTCACGGGCTGAGGCCGGGTCAGGCAAAGTCCAGGGGCAGTCCAAGGTCTGTAGCTGGTGAGCAAAGAGGGTCCAAGGCGCCAAAACTGAATCACAGTCCAGGTATCACAGGTCAGAGGTTCAGAAGCCGAAGTCAGGGGGTCCAGAAGTCAAAGCCAAAGTCAGGGAGTCCAGAAGCCAAAGTCAAAAGCCGAAGTGGATGCTAGAACGTCAGGTAAGTGACTAGTTGCTTCCACAAAGCCTCCTCCCAAAGCCCACAGCTATATAGCCCTCTGCTGGCTGTTGCCCATTTGGGCTAATTGCTGGCTCAGAGAGGCAGCCAGGATCCTGCTGAGACTCAATCATCCTCACTCCAGAAGGGCCAGAATCCTTTCAAAACTCACGGCTCAGGGAGCGTCTTGCTCGTGAGCGTGCCGCCCTCCTCCCATCCCTGAGGTCCTGACGAAGGCGGTCATGCACACGAGCCACCCGAGAGGGCGAGGCAGGGGGGCTTGGATCTTCTCCAGCAGGAGGCAGGGGCACTGGTGCAGGTGGCAGGGGCACAGTTTCTTCTGCAGGCTCAGCTTCTTCTGCAGGGTCCCCAGCACCCATGACATTCCCAGCGTGTGGCTGCTGCACTGCCTCCCCAGCCAGCTGCATATCTGCCTGGTGCTTTGGCCCCAGCTGAGGGGCTATGAAGGGGACTCCTGCCCGTCTCATGGGGAGAGTGAGGCTGGGGGCTTCCTCGTCTCTTTCCCTCCCCTGCCCCCTGCACTTCTGGGCCAGAGTGGCTGGCGATTCCCTGCACTGGCCCAGGCACAACCACAGACCCTGGCAGGAGGCCTTCGCAGACAGGCCCGTGGGGATGGGGGGGTTGTGCCACTGGGCCCATTTCCCAGGTCAGGGAGAGGAGGGGGGACTGCCAGGAGCAGGCCGGGGTCAGTTGGCAAGTGGAGCGTTGCCTTTGCCTTGCATTTCACTGATTGGCCTGCTCTTGAAGGGCTCTGCTCCAGCACATTTCCACATTGCAGCTTTGCTCAGTCCGCTCCTGAGAGTCCCCTGTGCTGGAAGTGGGGGCTTTGCACTGTCTCCTGCCTCAGCCTTGAGAGAAGGCACCAAAGAGTGTAGGCAGAGAGTGAGAGAGAGGTCAGGCACAGAAAGCATCCTTCCCTTCCCTTCCCTTTGAAGGAGGCAGCTACTCCTAAGGAGCCGTCTCCTCTGTTTCCGCTTCCTGGTGCCTTCTGTCTTGCAGGCACCCAAAGGAGGTGTGGGATCTCTCCATCTTGCACCAGGGCAGCTGGACGTGCAACCGGCATCCAACACCACCTAGTTAGCTAGAGCAGGTCAACTATCCCTGCCTCCCACCTGCACTCTCCGGCATGTATTTCCTCTGCCAAAAGTTGCTATTAGTTTTCGAGCGAATTGCAGACTCTAAGGCTGCTGCCCCTGCTAGCCCCACTGGGCTGTTTCCTCCTGGTCCCCTGGCAGCACCACGTCCCGAGAAGCCAACATCCTCAGGGGGTCGGACGGTCCTCGGGTGACTTCCCCTTCTCCCTCAGGGCAGGAATCCGGGGTGGGGGCCTTGAGGGGAAGAAGCCCTCCTTTTGGGTCAGCCACACGCAAGAGAGCGCCTGAGCCAGGGAGTGGTTCCTCTCAGCAGCCAGCAAGGCTTGCTTCTCCTTGCCCACCCAGAGCCCCGAGGAGGAGGAGGAGGAGGAGGCCTTCAAGGGGCTGGGGCAACTCCCACCTCCAGACCAATCTCCCCCCCCTCACCCCTACCAGCCGGTAATGGGCCCTTCCTCCCACTCCTCTTGTAGCTCGGACGGCACCATCAACGAGGCGGAGGGGGAAGCCTGGCAAGCCGATCCTGACCAGCCCGCCCAGCTGCACATCAAGTTCCACTGGCGTAAGTGGCCAGAGAGGCCTCTAGAGGGAGGGGGGAGCAGCAGAACAGAGGCTGAGTCCAGTCAGGCCCACCAGACGTGCCCGGATGGAAGGACACCCCCCACCTAGGGTTGCCAAGTCCAATTCAAGAAATATCTGGGGACTTTGGGGGTGGAGCCAGGAGCAAGGGTGTGACAAGCACAATTCAACTCCAAGGGAGTTCCGGCCATCACATTTAAAGGGACTGAACACCTTTTCAATGCCTTCCTTCCATAGGAAATAATGAAGGATAGGGGCACCTTCTTTTGGGGCTCATAGACTTGGACCCCCTGGTCCAATCTTTTTGAAACATGGGAGGTATTTTGGGGAGAGGCACTAGATGCTATACTGAAAATTTGGTGCCTCTATCTCAAAAAACAGCCTCCCCAGAGCCCCCGATACCCACAGATCAATTCCCCATCATTCCCTACGGGAATCGTTCATGGAGGTGCATGATGGCTCTGGGGGCGGGGCTTCCCCCGCCGGCCAGCTGGCTGGGGGAGGGGGGAAGCCTGTAAAAGCGGGGGACCCCCCTCTGGGACCTGGGGACTGGGAAGCCTACCCTCACCCCTGGTCCCTCTGGGTGCCCATTTCTCAGCTTGGGCAAACAGGCTCCAGGAGGACTGGCCGCTGCCCTCAGTCATTTCCCCCTGCCCAGTTCTTCTCCCTAGGTGCACAGCCAGCCCCACAGACCTGGTGGCCCCTCCTCCTCCTTCAGTGGGTGGGGTGGCTGTTGCTCTCCACTGTTCTGCTCACAGCCCCCTTGGAGGACCCGGGACCACCAGTGGCTGGGGGGGGGGTGGAATTAGCGCAGAGCAGCACCATCTCTGCTTCCAAAGGCTGGCTGGCTGGCAGGGCAATGGCCCCACTGATCCAGAGGGCCTGGGGTTTGGGAGGGCACACAGCAAGGGCTTGAGCACCGCTCACCCCACATGGCCACCCACTGGCTGCAAGTCCCCCAGAGGAGGAGGAGGGGGGAGAAAGACTGTTTGGGACAGGTTTGCTTTGCTTCAAAAAGGGACATGAAAGCTGCTCTGCCCCTTCCTTTACAACACAAGAAAGACCCCCCCCCGCCTCATCCCTCCACAGCCATTTGGTACGGCCAGTCAAAAGAAGAAAGGGCGGCATCCTCTGGGGGTGAGAAGCGCCTCCCTGTTGCGCTCTGTTCCAGGGGTGTGAGAACAGGCCTTTGGGCACCACAGTCCCCTTCTGCTCCACAAGTCCTGGTCTCTCTCCCTGCTGCTTCGGCCACAAGGGCTGTGGGTCAGAGGAGGCCTCTGAGCTGCTCCAGCCAGAGGGGGAGGCTGAGGGGGGCGAGGCGGATGGCTCCGAGGCCTAGCAGTGCTCCCTGCTGTGCCCCCCTCCCTCCCAGTGTGTGTGTGTGTGGGGGGGGGGTCCCGGCAGCAGGCCTGCCCTCCTCCCCCCTGACAGGCCCTGCTCTTTCCCCCCAGTCCTGCCTGCCGCCCCCTACAAGGTCATCTCCACGGACTACAACCACTACTCCCTGGTGTACTCCTGCCTGCCTTTCCTCTGGGTCTTCCACATGGACGACGCCTGGATCCTGTCCCGGACCCCCCAGCTGCACCCAGACACCGTGGAGCACCTGAAGGACATCCTCCAGTCCTACGAGATTGACACGGATGGGATGAGGCCCACCAACCAGCTGAACTGCCCCAAGGACATGTAGCGCTGTGCCCAGCTCCCCCGCGGCCCCGCTTGCCCCTGCTGCTTCCCGGCTCTTGGATCCCAAGCAGCGAAGCCCTTACCGACGTGGGCCGCTGCCCCCTCCTCTCTCCACCGCCCTTTGGGGACGCAGAGGTGGGAGGGTGATTGGCTGCTGCCGTCTCCTGTAGCGCTTGAGGGCCTTTCTAGAAGCCTGCCTCTTCCCCGCAGTTGTCTTCAAGTCACTAATTCAAGGGGAGTGCAGGGAAACTAGTCACCCCCCCCCATCCAGCTGCTCTGGGCGATTCCTCAACACAGAACCAGAGGACACCCTGGGAGGCGTGGCTGGGGGAGGGGCTCCACAATTTCTTTTAAAAACCCCATAACTGTGGCCCCCCCTTGTCTCTCCTCCCAGTTTCCCTGAGAA